>NC_040085.1:76293050-76596080 GCF_003369695.1 Bos indicus x Bos taurus
AGAATTCAGTTAGACTGCAGGATACCCAGCTGGTGGCAGAAAATGGCTCAGTGGTGTGTTAACACACACACACACACACACACACTGAAATTGGTACCAGAATTGTGGGAATAAACTACAGATACATACAACAACACAGGTAAAACTCAAATGCTTTACACTAAGTGAAAGAAGAGTCAAAAGCTACCTGTGATATGATTCCACTGATGTGACATTCTTGCCAAGGCCAAACTCTGAGGACTGAAAACCAATGAGTGGTTGCCTGGGGCTGGAGCTGAGGAAACAGCTGACTATAAAGAAAAACGGAGGAATTTAGGGGGTGGGTGATGGAACGTGACTGCAACAGTGGTGACATGACTATATATTTTGGTCAAAAATCACAGAACCACACAGTATTGGATAAAATTTACTGTAAATAAAACTTAAATCTTCTTAAAAAGAATGGGGGGAGGGAATTCCCTAAAGCCCAGTGGTTAGGACTCCATGCTTTCACTGCAGGGAGCGTGGGTTTGACCCGTGGTCAGGAAACTAAGATCTTGCATGCCACATGGTGTGACCAAAAAATAATAATGGTGGGAGAGTTTTGGCTTATGAAACCCTATGCTATTGTTTGTCTACTTTGGCGATAAATGCTATTTAACATCAGGGAGGAATAAAGAATATAAGGACTCGCAAGAGAAAAATGCCCTGATTAATGTCTCAACATATACAAATCGTCACAACAGTCATTGTGAGTTATCCATCCTGATTCTCCTCTCCTGCTTTAGCGCCCACTTATTCATGTGTGTTGACCTCAGAATCACTTTGAGTAGCCTTGTGTGCATGGCATCATGAGATTGTGAGAATGCCAGCTCAGTGCTGTGGGTACTATTTTAGGGTCTTCCTAAAGCCTTTTGTGAATATATCAGTGAAAGTGAAAGAAAGTGTTAGTCGCTCAGTTGTGTCCAACTCTTTGCTACCCAATGGGCTGTGTAGCCCACCAGGCTCCTCCGTCGATGGGATTCTCCAGGCAAGAATACTAGACTGAGTTGCCATACCCTTCTCCAGGGGATCTTCTCGACCCAGGGGTCAAACCTGGGTCTCCTGCATTTCAGTCAGATTCTTTACCATCTGAGCCCCCAGGGAATCACCTGTTGATGTCAGAGTGGACATGAATTTCACACAGAAGCTGGAAGAAGGGCCTCTTTCCTAACTCTGTGCCACACTTAGTTCCCAGGGTTCTAAAGCCTGGGCTTTATCTGTTAGGCACAGTAAGTACAGAACCTAGGGCCCACAGTACTTTCAGGGGCCCACAGTATAAGTTCTTTTAAAGTCAGAAGAAAAAACTAAATTTGGGATCCAACAGAATGTTTTAATATTTAATATTAATATATTCATATCTATTGCTATAAAATATAATTTCTAACATTTTCATAGAGGAAGGGGTCCAAGAAGACACAAGTACCTGAGGCCCATGAAAGTCATAACACAGCCCTTCCCAGAGAAGACATGTGTTGCCAGAAACTCATAAAGTCTCTTTTAAAGGGTTGGGTCCACCTTTTGCCCCTGTCCCCTTAATCATAAAGATTCAAACTGGATCAGATAGTGACGAACAGTTCTTTCCTTCTTTTCTGGCTCCCCCTTCACCAAAATCCCTCGCCATTTCTCAGGTTACAAAATCAAAACTTTCATGTGCTCTTTGATCAGTCACTCAGTCGTGTCTGACTCTTTGTGACTCCATGGACTGTAGCCCGCCAGGCTCTTCTGCCCATGGGATTTTCCAGGCAAGAATACTGGAGTGGGCTGCCATTTCCTACTCCAGGGGTAATCTTCCCGACCCAAGGGGTCAAACTCTTGTCTCTTGCGTCTCCTGTATTGGCAAGTGTGTTCTTTACCACTAGCACCATGTGGGAAGCCTCCCCAAACGTTCATGCAGGCAAACAAATGCAAATCTTCTCTAAGAAGTTGTTTTTTTCAGTTATTCTGTTGGGAGTCCGTGTCCTTTGGGCCCAAAGTCTTGTACTTAAATTGAACACTTGAGCATGTAGTGTTTCTCTTTCCTTCTTTTTTCCCCAAATAATTATGTCTATTTATTTATTTGGGGCTGTGCTGGGTCCTCAGTGTTGCATGAGCTTTGCTCTGGTTGCGGTGAGCAGGGACTACTCCCTAGCTGTGGTGCGCGGGCTTCTCACTGCGGTGGCTTCTCTTGTTGCAGAGCACAGGCTCTGGAGCACACAGACTTCAGTAGTTGCAGCCGATCGGCTCAGGGGTGGTTCCCAGGCTCAACAGCTGTGGCCTAAGGGCTTAGTTGCTCTGAAGCATGCAGGATCTTCCCGGACCAGTTCTCCAACCCCTGTCTCTTACATTGGCAGGTGGATTCTTTACCACTGAGCCACCAGGGAAGCCCTCTCTCTTTTTCTTTAAACTCTTGCTTATTTATTAGTGAGATGTAGTTTGTATACAATATTATATGTTTCAAATGTACAACACAATGACTCACAGCTTTTAAAGGTTAGACTCCATTTATAGTTATCATACAACATTGCCTATATTCCCTGTTCTGTACAATATGTCCTTTTTAAAAACATTTTTATTGAAGTATAGTTGCTTTACAATGTTGTGTTATGTTATGGACACCAAGAGGGGATAAGGAGTGGGATAAATTGGGAGACTGGGACTGACATATATACACTGCTGTGTGTAAAATGGTAACTAATGAGAGCCTGCTGGATGGCACAGGGAACTCTCCTCGGTGCTCCATGGTGACCTAAATGGGAAAGGAATTTTTCAAAGAGGGGGTATATATAGTGTTTGTATTTGATTCACCAAATCCAAACGATGATAGCCTCAAGGGTGATACCTTTGTCTCCCAATTCCAGTCCAGTTGCTAACCACCTCTCTGACATGGAGCGGCTACTTGGGAGGAGAATGCAGAGAAACCTAAGGAAGATGTGTGAGACATGGGCTCTGCTGGCATCCAGAGAGCGAAGAAGCAGAAGTGTTGACTGCCTCCTTGTCAGATGGGATCTGGGGGACCAGCCGCTGAGAGCTCTAAGGACAAAAAAGAGTCAGGTATGGAGAGATTAGTGGACCCTCCCATTCCCCACCACCCCAGAAGGGTAGCACCATACTGGGTCTCACCGAGCAGAGTTCCCTGTGCCATCCAGCAGGCTCTCATTAGTTACCATTTTACACACAGCAGTGTGTATATGTCAGTCCCAGTCTCCCAATTTATCCCACTCCTTATCCCCTCTTGGTATCCATAACATAACACAACGTTGTAAAGCAACTATACTTCAGTAAAAATGTTTTTAAAAGGACATATTGTACAGAACAGGGAATATAGGCAATGTTGTATGATAACTAGGAGAAACCGAAGAGGAATAAGCTGGGCAAGCTAAGCTCCTTCCTAACTCTGTGCCTCACCATTCACAACTTTCCCTGGCTCCGGAGCTCCAACCACTTCACCAGAACTGTACATTCTTATAAGAGAAGCCACCAGATGTAGGTGAAAGTGTCCTGACCTTCCCGAGAGATGGCTCGGGTAGTTACCTCTTTTCATGTATAAGGGGTAATTTGGATACATAACCCACTAGCAATCTTCTTCAAGTTTCTGTAGGCTTTCAAAAGGTAAACCAGTGAGCCTTAAGTGAACGTCACTGACATTGAGACAAATTCATTTACACTGACATAGAATAAGCATTCCAACTCCGCATTAGTGTTACCAAAGTCTAATTTTAAACTAATAAAGTCTAGTAGCATATGCATTAGAAGACAGATGCCATTTCTCCGTCCGCTTGAGCCAACCACAGAAGATGGTCATTGTGATTTATCCAAATCAGACCAGTTATATAAATGAGTAGACAGATGATCTGGGAATTTAGACCTCTATCCCCAGCTGGCTCTGTGACTGCCTAAAGGCATTCACTTTAGTCTTCATTGAAGAAAATTGAAAGATTGAGCCTGAAGATTTCATCCTATGTAACTATATTAGTTTCCTGGGGGTGCCCAAACAAAGCACCACAAACTGGGTGACTTAAACAACATAGATTTATTATTGTCTTACAGTTTTGGAGGCCAGAAATCTGAAATCAAGGCCTTGGCAGGGTTGGGGCTGTGAGAGAGAATCAATTCTTTGTTTCTCTCCTAGCTTCTATAATAGCAGCCTCAAGTGTTTCTTGGCTTGCAGATGCTGCCTTCCCCCTGCATCTTCATGCAAGTCTGTCTCTCTGTCCAAATTTGCCTTTTGTATAAGAACACATATTACTTTAGGGCCCACCCTAATGACCTCATCTTAACTAGATTATCTGCAAAGATCCTATTTCCAAATAAGGTCACATTCATAAGCAGCTGGGGTTAGGACTTCACTACCTCTTACGGGACACAATTCAGTGCATAGCACTAACTATGTTAAAAAAAAAAATCAAAAAGGGGAAAATATGTGAGCCCCAAAGTCAAGAGAAACATTTGCCAAGAGAAGTTGGAATGAAAATTGGGTAGGTCTCCATAGCCCACTTAGTCTGATTTTTGCCGAACTGTAAAGAGTATTTTATAGGTTTCTTCCATGAAGATTACAGGATCTATTGTAGGGATAGTTGCTACTGCTAAGTCACTTCAGTCGTGTCCGACTGTGTGCGACCCCATAGACGGCAGCCCACCAGGCTCCCCCGTCCCTGGGATTCTCCAGGCAGAACACTGGAGTGGGTTGCCATTTCCTTCTCCAATGCATGAAAGTGAAAAGTGAAAGTGAAGCCGCTCAGTCATATCCAACCCTCAGCGACCCCATGGACTGCAGCCTACCAGGCTCCTCCATCCATAGGATTTTCCAGGCAAGAGTACTGGAGTGGGGTGCCATTGCCTTACCAGGGAGGAAAACACAGTTTCAGAGGCTTCTTCAAATAGAATGAATAACACATATATATGAGGGCAAAGTGTAGATGGATATATTTGTCCTACATACCTGTAAAGCCAGCAGTACTCAAGCACATAAATTTAGCCATTCATCCTTGTCCAGAAGCCAAAATGAACCTCCTACCCAAATTTCACTTGAAAATCTTCCACTGGACTCACTCATTCATCAACTAGATCCACCGGTCTACATAAACCCCATCTTCATTTTGCCTGCTAGATGAAAGTGGAGATCTCCTTGACTCACCAGCCCTCAGGCTCTTAGAAATAAATGGAGAGTCTTTCCTGAGCTGCACATTTAAACCAGAGCCCAGAGAGTAAATGGTTTGTGCCCTGACCAAAGTTCAGTTATTATTATTATTTTTTTGCGTTTGCCTTCTTTGCTCCCATTACATGTGACATTCTCATGCCTCTCCCCCAACACACACTCTGTGGAGAGAAGCAAATCCCTATTGAGCACTAACCTCGCGAACAATGAGAAATTCTTCCCCAGATGACTCGGGACAGATTGGAGCCAAACCATTTCCTTCAGTCCCTGAGCACATTGTTTCCCTCTGGTGACTCCGCGATCCAGAAACAGCTGCAATAAAACATTATGATCCAATCCCTCAAGCCATCCTTACCCTTTTGTTTTTCTGTCTGGATGGAGGAAAGAGAAAACCCTTGCAAAGCTGTTCCAAATGGGAACCCATTCCAGTGCTCTTGCCTGGAGAATCCCAGGGACGGGGGAGCCTAATGGGCTGCCATCTATGGGGTCGCACAGAGTCGGACACGACTGAAGTGACTTAGCAGCAGCAGCTGAGGAAGACACAAGCCAAGCAGCCCTTTTTACTGAAGGAAAGGAAAGAGCAGAAATGGAAAGAAGAAAACTAATGATAGAGAAAGCTCTGGATGAGTGAAATAAAGTTGCACAATGGTAAAGGGAATTGAGCAAAACCATTGCTTATAGGATGCAATGGAAATGCACTCATACAGAAAGCTGAAGCTCACCTTGCCTTTCACTTTGGATGAACAAGGAAGCCAGTTTATTTCAATATTAATTTGAACTGGTCTTACTTGAAACTGTTACTAAACTCAGGTTCAGCTGCTTTCTGCTCAAAAGCCAATAATTTAGGGCCACTTGTCGGTAGAAAAGAAAGGTGTTTTATTCAGAAAAGCCAGAAATCTGGGGAGAAGGTGGATCTTGTCTGGAGACCAACTCCAAAGATTCTGCTAAATCATGACGATTTTTAAAGGGAAAAAGGAAAAACAGTCTCACTTAATCATTAAGGCAGAAGGTCAGATTCTTCGTCATTTTTCCACTGCGTGCAGACCTGCTGACATCTCCTGATCTTCCTTTGGGTGGTCTCCTGCACGCATGCAAGTTGCTAAGGGGGGAGCTGGGGTAGAGAGTCAGTCATTCTTCACTTTTCAGTCTTACTCTTTTTAATCTGGGGAAAGAATCAACAGTTTAAGCAAGGTGTTATGTCTATTCGGTAAAGCAGAACTCAGGAGTTAGGTTAAATGTTACCTAATGATCTCATCTTTATGATCAGGGCTTAAGCAGAATAGAAACAAACAGAAAGCTGCTTACAAATCCCATTTGTCAGACACCATCCCATTGCTATGGGATTAGGGGTGAAGGTCCATCTTTAGGCTGACATAGGGCACTGTATTTTCAGAGTGGAAGATGGCGACATGGGTCTATAGCATCTACTTACTGACAGTTTTAGTTGTTTGGTTTTATGGATGGAATCAGTGCTTGCCCTCTAGCTTCTGGTTGGGATTACCTTAATGGGAAGCATCACCAAAAAGTTAAAGGTTGAGAGAGGTTGGGATAATTATGACTGTGGCTCCGTCCCTCATGGGTCACTACAGGTTGGCTGCTTTTCTGTACTGAATGTCATAGCTCCTGGGAGAGGGAAGTGTCCCTTCCTCTTCACGCAGCTGTGCTCTGCCCTTCCCCTTGCCCCTTGCATGTGTGGGGGTGGGGAATAGAATCCCACTCTTGCCGGCCCCAATTCCTTAAAACTCACTCATGTCTCTATAAGTAGATTGATCCCTTAAACTCTTTTTTATTAAAAATGTTTATTGAAGTATAGTTGATATACAATACTATATAAGGTGCAGTGTACAGTATGGTGATTCACAATTTGTAAAGGTTATACTCCATTTATAATTATCATAAAATCTTGGCTATATTCCTTATGTTGTACACCATACCCTTGTAGGATATTTTACACTTAATAATATGTACTTCTTACTCCCCTACTCCTATAATCCCCCTCCCTCCTTCCCCCTAGTCACTGGCAACCACTGGTTTACCAGCGTTATCTGTGTTTATCTGTGTTATACCCGTCTATCTGTGTGTCTGCTTCTTTTCCCTTAAACTCTTCTTAATTGTACAGTTTGAGTGTGCTCTCTGTATCTAGGAGGTACCCTGTATATTATAAGGCATATTCAACTACACTGTCTCTTATAGGATGCCCCATGTCTTCTTCAAAATACCCAGCACGGTCCCAGGCACAAAGCATTGGTCACGCATGCTACTGGTGGTCTCGGGAAAGTCCTTCATTTAATCTGGCCTCTCTCTCCAAAGTCACATTATCAGACCCAGTAATCATGTACGATTCTGTTTGTTCACAAAAAGTCTGCTGCTCATCTTTGTTGCCCCAAACATTGTTGCATTTAACACGATTTTTGCTGCTTATGATAAACAGTGTGGTGTAACGGAAACAGTAGGTGTTTTTGGAACCTTGCTGACCCAGGTTCAAACTCCCAGCACCGCTAATTACTACTTGGGTAACAGGGGAAAAGGCCTTACAGTCCCCAAGAGCCACTGTCATCACCTGTGAGTGTGAAACGTAGAATCAACACATCTTTGTCTCTTCTCCCAGCCCTTTTTCTGTTTTTACCGGTGTGGCCAAGTAGAGTACTTTGCCCCGAGTTTGAACACAATGGCTGACGGTAGAACAAAGCCAGGTTCCTCAAGATGAGGGGATAGAAAATAAAGAAAGGGAAAATGATAGAAGGCTTAGACATATTGGCAACATGGCTCATGTTTATAATCAATATTAAATATGTTTGGGGGAGATGTGGAAGAAACTGTGATGCCTAAAGAAGCCAATGGAAATAACAGATGAAGAGGTGTAAAAACAACCAAGGTGGAATATTCCAGTGCTGCTGGTCTGAAGCGGTACTGTTGTATTAGCAGTCTTTTTGCTGAGAGCAGGTTGAAGGAAAGAAGTTATTTAGTGTAGAAAATAGGACACTAAGCATAGAACATAATCAAAAAAGAAACAAAGACCGTGAACATGATTCCTTTTACCCCTTATATGAGTTGGTTTATAAGTAACTTATATGCTATGCTATGCTATGCTAAGTCACTTCAGTCGTGTCCAACTCTGTGCGACCCCATAGATGGCAGCCAACCAGGCTCCCCCATCCCTGGGATTCTCCAGGCAAGAACACTGGAGTGGGCTGCCATTTCCTTCTCCAATGCATGAAAGTGAAAAGTGAAAGTGAAGTCGCTCAGTCGTGTCCGACCCTTAGCGACCCCATGGATTGCAGCCTAACAGGCTCCTCCGTCCATGGGATTTTCCAAGCAAGAGTACTGGAGTGGGGTGCCATTGCCTTCTCCGAAGTAACTCATAAGTTCCCATCAAAATGGAACTAAAAATTTTCAAAGCTACCAATAAAGTGAGTATCATAACACAGAACTCTTGAAATAAGTTGATTGACTTTTATTACCCTTATATAGAGAGATAGATAATACCCATGTACTTTTGTGAAGTGTGGTAAAGGTTTCTAAGCATCCCTGCCTGGCAGACTTGGTGTGGACAGAAAGCCAACCCTGGAACAATGTTTGTATCATGCCCTGGGATGGGAGTGGCTCCATCATGGGCTGCAGCTAAATGTGTTCTTTTGGACAACGTGCCAAGCTTGTGTGGCTGCCTGGCTCTTGTGAAAAATCACAGCAGAGCCTCAGGGTTTGTAATACCTTCTTCAAAGGGTTACTATGAGGCAGTACAATGAGACAATATACATAAAGAACCTAGTACTCGACACAGAGTGAGCACTCCACACATGCTTTTTATTATTTTCTATAGGGATTTAGAGCATGTACACAATTTAAATAAAAGTCGTTTTTTTTTTTAATTTGGAAAGTCATTATGATTGACATTTTCCTAGTGGTTATGCCAACAATTGTGATGCCCCCCAAAGGATTATTTTCCACCTCCTTTACATCTATCTTCCTGACAAACAATGAAGAGTATCTGACAACACTGAGGACCAGATAGTACGATGGAGTTACATACAGAAGTATTTAAGTTGCTTGAAGTAAACTATACATTCAACAAAAGAAAATAATACAGATGACTATATACATATATATGTAATTCACCCCCCACCCCCCACCCCCGCCCCACAACAATATGGCCCTTCAATTCAAGCCAACTACTTCATCTGGTGCTCAACCAAAGAAACAGCCATGACCATCTGTTCCAACTCTGGGGGAAAACTGGCTGAGTTGAACTTAACTGTGAGTTGGCACAAAATATATAAAACCAAATAATCTGTACTATGTGGGTGATCTAAGAGATTTCTAATGGCAATTTTTTATTGATACAGTTTTTGCCCCAGGCACTGACTCTTAGAACCCAAACTCAAAGCTTGGTACCACACCACTGCCACACACTCTTTTGTGTCATTTCAAGTTGTCAGACCGTAAGCATGTATGAAAAGTAATCCCAACCATGCCCAGTATTACTCTGATGTTAATTCAGAGACTGCTTAGGCAGGCTCAGAACTGTGAAGACATCTGCATTACCATGTTCCCGCCAGGAAATTCCTTCTCTCAATACTGGCGTTTGTGATATTTTAAATTACTTATTTAAAAAATACTTAGAGAGTATCTACCATCTGCTAGGCCCTTGGTTCAGCTCTAGGGATATAGGAGTGAGTAAAACAGGCTCAGCTTCTGGTCTCATAGAGTTCACATTTGAGGAGGGGAACCAGATACATTGATCAATGAATCACACCAATTCATTCATTCATTCGTTCAATAAACATGAATTAAGAGTCAACTATGTGCCAGGGATACTAGAGTCAACAAAACAGACCCAAACCTCTCCTTCAGGGGGTTTGTGTTGAATCAGGGAAGACAGAAAATAAATAAGAAAAAAATAGGTAAACTATATGGTATGATAGATATTGAGAAAGCCTGAGGAGGAAAAAAAAAAAAACAAAGAAGGGGGATTTTAAATGTTGGAGGAGTGGTGAATTTCAGAAAGAGTGGCTGAAAGGTCCCCCAGAGAAGGTGACTTTGAGTAAAAGCCTGAACGAAGTGATAGTCCCAGCCTTACAGTTATATAGGAAGAAGAATATTTCAGGCAGAGGAGAGAGTCCGTGGAAAAGCATGTGTGAGTGGTGTGGGGAGAAATTTAGCAGTCTAGACTGGTCTGGTCTGAAGGGATAGATAGTGATTCTCCAGTGTCAGAGCTAGGACACTGAAGGCAAGGGACACAGGGGTAATCTTTGCTGTGGGCCGTCAACTGCTGCGGAACTTACCACTCCAAACCTGTTGGTTTTCTATGAACTCTACAAGGATGTGAGTCTGTGTTCTCTTCGCCTACAAACCCGCCTCCAGGATGGAATGTACTCTCAATTGTAGTTGTTTCCTGCTAAGATGATGAATGTGCCCCGCTTTCATCAGATGCCTCCAGCTGATCATCTTTCGAACAATGGATGCATTCACAGGTGGCTGGCCAGGGCCAGGGAAGCGGCCTCTAGCCATAAAAGAGATAAAGTAGGGTGACCACATTCTAGAATTATTAAAGCCTTCATCTTGGTCTTATTAGAAAGTATTCTCATCAGTTAAGCAAACAAGGCTTAGAGGAAGCTGAAATTGTCAGCTGGGAGATTCTTTCTTGAAGTAGGACATTCATTCTCCTGTTTGTCTGTATAGTACATATGTGTTCCTCTCAACTGGTTTTGTACATTTTCATCTCTGCCAAAATTATATTCACAGAGAGCTTCTGAAATACCCTAATTATAATAAGGAAAAAAAGAAGGAAATAAAATGGTTCTGTTCCATTCCTCACTAGAAAGTTAATTCTATAAGTCTAATAGTAATTCTCTCTCCTAATCACCAACTGGTCTGGAGTTTAGCAGAGAAGAACAGGAACAAAATGTGGCCCAATTGAAAGATAATGAATGAAAAAGAAAATTAAAATACTTAACCCTTATCAATCATTTTGAATGTGCATCATCCCAGGAGGTAGGTATAATTATTATGTATGACTTACCTACAAAACACAGAAGTTTAGAATAATGAAGTAATTAGCTAGAAAGTCACCACTGGAGCTCAAAGCCAGCATTCTCACCCAGGAAGTCTGACTCCTTATTCCACACTCTTAATCTCTACTGTATTGCCCTTCTAAAATGAGCAAAGAATAAGAGAGAAGAAAAATAGTGACAAGAAAAGGGAGAGTTGAATAACAGAAGATGAGGAAAGGAAGAAGGGACTCAAGCAGTTTCCACATTCTGGAAAATGAGTAGAATTAACACTGCCCTTGAAACAGAACTATTTCCCTAAACACTCATTCCACGGTTTCCAAAAGGTCACAGCATTGTCTGCTTTCTTTTTCTAATTTTTGCACCATGCTATGAAGGCAATGGCAACCCACTCCAGTACTCTTGCCTGGAAAATCCCATGGATGGAGGAGCCTGGTGGGCTGAAGTCCATGGGGTCGTGAAGAGTCGGACACGACTGAGAGACTTCACTTTCACTTTTCACTTTCATGCATTGGAGAAGGAAATGGCAACCCACTCCAGTGTTCTTGCATGGAGAATTTCAGGGACGGGGGAGCCTGGTTGGGGTCACACAGAGTCTATGGGGTCACACAGAGTTGGACAGGACTGAAGCAACTTAGCAGCAGCAGCAGCATGCTACGCTTAGTCAATCAGTTGTGTCCGACTCTTTGCAACCCCATGAACTGTAGCCCGCCAGGATCCTCTGTCCATGGGGATTCTCCAGGCAAGAATACTGAAGTGGGTTGCCATGCCTTCCTCCAGGGGATCTTCCCAACCCAGGGATTGAACTCAGGTCTCCTGCATTGTGGCAGATTCTTTACCAGCTGAGCCACCAGGGAAGCCCAATCTTTGCACAGTGCTTAGAATGATGCTATCTTAACAGCAAGTGTTCAGTAGACCCTATTGACTAACTAATGGTTTTGCACAAGAAACACTGAAGGGACTCTTAGGCAAGCAGATACATTGCGAAATCTATAGCAGTGAGATCTCGTGGATGATGTGTTTTCCATTGTTTTCTATCTGTCTAATATGAGAAGGTCACAAGAGTCAACCCTCAGTGGAAGGGGCACCCATGAAACAGTCTGCTGGAATGGTCTTACAGTGACTCTCCATCACAAGTTCCACCACAGCTCCTGGGGGTTTCGTGAGTAGCCTGAGCCCTATTTGCATCCCCACTGCCAGCGAATGAGTCTAGAGTAGGCAGGCCTGGGCCAGTTTTAACCAATGAGTCACTAATGGGTTTTCTCGGCACTTCTGGAAAATATGCTTCCTTACCTTTAAGAAAGAGCATAGGCTTCTGGCTGAATCCTTAGACTTCATGACTCTTCCAACATGGCCCAAGACAGCTCTCCAAACAACAAAGCGTAGGTGCAGCCACACCAAATTCACCTAATCTCGTACCCAAGTTATGCGACCAAACAAAGCCTTGCTTTAGAAATCAACACTGAAGGGTCCAGAATCCAGATACGGTTTCAGAATTGAAGAACTAGGCACCAATTCCAGAAAAGATCAGAACCCGAGGGGGTCTCAGAATCAAGCCAAGAACAAGATCACCCTGAAGAGAAGATGCAAAGCAGAAAAGACATATGACACCCTGCTAGCTACTCTTCCTCCCAATCACTTACCTTCATTTACGGACAAATCTTATCCAGAGAACAACTCATTAAAGGAATTGAGGCTCCAGATCTGAGGACACATTTGGTTTCAAAAATACAGATCTAGATTCTGAGTCCAGAAAAAAGGAGAAACTGATGAAGCCTTGGAAAAAAGCCAAAATCAGAGACAAGATCTCAGATATGAGAGAGTTCGAAATGTAGAAACTACACGAAATGGCACAAATCTTACTGGCAATTGTCTTTTTCCCCTGGAATCAGATCAAAGTAAACAGAGAGACAAATTCAGCGTATTTGATATCATCAGCCTGGGCTCCAAACCTCTCTCAGTCTTCCTGGGAACATATCCTCTACATATACCTTCAGCTCCTCTGCAACTGAGTCTTTTGGAGATGATAAACATGACTTTAGGAGCCAGAGATAGATATAAGTACCACACAGCCCTAGTGACCGAGTCTGGATCCAGAGTTCAGTAGATCTTGAGGACAATTAAAATGAACTTATTAATATATATTTTTAAACAAGAACAAAAAGAAAATGAAAGGGCCATATGAAGTTAGCAGGTTTGGAAAATTAGGCAATTCGCCCAATAACACCGAAAACTCTCTAAGAACTGGGAAACTTACTTTAGAATGAAGTCAGCACTGGGAACAGGAGAGCACAGCAATGGAAAGAGCTACTGGATTCCCTGAATCCTGAACCCTGCCCCCACCTCTGATTTCCTGTACTCAGGCCAGAAAGCTTCTTTACCATTGGAGCTAATTTGAAGTTGAGTTGGGTTTTCTGTTACTTATATTTTAAGTTATCCTACTTATATAGTCTGATAAACATAAAAAAATGGTGACTATGCATGGCCTCATGGCCTGATGTCACTCCCAGCATAGTTTATCTGTTCAAGCTAGTCTTCCTTTTCCATAGTTATGACAGTCGGCTCATCTGACAGGTGCAGCCTTTCTCCTGATATGGTGGCCTGCCTGGAAAATCCCATCCTCCCACCCATCCATCCATCCACTGTCCAGCTGATGGATCAATAGATTTGTTGCAAGCATTTATCAAGGCACTTTGCTAAGTATTGTTAGGCTACCAAAAGAAAAAAATCAAGCGCTCTCTGCTCTCAAAGACCTTAGAGCCCAAAAAGGGAGAAAAATTATGTATATAATTAACTATAGCAAAATGTGTAAAATTTTTAAGTGTCACTAAAATGCAGATAAAGTGCCCCAGCCAATCAACATAAGGAAAAGACTGTTTTCCACTAGGGGATTAGGGCCATTTTTATGAAGATGGATTCAAAAAATTTTTAAGTAGCTGATTAACAATGTTGTATTAATTTATGCTGTACAGCAAAATCATTCAATTATAAATATATGCTTTTTCATACTCTATTGTGGTTTATTACGGGATATTGAATATAGTTCCTTGTGGTGTATAGTAGGACCTTGTTGATGATGGATTTGGAGATAGACCTTGGATGATACAGAAACGATGCAAAGAAAAGAAGCATTCCTGGCAGAGAACAGCAAGAGGCAAAGGCCTGAAAGAAAATCACAGAGAACAGAGAGGGAACAGTTGGCTGGAAAATAGAGTTGGAATTTGAAAGGGTCGTTGAGACCAGATGGTGAAGGGCTGTGATTCCAGGTCCAGGTATTATTTTGTGAGTAGGAGGGTGGGAACTGAATCAGGTATGAGCTGGGCAATAGAGTGTGGTTTTAAAACAAAGAAAGAATATTCAAGGCAGGGTATAGCAGGAACAGAGACCAGAACCTAGGTGGAGTGGTCTTTCTGTGTAAATGGAAAGACACTAACAGTTCTCAGTTTATTTGAGCACACAGTGATTCAAATCAGGCAACACCAAACCACAGGTGTTAGGAGCACTGGAGAGGTTCTCACAGAAAGGACATGGAAGCAAAGCAAGGAACTTATTTGCTAGGTTATAGCTTAAGCAGGTGCCTTATAGGTGTCTGTTTGTGACTGTCCTTAAATTTCATTTTCTAGGCTGGGAGTGCATGGACTCTGGTTTAGATTTTGGTTTTCTTATATAGGCTGCCAAGGTGTTAGAGCCACTTTAATCTAATGGTCTCTTTGCTTAATTACTTTAACACCTGAAACATCCAGGAAATTCTCTTCTGTAATCACGAGCCAGGCTGGAGAATATAGGAGACCCTACTTGTGAGATGGAGTCAAGAGGGAGGGATAGTTTCCAGAGTCTAGGGGTGTCATGCCGGGCTTTTCTGGCAGCTCAGCTGGTAAAGAATCTGCCTGCAATGTGGGAGACCTGGGCTCGATCCCTGGGTTGGGAAGATCCCCTGCAGGAGGGCATGGCAACCCAGGATTCTTGCCTGGAGAATCCCCATGGACAGAGGAGCCTGGAGGGCTGCAGTTGATGTGGTCGCAAAGAGTCAGACATGACTGAGCACACAGGGGTGTCATGCTAGCCCTGCATTGGTCAGGCCCAGTTAGCACACTTAGGAGCAGTGAGATGAGGAAACTCTGGATCAGAACCATACAAACCAACAGGAAACAGGTGAGTGCTGCACAGGTCCAGGGGCCAGAGAGGGAAGCACCTGAGCAGAGAAGTCAAGATACAGAAGTAGTACACCCCTGGGCAGGACAGAAGAAAGGCAATTCAGAAGCTGATTGGTTAGGAGTGTGGGATTAACAGATGCACGGTATCATATATAAAATAGATAACAAGGATTTACCATCTAGCACAGGGAACTATGGTCAATATCTTCTAATAAACTATAATGGAAAAAATTGAAAAAAGAATATAGATACATACATATATGTATATGTATAACCAAATCACTTTGCTGTACAAAACTGAAACTAACATTGTAAGTAACTATAATTCAGCAAAAAGAAGAAGAGGAAGAGGGAGGAGGGGACGGGAGAGGAGGAGGAGAAGAAACAGCAGGTGCTGAATGAGCAAAAGTATCAAAGACCCAAATACTGGGTTTGGGCAGAGAGTCGAGAGCATAGACCAGGAATCAGGATGACAGCTCTGTTGTGGAGACAAAATGAAGATGGCACAGGCTTCAGAGTAAGCAGATCCAGGTTTGTATCCAAACGCCTCTTTATCTGCTGTGTAAACTTGGGTGAGCCACTTAACCTCTCTGAGCCTCCATTTCCTTGACTAAAAAGGAACATAATAATGCCTATCTCACAGAGTTGTTATAACAAGTATAAATAATTCAGGGAAAGTGCCTGGCACTCGGAGCTCTCAACAAATGAGAACCGTTATTATTATCAACATCATCCTCATGATTTGTATTGAACCGTAGAGATTTCTTCGGCTCAGGGTGAGACGATAAAGCACGTGAGAGGAGGGTTTGCCAAGAACAGAGGAGCCAGGAGGGGGAGCTGGGCCTCTCCAGAGCAGATCCCAGATGACTCCTCTCACGTAGATCCTGGCCATTTATAATCGCCGGTGAGCTCATCTGTTCTCGTGTTCTGTGATGCTACCTGCATCGTCACCATTTCCTCCAGCAAAAATAAAAGAACCTAAGATTTCCACCAAAAGAGCCATCCAGCTTGTGCTCTGTGGCCGGCATATCTATTCATCTTTTCTGCGGGGTGAGCTCTCATTGATATCCAAGGATACCACCTGCTCAGGGGTTCTGACAACCGTCTCTATGGTTTCTGGTCAGATCTCATTAGCTAAGTGAGGTGGAGCCCAGCAAGGTTAATAGGTTAATGTTGGCAGAGGAGGTTGAGAGGGGAAGAGGGGAGACACAGGTGGTTACAATAGATGATTTTCAAGATGGAAAGACATGCTGACCCAGCCTGGTGTCAGGGCATGCTTACTGGGGTAGAAATCCAAGGTCACAACCTTCTGCAGCCTCTGAGAAGTCCATGAGGGAGTATTTATCCGGAGGAGGACATTCACCACGGTGATCCTGCGTTGTTTCCAGCTGATGCGGTTTTCCTTATTTACTGAGCTCACTTAACTCTTAGTGTCCAATTTAATAACAACCAACATTTATTAAACCCTTACTTACTTCATGCCAGACACTGGGCACTTTACATGCTGGCCCATTTAAGCCTCACTGCACCCCCTATGAAATTGGTAATATTGTTTGCTCCACTTTATAGATTAATAGAAGCTCAGAGAAGTTCATCAACTTGTCCAAGGTCACACAGCTAGTAAAACTCTGAGCCAGGGTGATAATTCAGGTTTTGCTGATTCCAGCTCTCCGGCTCTGAACTAGAGTGGTAACCAGTGCCTCTTGCATTTTAGTATGCATATGAATCACATTGTTGTTTAGTTGCTAGATCTCTTTCGTGACTCTATGGACTGTAGCCCACCAGGCTCCTCTCTCCATGGGATTCTCCAGGCAAGAATATTGGAGTGAATTGCCGTTTCCTACTCCAGGGGATGGTTCCTACCCAGGAAGCAAACCCATGACTCCAGCATTGGCAGGTGGATTCTTTATCGCTGAGCCACCAGGGAAATCATATGAATCATGGGGGATTTGTAAAAATAAGGATTTTGACTCAGCAGATCTGCTCTGAGAGGCTACATTTATAACCAGCTCCCAGGCTGTGTGTGTGCTGTTGGTGCACAGATCAAACTTTGAGCAGCAAGGAACTTACTTGATAGATCTGATTTACAATGGTGGGTCAGTCTCTCTTCTGAGGAGTTAGGATTTTTGTCTTGGATAAGAAACTTTTATGCCATCTACAGAGTATATATTTGCTTTCCATGCTGAGTAACAAGTTATCACAAATGTAACCCCTTTAAACAACTCCCATTTATTATCTTATGGTGTTGGTGGGTCAGGCATCTTGGAAGAACATCACTTGTCTCAGATTCTATCCAGGCTGAATCAAGTTATCATCTGGGCTGTGTTCTCATCTGGAGCTAGGGGTTGCACTAGCTCATACAGGTGGTCACAGAATTCAGGGTCCTGCAGCTAGAGGACTGAGATCCCTGTGACCTGGTTGGCTATCACCAGGGGCCCACTCTCAGCTATTCTGGAAACGCTGCATTTCTTGTCACCTGGCTCTTCCATCTTCAAAGCCATCTATGGAGAATCTCCCTTTCCCGTACTTTAAATCTCCGAGACTTTTTCTGCCTCTGATTTCTAGTTGCAAATTTAGGTCAAGATCACCCAGATAATCTCCCTATCTGAAGGTCAACCAATTTGGGACCTTAATAACACCTTCAAAATTTCTTCACAGCAGCACCTAGGTTAGTGTTTGACTCAACAACTACGAGAAATCTTGAGGATACCAGGGGCCAGAAATCCTGGGGGACATCTTAGAATTCTGCCTGTAACAAAGGGTTTTGGTTTTTCTGGTTGAGCTGTGTGTTGACTGATCAATGATTTTGAGAGTCATGGAAACTGAGACTATATAAATTGTCTCATTTCTGCTTTCATTTCTGCTCATTTGACGTAAGCCTCTCTTTTACAATTAAAATTTACCAACCAGGGTTTCAGAATAGAAAGGAACTGTCTTGTGGGGAGATTCCAGCAAATTGAGCTAAGCCCTTTTTGTTATTTGTTGTATAAACTGAAAGTGTAAAACAGCAACTGATCATTTGGAGTTTTTCACTGACTCACAACCAGTGTCCAGGAATAAGTCCCCACATAGAGTGATGTTTACTTGAAGGCAGCAGCTTCTACTCCAAGTGCTCTGTAGATGACATGAGTTAATTAAACATTGTGCTGTGTGCTTAGTCACTCAGTCGTGCCCAACTCTTTGCAACCCCATAGACTGTAGCCTGCCAGGCTCTCTGTCCCTGGGGATTCTCCAGGCAAGAATCCTGGAGTGGGTTGCCATGCCCTCCTCCAGGGGATCTTCCCAATCAAGGAATCAAACCCAGGTATTCCACGTTGCAGGCAGATTCTTTACTGTCTGAACCCTCAGGGAAGCCCATTTTAACATTAGTGCCTGCATTCTAAAGAAGGGTTTGCACTATCCTGACTTCAGGACTCAAGTGCATCTTTTCTGAGTTCTATCCTGTTTCCCTCCCAATGGCGCTGTCCTATGGTTGCTGCTGCTGCTCTTAAAGTGTTAACCCAGCATTGTTCTCCTTACTCGAAGAAAAGTCAAAGTAAAAAGTGGGGGGGAAATCTGCTAGAAACCTGCAGTGGGAAGGTAATTCCCAGGGGTTTTCTGTAAAGGGAAGAGTTCCCTCACCAAGCAAAGCAGAGAGGGGAGAGACAGGCACACTCTGCAGATGTTAGATTTGGTACCTCCAAAGCTATAGCAAGATCATTATGTGGGAAATACTGCAATTTTCTTAGCCCACTCATAGCATCAAGCGCAGCAAGGGAATGGCTCTGGGAAAATCCCAGTGTCCATGGCAACCTCGGGGTGAGGAGGGGAAATTAGTAGTGGTGTTTCTTCCTCCAGAGCTTGAAAGCACGGTTGAGGTGACTGCTTTTAACTATATTTTTGCCAGCATATAACACAGCCTGCTTTGCATTTTTGGTCTCAAGGCACCGTTTTTGAGATACGAATCTTAAAAGCAGGGCATTTCTGCTGTGCCTGCTGCGACCTGCTTTATCACTCTCCTATTTCAGCATCAAGAAAATGATGCTGTCATTCCAGCTAGGAGGTATTTTGATTGTTCCAGACAGAAAGCTGGCTGATCACATTAAGAGTGAAAGAAAGAGAGAGGAGGAGAGAGAGCGTGTGTGTGTACTTTTACGGTGTATATGTGTCTCCTTTCTGGGGCTGAGAAGGAAATGACCTCATCTCAGCAACGGATAAACACATTTTGGTGGTAACTGATTCCCAAGTTGAGACCTTCTATGAGGTCTTTGAGCACTGTGGCCATTTGCTAACAGACAAGGAGGATTCCTCACTAAAGTTATCATTAGCAGAGTCCTCTGCCACTGGCTTCTAAATAGAAGCATAAACGTAGGGCAGTAAAATAGAGACTAGGAATAAAATAAGAGAGTTGAAATAAACAATCTCTAAGGGCCCCTTTGATTTAAAGAAAATTCCAAGTTGGACATTGGCAGACCTAGAAATGATGATAAATGCCCAAAAAGGGAGAGTATAAATTTAGAAAGGTAGTGGAAATCTCCTCAACTGATAAATGAATTTTGTGTGTATGTGTGTGTGTGTGTGTGTGTGTGTGTGTGCACGCCTGCACGCACATATGCAAGCTTTCTTCAACTTACAGGTGAATTTTTTTTTTAATTTCAGAATGATGGCTTAGTTGATGGCAGAGTGGAAAGGACTCACAGACCAGCCAGAAGCCCCGGAGCAAGGCAGACATTCCCAGAAGGACTTGGCAGAAAGAGTCAGACTGAGAAGCTGGCTGGCCGGTAATGCCAGGAAGGGGAAGAGATGTGAGTGGAGCACAACCATGTAGAGGAGAGGTCTGGGCAGCCTGAAACCCAAGCTAGCTGCTGTGGATGGTGGGCTCATGGGAACAGATTCCTGCAGAGTGCAGTTGAGAGGAGGGATTTGGGAGGACAGACAGGAGCAGGAGCCCAGCACCCAATCTGGAACAGATGGATAGAACAAACATCCCTGAAAAGGGACCCAGATTCAGGCTGCTAGGGACTTGATCTCTAGGCAACAGACTAGGATGAAGGAAAAGGTTTGTGTAGGCCCCACAGCAGGGCTGATTTGATGCCCTCCTCTAGAGAAGCCAGCTTGGGGCTCCTTAAACTCCCCCAGATCCGAGAGATACTCTGGGGTCTCAGCTGGGCTAATTGGCAAATCATAGAATTAGGTGTGCGGTTTCAATAAGTTTAAGATGTGGTTCCTGTCCTCAGGGGTTTATAATCTATTTGGGAAGATAAGGTCAGCACATATGAGACAGAGAAAAGGATGTCTGGGTGTTTATTAAATGTGTTACATACCAAGTTGCAGGTGTTACAATAAAAGGAAAAATTACTATGACCAGAAAGGTCAAGGAAGGTTTCATAGAGACTGGTGCGCCTTAGGGGATGGTTTGAAGTTTTTAAGCAAAGAGGAACAGATTCTGGGCATTGGGAATAGGAGATGTTCATGGAGGTGCAGAGAGGAGAGTAAGAAATGTCACGAGATACCTTCTGCATCCTGTTCTGACAGGTAAGCATAATTAAGCCTCTCATTCCTGCAAAGGCAGCCATTAGTGGAATAGCTGATGGATGAGTACTTGGAAAGCAGAAGATAAAGAGATGAAGTGGAGTTTGCTCAATAAGAGAACAGGATGAGAATGAAGGTGGACATTCCAGGCTCTGTGTTTGTGGCCAAGAGTCTGTTTCAGTCTCTTAATCAATCCAGCCTTGACTTGCAACAGTGCCCATGCAAGCCTGCAGGGCATTTCCCTACATGCTTCCTGCCTGGGCTACCCGCCCTTATCATTTTGATTCCTGGTTTCCTTTCCATTTATTTAATGACTGCGATGAAGTCAAATTTTCCTATTAATTAAAACCCTTGGGATCTTAGAGCCTTAGTCAACATTTTCCCCCACTAGCTGACATAATGAGACACATTGTGTTCCAAAAGCTCTGGATCTCATCGCTGACAGAACAGGTCACCTGTTTAGCATCGTCAGGATGAGAGTCATCATCAAGATGACTGCTCTATATCGAGGGGGGTGAGTCAACTCAGCATATTTGTCTATCTTCATGGCTTTTACTGTAAAAAGAAAAAAAAAATTGAGTTTCAATGTATTTCTTTAACACTGACAGTTGCCTTTCCCAGTCTGCTGCTGCTTAAGAAATTCGTAATTGTTAATGTCAGATCCCAGGATACTGGCCTAGCCTATATTGCTGAGAAAGGAACTGGTGGCAGAGAATCTTGGCTCTCAGCTGCCGTTTGACTCTGTGGGAGCAGCAAGAAATAAGAGCTGGGGCAATTCCTTTCCATTAGCAGCTGCTTAAGCAGACTTGACATTTGGGCTGGATCAGTATTTCAACTCACTCCAATGTAGACACTTTTCCACCTTAAGCATGTAATGTACATACCACACCACTGAGCAGGCTTTTCCTGTGGGCTTGTAGCAAGAAAAAGCTGGATACCCTACAAAGTTGGACTGGGTGACCTGTGTAAGGTACTGGTGGTTGTGGGAGGTCATGATAGTGATGGACACTTGTTTAGCAATTTATAGCAGATTGTTTTAAACCTGATTTAATCCTCTCAACAAGTCTGAAAGAAAGAGGTTATTTAACTATGCATTCTACAGATCAGCAGAGAGACTTCCTTTCTTAAGCAACAGTGAGTTGATGTTCAGAAAGGAACCCAGTTTCTCTGAATCTCAACCCCACATCCTTCCTAGTCAACCAGAGGTTCGAGTCTACCATATGGCCATCAGTTGTGAGATATCACACAATAATTTGTCATTAACAGGAAATGAGATTTGATGTTGATACGTTTATTTATATTAAGGTAAAATTGGCATATAACATTCTACTAGCTTCAGGTGTAATGGTGATATATTTTAGAAGCATGAATCAGAGTAGATGATGTCTCTCTCACTTTTTCGTATTCAGATGTGCTTTAGGAGCAAGGAGAATGGGTCAAATTGCAGGAAGCTACCTGGGGAAACACACACATCAGTTTTATCTGTGCGACAGCACTGAAAGACCGTGGCTGGTGGAGAGAGTAATAGTTGTTATGATGGTAAGTTATTGCCCTCCTTCACTTCCCTGGAGAATGTTGGTTTTCACCAAGGTTTGAATCTAGGTTCTCCTATGAGAGTGTGTTGCTTATGTGAACGTCATCCACCTTGAAAGCTCCAGAAGGCACAGGTGGAGAATCACTGGAGCTCATTGTGCAGCCTTTCCCACAGATCTGACTCTGACAGTACCCTACTCAGTTCCTTGGAGCCACTATTTATATTAAAGCTGGGTACCCATCCCTGATACGTACTAACGTAACGCTCATTTGCTTAGAGGAAAAAGGTGTATAACCAAACCTTAAGTTTTATTTGTACGAAATGTTAAAACGACAATGTTCCAGTAATGGCAATACCATCACTTTGTCTGTAATGTAGGCTAGAGAAACACTGTTATGACATGAATACAATCGAAATATTTGTGAAGATCTGAGAACTTGCTGCAGCATCACTCCTGGCCACTCTGAAGACATTCAAAAGATGTACCACTTAGTGTGACTTAGTAGATACACTCAGAATATGTTTGGGAACCCCTTTCACACAAAATAGTGCCGTTGTGATTTCTACCTCTCCACCCGCCCTGGGACACTTGGCAATGCCTGGAGATATTTTTTATTGTCAGCTTTGGAGATATTGGCATCTAGAGATGTTGCTAAACATCTTACAAGATGCTTACATCTTAAAGCCCCTTCACAACGCAATATTATTCATCCCAAGATATCAACAGGTCTGAGGTTGAAACTCTACTCTGAAACTCTGCACTGACACTAAAAGGATAAGCACGCTGGTAGAAACTTCTATGTGATGCAGCTGAACAAATGCAGTTGGGTTCAATCACAGAAGGGGAGAAAAGAGTTGGTTACTAGAACGCGGCCATCTCTATGTCATTCACCTTTTGGGAGTCAGTTTTGCTCAAGCCTCTAGATTACAGGTGAAAAGTCACTTGCAGTATTTCCTGTGGGTTTCTGGGTGTCTTGTTTAGCAGTGGGCTGTTGATGATACTTGCTTTTTCCACTGCTACTGCCTGTTCCAAACAGTT
Organism: Bos indicus x Bos taurus; assembly: GCF_003369695.1. Classification (NCBI taxonomy): domain Eukaryota; kingdom Metazoa; phylum Chordata; class Mammalia; order Artiodactyla; family Bovidae; genus Bos; species Bos indicus x Bos taurus. The sequence goes on from NC_040085.1 coordinate 76,316,452, forward strand.
GAAAGTTGAAAGTTGTTGCTTTCAACTCTTGCCTCTGCTGCCCACCTTCCAGGACCATTCCTCTTTCTCCCTCTCTGCAAACCCAGGCAAAACACTGCTTACATGTGCTTGCTGTGGGTCACAAACTATTGCTGATGGTTCAGGGTTATTTGTACATTTCTTTTTTTTATTTTTTTTATTTTTTTTTATTTGTACATTTCTTAAGTCTTCCTCACCATAGAAGTTCCTCACTGACCATGATCTCACATAGGGTTTCACTGTCCCATCCAGCTGTCATTCCCTTGTGCCCTGTTCATCTCTTTAGGGTGCTTTACGCTGTCTCTGTTGACCAGCTATAAACTCACAGACCCTATTCCTTTTATATATGAAGTAATTTGGGCTTCTTAGTTTCACTCACTACTTCTCTTGCCCTGGGAGGGGTGGGAGTGGGATTACTCAAATAGGAACATCAAAGTATTTTCCTAGACAAATAACAGCAATCATAAAAAAGCCATATCCCATGGGCTGGATGATGACATTTTTCTGGAAGGCAGAAGTGTAAGTACTGTTTTACATAGAATTTTTTTTTTCTTCCACAGACTGGGGAAATTTTCTTCAACAGACTGGAGAGAAACAATGTGATGTAGTCATTAAGATCAGTGGGCACTGGAATTAGACAATCAGGAATTTGAATCTTGGCTCCACCATTTTTTGCCTGTGTGACTGTGGGCAAGTTACTTAACCTCTCAATCCTTTAGTTTCCTCACTATTCAGTCAGTCACTCAGTCAGTCATGGCCAATTCTTTGCAACCCCACGGACTGCAGCGTGCCAGGCCTCCCTGTCCATCACCAACTCCCAGAGCTTGTTCAAACTCATGTCCATGGAGTCAGTGACACCATCCAACCGTCTCATCCACTATTGTCTCCTTCTCCTCCTGCCTTCAATATTTCCCAGCATCAGGGTCTTTTCCAATAAGTCAGTTCTTCACATCAGGTGGCCAAAAGATTGGAGCTTCAGCATCAGTCCTTCCAATGAATATTCAGGACTGATTTCCTTTAGGATGGACTGATTGGATACCCTTGCAGTCCCAGGGACTCTAAAGAGTCTTCTCCACACCACAATTTAAAAGCATCAATTCTTCTTTATGGTCTAACTCTCACATCCATACATGACTACTGGAAAAACCTTAGCTTTGACTAGACAGACCTTTAATGTCTCTGCTTTTTAATATGCTGTCTAGGTTGGTCATAGCTTTTGTTCCAAGGAGCAAGCATCTTTTAATTTCATGGCTGCAGTCACCATCTGCTTTGATTTTGGAGTGCAAAAAAATAAAGTCTCTCACTGTTTCCATTGTTTCCCCATCTATTTGCCATGAAGTGATAGGACTGGATGCCATGGATGGTCTTCATTTTTTGAATGTTAAATTTTAAGCCAGCTTTTTCACTCTCTTCTTTCACTTTCATCAAGAGGCTTTTCAGTTCCTCTTCACTTTCAGCCATATGGTTGGTGTCATCTGCATATCTGAGGTTATTATCTGCATATCTGAGGTTATTGATATTTCTCCCAGCAATCTTGATTTCAGCTTGTGCTTCATCCAGCCCGGCATTTTGAATGATGTACTCTGCATATAAGTTAAATAAGCAGGGTGACAATATACAGCCTTGATGTACTCCTTTGCCAACTTGGAACCAGTCCGTTGTTCTATGTCCGGTTCTTCCTCAGTATTACAATGGGGGAAATAATAGTACCACCCTCATAGAGCAGTTGTGAGTATTAAAAATGTGATGCATGAGAAGTGCTTTAATTCAGTGGCAGACATGCAGAAACTGCTCAACAAATGGTGTGTATTGAAGAGTGGCGTATATAAGCAGACTGTCCGAGAAAGAGAGACAGTATGCAATAAACACATTCCTCTAGAGAGGGATGAGTGTACTAAGCTATAGGAGTTCGAAGAAAACAAAGGCTTCTTTCTGCCCTTAGAAAAGACCCCAGTCTCCTGGAAGAGACAAAGCAGTAAACAAACAACTCTAATGTGATGTGACAGAGCTCGAGCAGATGTCTGCTTATACTTGTCAAAGGATTTTTACTCAGCAGTGCCCCTGACACTGTTGCTGTTGGATGCATATTAGTTTCTATCCCACTAGAGAATCACAATGCCTAGTACATTCTCCTTGCAGTGAGAGGAAGATTAGTAGAGTGTCCCTGAGTATCTGGATTTGGTTGGTCCCGTTGCCAAAAACTACCACTTAAGGATCCAAGATGTGTCTTCCCTCTCTATGCGTAGACTCAGAGGGGCTTCAGATACTCAGATGCTTCACCTTGGAAGACTCGGGGCTCAGCAGCATCTTAGAAAGCACACAGGAGCCAGCTACCTGCCCCAAGCCTATAGGAGATTAATGACGCCATGTCTAAAAAGAGTGTAAATTATTAAGTAGAACATTAAATATGCCAGTTTTAAGTGACTGAATTCACTGAAGTCAGACTTTACCATTTTAAATTGTTATTATTGGGAATACATATCTTGAGTAAGCACATTTCCAAATAGCAGTGATGATAGAAATGCAACAAGCATTATTCTTCGTATGATTTCAAGACATTTCCATCCCATCATCTCCCTAACCTCCAAAATATACTACGGTCTACGATGAGTTACAGAAGCTCTCTGAGCTATTGTTTTGCTAACTAAAGTCAAGAAAACTTAGATTTTTAGAAAACATTTATAGAGTATTGGCAGTACCTTGAGTGTCACAAAACAAGAGAGGGTATCATTATTAAATAGCATAAAATTAAAGTTAATCAAATAGGGAAAAAATCAAAGTTGGACTGATTCCTCACAGCTAACCAGGATAAATTCTAAGTAGATATAATATCTAAATGTTTAAAATGAAACCATCTTGTCTTTTAGAAGAAGCTAAAAGCGAGTTATTCATCATCAAGTAGGGAAAGCTTTTCTCATTGTGGCTGTAAATCCAGAACCGTAAAAGAAAAGAAAAGATTATATGTTCAATTTCATAAAATGAAATTTTCAGCATAGAAAAACCCTAAGCAAAGTCGAAATGACAAACTGGATGGAAATATTTCAAGCTCTATTACAGACCAAAGACTAATTTTCCTTGGCATATGAACTCAGACAAACTGGAAATGAAAAGATCAGCAGTGCAATAGAAAAATGGGCAAAGAATATGAACAGGCAAGGCCTGGAAGAGAAAGCACAAATGAAAGTGATTCATCCTCACTCACAATCAAAAAAAAATTGTAAAGTTTTAAAATTATACCGAGATATCAATTTTCAATGATCAAATTAGTGAAGACCCAAAAATCCGATACAAATCTCTGTGGATGAGGGTGCTCTGAAACAGGCACTTCCTACCCTGCTTGTGGGAGTATAAACTGGTACAACAGCTAGATAGAGCAACTGGCATTAACTCTACATTTACAAATTCATGCTTTAGATATTTGCCAAATGTGCAAAATGCAATATTATCCATTATAGCCATGTTTTAAAAGCAAAAAATTAGCTACCTAAATGCTTAACCATAGGCGTTAAATTAATCGTGGCACATTCATATGTATGTACTGTATAATTAGATACAATAGAACATCATGTAGTGAAAAAGGAGTGATGAAGCTCTTTGTTTGCTATATATTGGAGATGATTATAATATAATATAATCATCTCCAATATATAGTGTTAAGTGCAAAAGCAAGGCGTTAGGAATTCCTTGGTAGTCCACTTAGGACTCCTCTCTCTTCTGGCCAGGGGCCTGGGTTGGATCCCCTGGTTGAGGAACTAAGATCCTACAAGCTGAACGATGCAGCAAAAAAAAAAAAGCAAAGTACAGAAGGGTGTGTGTAACGTGTTATGCTTTGTGTGCAAAAAGAGAGCATATATGTATATGTGCATATATATGTATGTATGTATTTTCCTTAAATATACATAAAATATGTCTGTATAGCCGGAGTCATCACTGTATATTCTTTTGTTTTGGATATTCAACTATATGAAGTATCGTCTATCAAAGCTTTAAAAAATGAAATGAATAATAAGCCAAGAATGTATAAATAAGTCAATTAATACATTAAATAAAGTAAATTTAATAAATGCATTGAATGGCTGAGTTTCCAAACCCATGTATGTTTGTCTGCTCAATCTCTGTTCCTCCTCTCTGATCTTTAACATAACCCAGTTTTAGTCAGGCATCCGCCCCTCCCAACATACCCTTTGTGTCTCAGTCCATATCTGGGACTGTCTGGTCTAAGGGTAATTCCATTCCCATGGCAGTACTTGGTCCAGGAACCACGGCCAAAGTCAGTGTGTGGCATTGCCCTGAGAACAGGAATTGACTCAAGAATGCTAGAGGCTCCTGGAAAAGAAGTTTCCTTGCTCTTAGGTGAACTTCACCCAAGTTCATGACATTTCTATGTGAAACCAGTAACCGCTACAGCCATTTCACATCTGTGAAGGAAGTGGTCCAAGGTCAAAGCCAACACATACAGGAGGTCATCTCAGGGTACTGTAGGAAAATAGATCCCTAGAGACACTAATTAAACTGTCTCTGAAGCTTGTGCCACCCCCTGGAGTTGCAGTTGTCTGAAGCGACACTTTTCCTTATTGTTTAGGTGAATGCGAGTTGAATTTTCTGTTACTCAGAGCCATAGGCTAATACCCAGATTGCACAGAGGAGTATGTTTCCAAGAATCGAAGTGAAACACATGGGTAAGTCAGAAGGAAAAACAAATGCCTTCTGAAGTTTCTCAGACTTAGCAAACTGCCAAGGCACATGGCGTGTGTTGACATAAAAACTTTCCAAATCAGGCTCTGAACTCCAATTAGAATATGATGCAGAAATAATTGGGAGGAGGAGGTGAAGACACTGAGGAGGAACATACCAAACTTTACAGTGGCTGTGACCCAGGAAGGGGTCACAAAGTTTCATCTCCTTTCTGCACATTGTCTCAGATTAAAAAGGAGAATGTATTACTTTCATGGTGAAAAATGACATACCAGCCCCAAAGGCCATGTGAAAGCAGAATGGTAGAGAGGCTGGGCCAAGCAAACCCCCAGTAAGTCAATGTCAGGTTTTCAAAATACAAGCCTGAAGGCTAAAAAATAAATAACTGCTTATAAAACGCTCTTCATAAATTAGGAAGTTTAAGAATTTCTTGTAAACCTGAGGTTGTTAGGAGTGAGAGATTTAAAATAAAATGGAAAAAGGAAATTTAGATTACAGCTGTAATTTTGAAGCAGAGTTCATTTTTTCTGTTCTTGAGACTGATTTTTACAAATACTTCTGAGATGTCATATTTCTGAACACCCCTCATATGGAGTTTGTTTTCATTTTCTGGTAATCCCCACAAGCTGAGGGTCATTACAGGATTGAGACTGGGAGGCTTTAGGATCTTCTGGGCCAAGGAGAATTCTGGAGGTAGATAACAAGATTTTTTTTTTTTTCTGTATTAAACCATTGGCCACCTTTGAAAAGAAGAAGGAAGATGAGATCTCCATAAAGGACCCTTGAGTCTAGGGTAATCAGGAAAGTCAGAGAAAACCAGGAAAAGATAGCAATGATCCAGAAGCAAAAGGACTTCCTAAGATAGGGACTGCAAGGTGCCTGTTGGACGCTGTAACTAGGGCATGAGTAGTGATGAGAGTTAAGTTAAAGTTAAAGGAAGTTAAAGAGTTAAGTTAAAGGAAGATGAGGAATGTTCTTTCACCCTTAAGAGACTTGGCTGAGAAGGAGAGGGGAATGAGAGTAGAAGCTGGAGTAGACAGAAGGCTTAGGGGTGAGAGGGCCTGTTTATAGGCTCAAGGCAAGTGCCAGTAGAAAGAGAATGCTTGTGGTGCCTAAGGGACCAGGGTTGACAGTCTGAGTTAGAGACTGCAAATGATGGGTCCAGAGCATGGGTGGAACCATTTCCTTATGCAGAACAGCACCTCATCCACTAAGAGAAGAAGAAGAAGAAAAAAAGATGCATGCATGTATAGATCAATTGAGAAGTAGAAGGGTAGGAAATGGAGAGTACAGTCCAATATCCTCTGTTTTCTTTGTACTATGGGAGTAAGAATGTTAGAGATGTCTTGAGAGCATTGGTAAGATATTTTACAGTCATTAAGAAGGATGCTGCTGCTGCTGCTGCTGCTAAGTCGCTTCAGTCGTGTCCGACTCTGTGCGACCCCATAGACGGCAGCCCACCAGGCTCCCCTATCCCTGGGATTCTCCAGGCAAGAACACTGGAGTGGGTTGCTATTTCCTCCTCCAATGCATGAAAGTGAAAAGGGAAAGTGAAGTCGCTCAGTCGGATGCAACCGGCACTAAATAAGATACAAAGAACTACCAGAAAGAATCCAGGTAGAAGCTGAGATTAGGACTTGGAAAGTTAGCCTGTGTGCTGCAGGCAGCAAAGGCAGATAGGTCCAGTATTAGGCTTGGTTTCATGACAATGGTGGGAGGTAACGAAGTGAGAAAGCACCGGTCATGGAAAGATTGAACTGCAAAACCACGAGACTTACCCTAGATAAGGAGGTGAAGGGAGGAGAAGTGGTTATTGTGGGGGGCGGGGTGGGGGAGTCAGGAGAAAGAAAAGAAGGAGGGTGTTTTTTAAAAGAAAAAGTCAGAAACAGTAGTCCTCAATACCAGTTTGCAGAACAGGGAGCTTGTCCAAAAAGCAGTTCTCTGGGCCCCATGTCAGAGATTTCAATTTAGTAAGTCTCAAGTACAGCCTAGTTCTTAACTGCTTTTTTCAAATGGGTAACATGTGTCATGTAACAACTGACTGGTTCAAAATTGGGAGAGGAGTATGTCAGCGCTGTATATTGTCACCCTATTTATTTAATGCTTATGCACAGCACATCATTTGAAATGTCAGGCTGGATGAGTTACAGGCTGGAATCAAGATTGCTGGGAGAAATATCAACAACCTCAGATACGCAGATGATACCACTCATGGTAGAAAGGGAAGAGGAACTGAAGAGCCTCTTGATGAGGGTGAAAGAGGAGAGTGAAAAAGCTGGCTTGAAACTCAACATTCAAAAAACTAAGATCGTGGTATCCGGTCCCATCACTTCATGGCAAACAGAAGGGGAAAAAGTGAAAGCAGTGACAGATTTTCTTTTCTTGGGCTCCAAAATCACTGAAGATGGTGACCACAGCAAGAAATTAAAAGCTATGACAAACCTAGACAGCGTATTAAAAGGCAGAGACATCACTCTGCCAATGCAGGTCCATATAGTCAAAGCTATGGTTTTTCCAGTAATCATGTACAGATGTACTTCTATTGTCATTTTCTCAGATGTCTCATTAGGGACATGAAATATATAATCATATATTTCAATATATATGATCATATATGATCTCTCTCTCTATATAATCATATATGATCTATATATATAATCTCTCTCTATATATATATATTACAAATATGTGTGTGTTCAGTCATTAAGTCATGTCCAACTCTTTGTGCGTCACATGAACTGTAGCCCTCCAGGCTCCTCTATCCATGGAATTCTCCAGTATAGAAAACTAGAATGGGTTGCCTTTTCCTACTCCAGGGAATCTTCCCAACCCAGAAATCGAACCCTCATCTCCTGTGTCTCTGCACTGGCAGGTAGATTCTTTACCACTGTGCCTTCTTGGAAGCCCACTGTATTACAAACAACAGTATATTATACATGCTGTTTCACACTTTTTAATTGCACTTAACCATATATCATGGAGAAGGCAATGGCACCCCACTCCAGTACTCTTGCCTGGAAAATTCCATGGACGGAGGAGCCTGGTAGGCTGCAGTCCATGGGGTCACTAAGAGTTGGGCACGACTGAGCGACTTCACTTTCACTTTTCACTTTCATGCATTGGAGAAAGAAATGACAACCCACTCCAGTGTTCTTGCCTGGAGAATCCCAGGGACGGGGGAGCCTGGTGGGCTGCCATCTATGGGGTCGCACAGAGTCGGACACGACTGAAGCGACTTAGCAGCAGCAGCAGCAACCATATATCATAAAGATCCATCCATGTCAGTTCACTGAAGCTATTTCAATATCTATTGGTTGCTAAGCATTCTACTTTTTTTTTAATATCAAAAGATGGAAAACAATGGGTGTTTATATTCATTCTCTAATTCAGGGATTCCCAACACTGGAGGAGTTTTTCAACACCCTATGTATTGATGTGCCATAACTAGGAAGTCCATGTTTTTAATAGAAGATTGTGATTTGGGTGGTTCATGGACTAACCATTGCAAAACACCTGTCATGGGACTTAAGAGCATATTGAGCTTAAAAGATGAAAATACTTAGAGAAAAAGAATGAGAAAACTAGAAAAACAGGAAAGTTTCACTTTGCATTGTGATCTCTACTAATTTTTTTGAGAGATTTTATCCTGACTATACCACTCCCTTGGAACATATACACAAAATATACTCTATTTGCATAATTAGAAAATGGTTATGTAAATTAACACTTGCTGAATCCCAGTGACAATAAGCAAAACAAAAGCAAAAATCAAAACCAAACAAAACCAAGTCAAACCAAATGAACAAACAAAACTCGTAAGAAATATATTCCCATGTGGTGTCAAGGTTTCCACAAAGTTGTATAAAATCTCCAAACATAAAATCTTTTTAGTATTAGATTGTTGGGCTGCTCATTTTTGCCAGTAGAAAAAAAGCTGCAGTACTCAAACTAAATGCAGAGTCTACAACATTAAATTCCCAAGGATTCTTGAATTCTGCTTGAATTTTTTGACTTGGGGCTAGCGCTAAATAGAAAGTACCAGGCTTTGGATTGAAACACAGGTTTATCTGATTCCACACCCCACTGTCTTTCTACAACCAAATACTGCTTCCCACCAAAAAATGTTCTTGGGTACTCCTTGCTAGGGGAGCCAGACATCCAGCTTCCAGAGGTGACACCTCTCTCATTTCTGTATAACTACAGGCAGATGCTCTAGATGACACTAGTAAATACTAATCAGGTGAGCTTTACATGGGATCACCCAGTTTCATCAGTTGGCCCAATAGGTCCTGCTGGAATTGTGCTACCCTGGCTGAATCAGAATGGTAAACCAGCTCCTTAATATGGTGCAGCTAAACACATCAGACATCTGACATAAAAGAATGCTTTAATGGCAAAAGGTGGGAAATAATGCATTTGGTTTATAATTCAGGGATTTCTGGTATTCGGGTTTTTTTCCAGTATCCTATGTATGTCCCCTTCCTTTTCATTGCCCTATCCCAAAAGTGTTGTGTGTGAGTTGGGTTTTTAAATATACAACATTAGATAACCTTAGGATGACACAAAACTATAGTGAGAATTACTGAACTAGTGTCAATTAAAACATGTTCTAAAGTGCTCATCATATGGAATTGACATTAAAAAAAAAAGCCAGAGTAGATTGAGATGAAATTTCCAAGAAGGATGAGTTTCTCTTATTTTACTTACTTAGCTCCATATACAGATATTGGGATTTTATGATTCTATTTATGTAAGACTTGGAAAGGTCCGTACTCCCCTAACTCTTGCCTCAGCCACCCTTCGACTTTCATTTTCCTGATGTAATATAAAGTGGTATACAGCAAATGACTAAAAAGAGAATCAAGGAAGAATTCTAGGGCATTTCCCTTCTCTTACAAATGATCTTGACCTTTATTCCATATTTCCATTTATTATAATTTATTCCATATTTCTTCTAAACTGCTGAAATGCTTTTGATTGTTGAAGAGTTACCAACTGAAAGCTAAAACAGACTAAAGTCTTTAATTGAAAAGTCATTGCTTTCTGTGTTTATTTATTCATGTTACACTGACCAAGTGTCAATTGATCTTAACAGCTTACTACTAGGCATGGTGTGATGAGCTAAGAAGTGCCTTACCCTCAAGGAATGTAGTTTAGGTGGAGGAATATAAAGAAGCATACATTTAGGTGCTAAATGAATGGAACATATGAGTACTCTAGGCTATTCAAAAAATAATGTGTGGGTTTGAAATAGTCATAGTGAATCTTAGTAGGCAGATGGAAGAGGAAGGTTTTCTAGATAAGGCAAGTGGCATCAGCAACAGCATAGAGGTAGACACTGATAAATCAGTGGTTTGATAAATAAAAATAAATGCATATGCTGATATTGATGTTAAAAATGTTTTATGTTGGGGAAATAACAAGAGCTAAGTTAGAGAAAACAGTAATTCAGGTTGTGGGGGACCTTGCCTGCCTGGCTAAGGAGTGTGGATTTAGTACCATAGGCACCAGAAGGGAATGCAAAGCTTCTGAGAAAAGGAGAGGCATGGGCAAAGTGAATCAGGGAGATGACTTGGTTGGTGGAATGCAGAATGGTTTTGAAGAGAGATTGGAGGCAGCAAGAGGCTATTTGGTCTGAGTTTATAACAGTACTCATCAGATTGATGGATCTGGCAATGTCTTGGAAGGATCAAGCAAGAGTAAGACTAGGAAACTAGATATGGCAAAGGGTCTAGGAGGTTCTAAGCCTGAGTGAGTGGGGAAATGTTGGTTTCACCAAGAGAAATAAATGAGAGGAGCTGGTCCAGGGTGTGTGTGGAAGAAGACATGGATACCTGCTGCATTTAGGTTGCTGGCAGGACAGGTGGCTAAGCAGATCATTGCTACTGCATAAACTGACCAGAGCTGTAGTCTGTATGCCTCCGCTCCAAGGTGGGCTTGCGGGGTGGGGGGTTGTTAGAAAATTTTGCACGCTCAGCTTTGGCCCTTCCAGGCAGGAGAGAGCATCTGCTGTCAGAGCCTTTCCAGTTCTCAAGGGGCCTATGAACTGATCAGGAAGTACAATTTTAATAGAATTAGCTGAAAGATGAGCAAATGTCAGGTGGTGGTTTGGTAGTAAGTCATTGCTGCTAACTTTGACATGTTAAGTGTCACATTATTAATGGCTTTTATGCATGCATGTCTAAGAGTGTTTAGTTCAGTTCAGTCGCTCAGTCGTGTCCGACTCTTTGCGACCCAATGAATTGCAGCACGCCAGGCCTCCCTGTCCATCACCAACTCCCAGAGTTCACCCAGACTCACGTCCATCGAGTCAGTGATGCCATCCAGCCATCTCATCCTCTGTCGTCCCCTGCTCCTCCTGCCCCCAATCCCTCCCAGCATCAGTCTTTTCCAATGAGTCAACTCTTCGCATGAGGTGGCCAAAGTACTGGAGTTTCAGCTTTAGCATCATTCCTTCCAAAGAAATCCCAGGGCTGATCTCCTTGAGAATGGACTGGTTGGATCTCCTTGCAGTCCAAGGGACTCTCAAGAGTCTTCTCCAACACCACAGTTCAAAAGCATCAATTCATCGGCGCTCAGCCTTCTTCACAGTCCAACTCTCATATCCATACATGACCATAGGAAAAACCATAGCCTTGACTAGATGAACCTTTGTTGGCAAAGTAATGTCTCTGCTTTTGAATGTGCTATCTACGTTGGTCATAACTTTCCTTTCAAGGAGTAAGCGTCTTTTAATTTCATGTCTAAGAGTGTTAACACTTAGTAAATTAGATTCCTCAGTTTTTGTCTTGCTCTGATAGTTTATGGATATGACAGGGTTACCTTTCTGTGTCTCAGCTTCCTGTTTATAAAACTGGAAGCTTGTTGTGGCAACATTCATAAACACTTTGAAAGTTACAGGTAAAAGCACTGTAGGATTCTTTTCCCTCCCACCTCCACCCCAAAGACTGAGTCAGTCTCTGGGAAAGGTCATCCATTTCACTGAATTCTTTCAATGGCTAACTCCCTAAGTCAGTTAATTAGCATTTTTCTAAAATGCTTTTACCAGTTCAGAGATGAAAGATATAGTTTGTAACTGTCTTTTCTATCTTCTAGGCCTGCTCATCCTACTGACCCCTTTTAACTGAGTGACTAGTGCCATGTGACTCCCAATTCTAGGTGCTTGGATCAATCCTAGCCATACTGGAGGGAACCTGCCTCCTGAGAAATCTGTATGCAGGTCAAGGAGCAACAGTTAGAACCGGACATGAAACAATAGACTGGTTTCAAATTGGGAAAGGAGTACGTCAAGGCTGAAAATTGTCACCCTGCTTATTAAACTTATATGCAGAGTACATCATGTGAAATGCCGGGCTGGATGAAGCACAAGCTGGAATCAAGACTGCAGGGAGAAATATCAATAACCTCAGATATGCAGATGACACCACCCTTATGGCTCAAAGTGAAGAGGAACTGAAAAGCCTCTTGATGAAAGTGAAAGAGAAGAGTGAAAAAGCTGGCTTAAAACTCAACATTCAAAAAACGAAGATCATGGCATCTGGTCTCATCACTTCATGGCAAATAGATGGGGAAACAATGGAATTGTTTGGGTTTCCAAGCCCAATTGGATTTTTGGGCTCCAAAATCAATGCAGATGGTGACTGCAGCCATGAAATTAAAAATGCTTGCTCCTTGGAACAAAAGCTATGACCAACCTAGACGGCATATTAAAAGCAGAGACACTAATTTGCCAACAAAGGTCTGTCTAGTCAAAGCTATGGTTTTTTCAGTAGTCATGTATGGATGTGAGAGTTGGACCATAAAGAAAGCTGAGCACTGAAGAATTGGTGCTTTTGAACTGTGGTGTTGGAGAAGACTCTTGAGAGCCCCTTGGACTGCAAGGAGATCAAACTAGTCAATCCTAAAGGAAATCAGTCCTGAATATTCATTGGAAAGACTGATGCTGAAGCTCCAATACTTTGGCCAACTAATGTGAAGAACTGACTCACTGGAAAAGACCCTGATGCTGGGAAAGATTGAAGGCAGGAGGAGAAGGTGATGACAGCGGATGAGATGGTTGGATGGCATCACTGACTCGATGGCCATGAGTTTGAGCAAGTTCTGGATTTAGTGATGGACAGGGAGGCCTGGTGTGCTGCAGTCCATAGGGTTGCAAAGAGTTGGACACGACTGAGTGACTGAACTGAACCAATTAACACTCTAGAACCTCAGCATAATACAACCAGGATCAACATGAAATGCAATCCTCAGTTCTAGGTGTTAAGTTCTTCCTTCATTTCTAAGTCTTCCTCTGCCTGTCAGATCTTGCCTTTGGATACCTGTCTTGTTGCCCCAAGTCCTTGTCTTCTAAACTTGCCCTGTACCTCCTCTCAAGAATCTCAATTCTGTTTCATCAGTTCCCCAAAGGCAGAGGAATCCAGACCTGGGAGACAGCACTGAGCTTGAGGTCTTACTATAAATAATACATTTTCTTTTAAAAATTTTATTTATTTATGGCTGTGCTGGGTCTTCATTGCTGTGCAGGCTTTTCTCTAGTTCCAGGGAGAGGAGCTACTCTCTAGTTGCGGTGTCCAGGCTTCTCATTGCAGGGGCTTCTCTGGTTGAGGAACACGGGCTTTAAGGCGAGTGGGCTTCAGTAGTTGTGGCTTCTGGGCTCTAGAGCATGGGCTCAATAATTGTGGCACGATGAGCTTAGTTGCTCCGCAGTCACGTGGGATCTTCCCGGATCAGGGATCAAACCCATGTGTCCTGCATCGGCAGGAGGAGTCTGTACCACTGAGCCATCAGGGAAGCCCAACACATTTTCTTAATGCTTGCTAATTTCCCAATTTTTGTCTGTTCCTGGGTTTCCAAGGCTGCACAGCAGCTGCCCATTGGCTTACATTTTCTGTGTTGAACCATCCTGATCCTGGCTGCCTTCCTGGCTGCTGCTGGTAATGTAGCCTCCAAATATTGTCTTCTGGATGCACATTCATCACAACAACTGAGTCTGCCTTCAGTTCCATGGTTGTATCTCGTTCTGGTCTCCATTCTTCCAGTCCACCTCACCCCATTACAGCTAATTCTTTTACATTAAACTACAGCAGATATTTGTTGATGTGGAAACTGATTTGGTATTGGAATTTTATCCTTGTTTACATTTTTCTTTGTGTTGGAAAAGCTTGGGATCACTTCCAAAACCTGCTCAGAGAGCTTTCCTCTTTTAGGAGAAACAAATGAACACTTGACAAAGCCGTGTGTCTGTGACAAAAACTCTAGGCCACTCTTTTAATTGTAAGATTGCATATTTTACCTTAATTTTGTTTTATTATATTAATATATTTTAATTAAAAATTAAAAAAAATTTGGGCCACACCACACAGCATGTGGGATCTTAGTTCCCTGAACAGGGATTGAACTCATGCCCCCTGCATTGGAAGCAAAGAGTCCTAACCACTGGACCACCAGGGAAGTTCCATTAATACATTTAAAAGTATATTTTGGCCAGTGTTCATTCAGGTCTCTTAATTTCAAGATATGTTATTGGACTTTCAATTCTTTTTGCTTATAAGGAAATGAAATCAAGGCTGGGGATGGTGTTCTACAATGTAGTCTCAACTTTTAAGGTATGTTAGAATCTTCTGGAAAAGTGTTAGTTGCTCAGTTGTCTCCAACTCTTTGCAACCTCATCGACTACAGCCCACCAGGCTCCTTTGTCCAAGGGATTTTCCAGGCAAGAATACTGGAGTGGGTTGCCATTTCCTTCTCCAGGGGATCTGCCCAACCGAGGGATCCCTACCTAAGTCTCCTGAATTGCAGGCAGATTCTTTCCCATCTGAGCCACCAGGGAAGCATTTTCTGGAGGGTTTGTTAGAACAGAAATCTAGGTCTCACACCCAGACTTTCTCTGGAGTGATGCCTGAGAATCTGCATTTCCAACACGTTCTCAGGCAATGTTGACACACCTGGTCCTGGGATGACACTTTGAAAACAACTGGTTATATGTTTAAATGGGCCCCAGGTGACCTGAAGCGGAGCAGTTATTGATCAGTTCAAATTCTTATCTGAATGTGTAAGGTGGAGAGTACTGAAAAATAAACTTCCAAAGTTCAGTCCATGCAGTTAGGATGACTGCTGGTGCCAGAGGTCTTTTCAACTCCATCTAGAACTCAGACAATCACTTGGTTTCTTTGAGCTTGTGTTTCCTAACCCATAAATAAGGGTAGCCTGGAGAAGGCAATGGCGCCCCACTCCAGTACTCTTGCCTGGAGAATCCCAGGGATGTGGGAGCCTGGTGGGCTGCCGTCTATGGGGTCGCACAGAGTCGGACACGACTGAAGCGACTTAGCAGCAGCAGCAGCAGCTATGCTCCCCTTACAGGAGTATTGTGAAGGTCAAATGAAATGGGTGTGGAAATGTGTTAACGGGAAAGTGGTATGACTCTGGAGACATTGCAATGGTTTTTCAATCTTCTTAAAACGTCAGCCCCGGTTTCTTTGGACTGTCTTGCTTTTCTCATTAATTACAGTAACTTTAATACAGGAGTAGAGAGTACTTTTATTGCTATCATAAACTCAAACTTTTTTTGAAAATCTCGTTCAATGAGATCAGACACGCCTTACAAATGTTACTCAGAGCCAAGAATGATTCCCATTCTTTACAGTTATAAAAAGAAAAGTACAAGACCCTATTGTGACTTGGGGTGGAGTCACAGTTAATCTTTCAATCCTGTTTAAACTGGCCCATTAAAAAACACACACACAAAAAACTGCTACAAGTCACAGCACGTTATAAAAATAAAATCACCGTATACAATGCTCAACCTCTCCACCCTATGCTTTCACATCTCTTGCAGCTTCTATTAATTCATCTGTCGTGGGAAGTAGTAAATCTGTTCAGTCCTGGCCGTGGCTATTTTCCTTAGTCAAGGGCCTCTAGCTCGCTTTATGGGCCAACATAGTTCTTGCTCAAATCGGGTGGTTTGTCGTTTTCAACCGTCATCAGCTGTACCTAATTCTTTCGGGCCTTCAATGAGTAGCTCAGATATGAGCCTCTTGTTCCTTAGGTCTTTTCTAAATATCATGAAACGTCAGCTAGGATGCTAACTAGGTTCTAAGGACAAGCTTTCAGGGGGTAAAAGACCCGCTTTCTAGAGTGTGAGGAACGGGCCAGGTTCGGGTACCGGGAGCGCACTGGGGTCTGCCGCAGCAGGGACTCGCGTTCCCCGGAACCTCGGCAGCCCCCGCCCCCGGCCCGAGCCCGCGACTGCGCGCGCTTCCCCCGGGCACCGGCAGGAGGCGCACCCGCGGGGACCAGCCCAAGGGGCGGAGGGAGAGGAGAGGAGGAGCTGGAAGGGGGCGCGGCTTGCTCCCGGTCCTTCCCGGGCGCCGGGCCTCCTTCTCCGCCGGGCCTAGGGCTGGCGGCCGGCGGGGGTCGCGGCGGCGGCGGCGGCGGCGGCGGCGCTGGCAGGCCGCCGTCGGCGGGGGTCTGGCTCCGGCTCCGGGTGTGAGGAGACAAGATGGCGGCGGCGCTGTGGAGGCCGGTCTCCTCCTCTTCTCCGCTCTCCTCCGCCCCGCCGCTCGCCGCCTCCTCCTCGGTCTCCTCCTCCTCGTTCGCTGCCTCCTCCTCCTCCTCCTGCTGCTGCGGCAGCCCTAGCGACCGCCGAAGCGCCGGCCGGCTCTCCCGGAGCTCCGGAGGGGGATAGACGGGGCAGCTGCGGGCTCCGGCGACCGGGAGGCAGAGCTGGGGCCGGGGCGGGGACGGCGGCGGGGACGGCGGCGGCGGCGGCGGCGCCGGGTGGGGATGGGGTCGCAGACGCTGCAGATCCTCCGGCAGGGGGTGTGGGCCGCGCTCAGCGGGGGCTGGTACTACGACCCGCACCAGGCCACCTTCGTGAACGCGCTGCACCTCTACCTGTGGCTCTTTCTTCTCGGCCTGCCCTTCACCCTCTACATGGTGAGTGTGTGGGGGCGGGGAGGAGGGTGGCTCCTTCCCCTTCTGGCGGGCCGGGTTTCCCGAGTCCGGCGGGCGGTCGCGCCTCCCTGGCTCCGGACCGGGTGTGTGTGTGTGTGTGTGTGTGTGTGTGTGTGTGTGTACCCTCTTCCCCTCTCCGGCACGCGCACCCCCACCATCCCGCGCCCCTAAGGGCCAGCCGCCCTGCTCTCGCTCCAGCGCGCCCCCTCCCCCGCTCCCCACGCTCCCCTCCCTGGAGGGCTTCCCCCTATTCCAGCGAGCACAGGAAAAGCGGATCGGCAGCGGCCCCCACCTCCCGCCCCCGGGCGCCCAGCCCGTTTACTGGGAAATAGTAGCTTCCTAGGCCCCCTTCTTCGGGGTTCGGGTGGGCTGGGAGGGGGTCCTGATCCTGCCTTCTCCAGCCTTTCCAGCCCGCGGGTAAAGCCCAGAGGTGGGGCTCGCGCCTCCGCGTAAGGTGGTGGGCGCCCAGCCTTCTGCCCCGGAGGGCCGCTGTGTCCATCCCTCGGCGCGCGCGTACTTATTTGCGCTCCGCGCCTCGGGCGCCGGACAACACCCCCCCCCCCCCCCCCCACACACACACACCCGGCACTCCCTTCCCCTCGAGGCGTTCTCGCCTCTCCTCCCTGAGGAGGACCCTCGCTCCAGCTTGTCCGCGTGCGGAGCCCTCGGAGCCGGGCGAGGGGGGAGAATGTGTGCCGCTCCGTGTGGTATGCATCAGTGGGGCGCCCGGGCTCCTCTCAACTCGCTTCGACGCGGTGGTTGAAAATCTGGCTCTCACCCTTCCTGCCTCGCAGAATCCCGTTTTTGCTTACCATTGGTTCTTTTCTGTTCAGCTCCGTGGTCAGTGGTGGTTATTTCCAGGCCAGCGTTCGGGGGAGGGAGCGGGGGAGATACGGGGATTCTGGCTGGCATTTCAGCAGATTTGTTTGGGTTGGTTCAAGGCCTTGTACTGATAGGAAAAGGAAAGCGCTGCCTGTTGCTGAATTCAGGACGATCAGTCTCTCCTAACGATCTAGGTTTTTTAAGCTATATTTTAGCCGAAAGTTTTCTTAAAGAAAAAAAACAAAAAACAGTAGGTTAGGGTGGGGCATTAGGGAGACTAAAGGGGAAGAGAGGTGATACTTGAGCTTCAGTTAAAATCTTAAAGTAACCAGAAGGGAGGAAAGACTGGTAACTTTTTATTTTAGGAGAATGTCTTTGAAAACATTTCTGCCAAGTTTGTGGTTCTTCATGAAGCTGTAGTAAGGGCGCTGGATTAGAAAATCTGGGCGTATGACTACACCAAGTGTTAAAGGTGAGGATACCCAATTCTTTCCTAAGTGAAGCTCGTTTACCGCAGTTGGCAGAAAAAGTGGAGGAAGATGAGCTAGATTATTCACATTCTCAAGCGATTTTTAATTGAATTGGAAGGGAGGGGAAAGCCGTTTTAAGAAAAAATGCTGAGTTACTGATGGCTTATTTTTTGAAGGGACTGTTCAGTCTTGTCGCTTTCAGAAAATTTATCACAAAGTGTTATAATTTTCAATTAATTCTGGCCCGGAATGTTAGTTCTATTTGCACTTCTCTATCTTCCAGGAATATGACATCATTAATGAACAGGTTAATTACTTTGGGTGTAAGAATCCTCAGGATGTCACAGAGCTTTTCATGCAGTTTTCTTTTATGTCCAGGAGAATTGTTCTCCAGATACAAGGATTAGTTGCTGTGTTTCCATGTTATCATGGGACCTGTGTTAGTGCCTAAGACTGTTTAATTAACAAGCACTACTAAAGGAAATTTAGAACAAATGTAAAGCGATGCATTGAGTTTACTGTTTCATTTTGGGAGTTTATTCAGTTAAATTTAATTCACAAATACCTGAACGTCTGATGTGTGCTAGGCAATTTGCTGGGTTCTGGGAAAGTAAAACTGCTTTTCTGACTTTGTTGTTTAAGTTAATGGCAACTCTACTCTTCCTCAACTTTTAAGAAGCTTTCCTTGATTCTTCTCTTCATTTCTCTTCACATCCAGTTCATCAACCAATCTTGTGAGTTCTCTCTTTAAAACCTAACTAGAATCCAGCTAATCTTTGTCACCACCCTCTAATGAGAGTCACTGCTTCCATTCTTTATTCTCTGTTCTTCATAGAGATGTCTGAATGATCCCTTAAAACACAGGTCAGTTCATGGCATTCTGCTCTCAAAGCCACCCCTTCCACTTGTTTCCCCTGCCCCCACTTAATTTGCCTTCTCACAGTTTTCCTTGCACAACAACTGTGTCCCTGCCTCAGGGCCTTTGTACTTGCTGTTCTCCTGTCTGGATGACTCCTCTCCTCCAGATATCTGTGTGACTTATGTGCTGCCTTAATTTCAGGCTTTAGGTATATGTGAGTATTTCCTTGATAACCTATGTAAATAGGAACTTCCCAGCTCCTGCAATACTTTCTAGCTCTCCTACCCTCCTTTATTTAAGAGCACTTACTACAAATTGGTTATGTGTTTATTAATTACCCTTTAGAATGTAAGCTCTAAGAGGTAGAGAGCTTATTTATTGCTGTATTGTCAAGACCTAGATCAGTGCCAAGCACATAATAAGTACTCAGATATTAGTGAATAATTACAAGTTAACAAAATACAGCTTTTGCCTTTGAGGAACTTTAAGTCTAGCTTGGGGATAATGAACAACTACAGGCATTAGAACTGCTGTGAAAAGGTCAGTGCAGATGGCCCTGAGCTTTTTGATTGATCATGATCTAGGGGCAGTTGGCAAAGAATATTAGTAAACTTTTTAGGAAGCGTTCTAGTACTATAGTATTGAGGTAGATAGATTAACGTATACATTGGAACCAAAATCCAGCATTCCATGTTAAAATCTCAGGCAGTTACAGATTATTTGTATGCTCTTCCGATAATAATTATGAGTGATAATGACTAGTAAGTATGTGTATACGTTCTTTATCCCAAACCCCATTTTACTGATGAGGACACCACTTAGTGACAGGTTCCAGCGGACTTTTGAAGCCATTTTGCAGGCAGCTGTACCCGACTCCCCTTTTGTTTTTAAAGATCTCTTTGAAGAAGTTTATATTGAGTTAGGAAGAGTCTTAATGGCTTTTTGTATAGGAGTCACTTTTTTTTGTTTTTAATGAGTAGTGTTTGTGGATACTTTGAAAGGTGGATTTTGTAGTTTCTGCAATTATAAAATTTTTAAGTAGTGAAAATCAAGAAGTAACTTTTCCTTATTTTCATTGTCATTCGGTTTGCCTTAAGGCACTCACCCCATTTTATCTTGTTATAATTATGTGTGTACATGGTATGTCACACATGGTGAGCTTTGTGGGTGTGAGCTTTGTGGCATTTTCATGTGATGGAAAGCAGACTGGAGTTGGTGTTATCTTGATTTTTGAGCCTTGGCTCTGTTATTGATTAGGTGCCCTTTAAACCAGACTCTCCACCTTTTTGAACTTTGATTTACTCACTTGTGAGATATTTCATGGGTATTTTGTCAGACAATATTTACGAAAAAGAGGAAATTATTCAACTTCAGAGCGAATGTCAGTCATTTGAAAGAACTGATTAGAAAGAATCATTCAAAAAAATAATTAGAAGAGTATTTCCTCTATAATGTATGACTAGAGGAGATTAGACAGTAAGTCAAACCATTATCTTCACATGTTTGTTGCTCAATGTAATGTTTTCTTTTATAAAGAGTTATATCCTTAGGTAACAAACCATTAACAATAGACTCTCTTTACATAAGCGGTTCTCAGACTCTACTTGACATCAGAATCACTTTATTCAGTTTTTCAACTGTGTCCAACTCTGCGACCCCATGGACTGTAGCACGCCAGGATTCCCTGTCTTTCACAATGTCCCGGAGTTTACTCAAACTCATATCCACTGAGTTAGTGTCCTCTGGTGCCATCCAACCATCTCGTCCTGTGTTGCCTCTTTCTCCTGTCCTCAATCTTTCCCAGCATCAGGGTCTTTTCCAGTGAGTTTGCTCTTCACATCAGGTGGCCAAAGGATTGGAGCTTCAGCATCAGTCAGTCCTTCCAGTGAATATTCTGGGTGGATTTCCTTCAGGATTGACTGATCTCCTTGCTGACCACGGGATTCTCAAGAATGGAAACAGTGACAGATTTTACTTTATTGGGCTCCAAAATCATTTTGAAAGGTGATTGCAGCATCACCTGGACAAGTTAAAAATGTGCACCTTCTGATGTGGGTGATCTGGAGTGTGACCTATTAATTGTATTTTGTAAACACTCTGGGTCAGTATAGAGAACTTGATCAGTATGACTCTGATACCCAGCCCCTGACTTATATCTGGCTGCTTACCCAACATAATTTGGCCATGGCACAGGGATGTCTAAAACCTTTCTAGATTCCCTATTAACCCCCCCCCATCAAAAAAATGTTTTATTTTTGTCCTCTTAGTGATACCATCTTGTCTCTAGTAGCTCATACCATCCCCCTGTTTCTTGCCTTATGAGCAAATCTTAACCGATTCTAGTGACAGAGCTTCTCAGAGCTCCTTTCCACTTCCTAGTTCATACTGTTTTTTGTCTGCACTACTACCTTGGCTTCTTTACAACTCTTTTTCCACAGAGTGAGAGGTGACAATCAGTTTGTGTCATTCCCCTTTTATATAATATCCTTCAATTTTTTTTTTTTTTTTTTGCCCTTAAAGTCCATCATCTTTACTGAGGCCTCACCAAAGCCAGTTCCATCTTTGTCTACAGTTTGTATAGTTTTTCACTGTGCCGTGGTCACGCTGGCCACCTTTCTGTTACTTCAGCCTACTGAGCCTGCTCCTCCGGTGGGGCGTTTGCACATGCTGTGTGTTCTGAAGGGATACATTTCCCTCCAGCTCTCTGCAAGGCTGCTTGCTGCTGGGGCTTTACGGCTGGTCTTAAAAGTCACCTCAGAGGCCTAGTCTGGTACGCAGAAACAGCTTCTCTTTTCCATGATTCCTTCCCATAACTTTCTTCTGCAGTGCTTATCAGAAACACGTTTATGTCTTTGCTTGCTTGTTTGCTGTCTAACTTTCTCTCCTACCCACTGCCTTGAAAGTCACTTGAGGACAGAGGTTGTGTCTGACTCATTAGGCAGTGTATCTCCAGTGCCTTCTCTTGTGTTTGGCTTATATTAGGTTCTAAATAAATATTATATTATATTATTATATATGTGAACCTTCTTTAGACTTAACACCTTCACTGACTGAATAGCTGGATGTGGAGTGTACTGTGGTAGACTGTGTGATATGGTAGAGTTACATCTTACTGGGGGTTAGGTTCAATATCAGTATTCATGATGAAAATAAAATAGAGAAATATTCAAAAAATCAAATACAGAATGACTTGAAAAACCGTTAAGTCACTAAAAATGCAGCATATATTTTTTAATGTATAAACTTTGTGCCATTATACATAATATACAAATATACACACTGTATACACAGTAATATATACTGTATTAAACTTATGGAGAGATTATATTCAGAAACTAATCCCTTCATATAAAATATATGAAGGCTTCAACTTTTTCCTCCTGGTTATCTTATTGTTATTTTCTCTCTGTAGCTGATCTTTATCATGTACTAAATAATAAATTCCTTATTAGTGAGTAATTCTCTGAGGCTGTCAAGTCATTCTTTCCTAAAGATTTAAAAATATTTTAAAGATCAATGTAAATGAGATTTAGTTATGATGACTAAAACTGACGTTTCTATATTTTATAATTTATATTTCTTAACATGTTTTCCTTCAATTAGGAAGGTTATCATATATTAGCAATTAAACATGATTATTAGTATTAGAGTATTATTAGATTATTAGTATCTGTATCCTTTCAGTTCAGTTCAGTTGCTCAGTTGTGTCCGACTCTTTGCGACCCCATGGACTGCAGCACGCCAGGCCTCCCTGTGCATCATCACCAACTCCCGGAGTTTACCTAAACTCTTTAGGATAAGTTTAATGGCTAGTGGATGATCTGTTTTGACCTATATTATCTCTGTTATATACCCTAAATAAATTAAGGGGTACATTGTCCAAAGATGGTTTACAAATGGAAGTTTTGAAGAAAGGATTCATTTTATCAGCTTGTAAAAAAACTTGTGAATTTATCAAAGCAGTTGATCCCTGGAATGTTTTAGTGTCTTTTGTTAATGTCTTTTTGCTATTTGAGAAGTTATTCCAAGTTGTAAAATGATTTGGCAATTAGAAAACTAGGAAGGTTTCCTTTTTTTTCCCAAGCCTTTGAATACACAGATTTAATAAGCAGGTAGCTTGCTTTCTGTAGCTGACTTTACTTTCAGTAAGTTTTTCCAACATTGTTTTTTTAAGGATTTTGAGACATACAGAAAAATCAAAAGAATTGTATCCACCACCTGGGTTCTACTATTTTAAAAAATTGCATTTCTGCCTCTGAATTCCTCTACCTGTCAAGACCCCCCCCCCACTTTTTAAGGGGGTGCATGTGAAGTAAGTTACAGACATTAATACAGATCCCCCCCCCAAATACTTCAGCACTCATACCATTAGATAGAGTTCTAAAACTGAGCCATTGGATGAGTTTTGGTAAATGACTTTGCACCCGTGTAGTGCAGGCCCATCACATTGAAGAACATTAGCATCACCCCAGAAAGTTCCCGCTTGCCCTTTCCAGTCAGTTCTGTCACCCCCGTTCTGATGGTTTTTCTTTCATAAGTGAGTTTGGAACTTCATATAAATGGAGTCGTGTAGCGTGTACTTGTGTAAGTCTTTTCACTCAGCAAAGTGTTGAAGAGAGTCATCCCGGTTGTGTGCATTGGTAGCTTGTTCCTTTATTGCTGAGCAGTATTCCTTTGTGTGAATACGCTCTAGTCTGTTCATCTTTATCTGCTTTCCTGGATATGAGGAGGGCCTCTTTCTAGTTTTTGGCTGTTTTATAAAGGGTGGTACTCCAGCATGAGAGTTAGTTTTAATAGAACTGAAAGAAGTTGGAAAACTTTATTGACTATCAAGAATGCTTTCTCTTCCCAAGTAAGACCCAAGTTTTAATTTAAAATAGCGTAGTGATAATTGCATATTTCAGCCTTCATTTCACTTTTGTTGTTTAGTTCCTAAGTCATGTCCTACTCTCTGAGACCCTATGGACTGCGGCATGCCAGGCTTCCCTGTCCTTCACTATCTCCTGGAGTTTGCTCAAACTCACATCCATTGAGTCTGGGATGCCATCCAACCATTTCACTTTTAGTAGTCTTTAATGCTGTACTTTTATTTGCTCAGTATTTAGATTTTTGTTTTGTCAGTGCAATAGAACCTTTTTGTTCACATGTAAATATATATGTATGACAATCAGAAATTAAAAGTAAAAAGAAAATAAAAACCATCTGTAATCCCTTTCAGATAGGCTGTTATAGCAACCAAAATGTATTTGGAATATATAAATACGTATGTATTATGCTTCCTCCTTACAAAAACGGGCTCATAAAATTTGTAGTTTTGAAGCCTCCTATTTTCACTTGACTATAAATTGTGAATGTTTCCCTGTGGGGGATAAAGCAGTTTTAATCACTCTGTAGTGAACTATAGCACGGATGTGTTACAGTGTGTTTGACAGTTTTCCCATTGCTGTAGTTCTTAGCTATTTAGAAAACACTAGGGTAAATATTCTTAGAGGTAAGTCTTTAAACTAGTCTTGGGTATAAATCCTTAGAAGTGGCTTATTAAAGTATATGCATATTTTTCTTTGATAAATAATTCACTTTTATTGAATGACTATAATGAAAAAAAAAAAGATGAGAGAGTGAAATAACAGCATAAGATCACTGAGAAGGCAAAATCGATTTGTGGTCCAGGGAGCACAGGTAGAAAGCGATTATCCTCAGGAGGAGGAAAGGACGAATGCTGACCGCAAAAGGGATCAGCCGTTGGTGGTAATTAGTTGAGGTAGATCTTCTATGGTTTATGTAACCTCTTAAAGTACAGAGTGTTTTATGTTGAGAGTGAACAGAAGGTGAGGAGCGTATTCAAGGTTTGAGGAGGATCTCCAGAAGATGAAATGCTATCCTTATTTTCATGGAGGAAAATGTGTAGCAGAGATGGTAGAATTACTGGTCAGTTTCGAGGGTTCCTTTGAGGTTGGAGAACATGAGTTCAGAGTTGTTTGAAGAGGAATGCTCAAGAGAGAAATTGCAAGTAATCTTTACTTGGAGTTATCAGTGATGGAGGACAATCCAGGCCACAGGGTAGAAGATCTGGGGAGAAAATACAGTTCATCAAGAGAAGGGGCTTGGTTAGAACGCCAGAGCCCAAGAGCAGTTAAAAATCAGCAAAGGAAGCAAGAAGGCAGAAGGAAAATGAAGAGAGGAACCTATAGCAGAAGCCAAGAAAAAAATTTTTGAAAAGAAGAAAATGGTCAAAAATGCCAATGGTCAAAGAAAATGGTCAAAAATTGGTCTCCTGACAGGTAGTATTAATTTAATTTTCATCAGCAGTATTGAGAGTACTTGTCTTCCCACCTCTATTCAACATTTTGCAAAAAAAAGTGTTATTGTCATAAATTTCTTTGTCAGTGGAATGTTGAATAAACCATTTACGTAATTTTCTGTTTGGGCTAATAGAATTTCTCATAAAGTACTTTTTAATACATTTTTTTTTTTTTAGTCCAAACTAAAGATGTTTACTGCACTAATATATGGCACAAAACAATTTTTATTGGATTTTTCCTCTTCTCTGTACTCAGATAATTTCCACAGTAGGTAATTGTTAAACAAGCAGAAATGTTTTGGGAGGAAGTTGATTGCTTCTTTCTGTTATTTTATCCGAGTTAAATCAAATGGTTTTCCTGTATCTCTGTGCATACCTGGGGAGGCAGAGAATTATTTTGTAGGTGAGCTAGGACTCCTGGGTTAACAGGGTAGTCACACTAGGATGGCTAGAGTGGTGGTATGGAAAAGGGCAGATTACAGCAAATATTCTGTAGATTTTACTATACTGTTAACTTCTTTAGCAGATGAATTGCTGATGAATTTTACCAAACCACATTGGAATAGTTACTGCTTCTGATTCCTCTGCTTGTCACCCTAAAAGTTGATTAAATGCTTTCTTTGCTAGAATGATAAAACAGTTCATTCTTTCTTTCCTTCCTTTATCTTCAGAACCTTAGGAGTTGCATGTTTTATAACTTGTACCATGGGTACTAGTCTCTGTTGCTTAATGTTATGGTAAGAAAGAAAAGAAAACTTAGCGGAAAGCAAGCCATTTCCTTTTGAGGTTTTAAGGGGAAAAGAAGTCCTATTTGTAGAGCTTAGTACAAACCAAATAAGAGCCCTGAGTGCCAGCTGCCCTGAGAATAGGCAGGAATATTAGTCACAAATTGGAGAAGTTTGAATTGTGTATCTGGCTGTTTTCCTAATCCTCCTCACTCCTTGAATGTTGTCTAGACATAAACTGAACAGATTCAAGCACTGTAGTTATCATCTTGAAAACTTTGTATTTTGAAATAGTTTTAGCTTTACAGAAAAGTTGGCAAAAACAGTAAAGAGAGTTGTTACATACCCTTTGTCCAGCTTCCTCTAATATTAAAATTGTACATACCCATGGTGCATTTGTCAAAATGGAGAAATTATCATTGGTATGTGTAGTACTATTAATGAATCATGGACATTATTTGGATTTCACCAATTTTTCCATTAACGTCCCTTTTCTGTTTCAGGATCCAGCCTAGGATTCTATATTGCATTTGTATCATTTTCTTTAATATGGCTTTCTTTCTGTTTTCTCTTGCCATTCCTCTATTCTTTGAGGAATTTTACAGTTTATAACAATCAAATTGTCTTAAAAGAAAAATTAGTAAAAGTTTTTATGTCTGTGCTAGGTACATTTTAGATGGACAGAAGAGTATTTTGAATGATTTTTAAATCATGCATTGACCATTGACCTATGTGAGGCTATTTTTAATTGAAATATTTTATATATGGTATGAAATAATTCTAAAGATGAAAAAGATTTGAGACCCCATTCACGCAAAACAGACACTGGTGTCCATTTAATGCTGTTTCCCTAATTTATAAATTAGAAGCAGTGGGACAAATGCACAACCATGTTCCGCAGTAGATTGTGAGTAATCTCCTCTGTGTCATAAAGTGTTCAGGAATTGGAAGGAGGATGCATCATTTCCTAGAAGGCTTTATGCAGAGAGTTTATACATTCACAGCCTTAACTATATGCTGGGCCCTGTGTTAGGCCTTATGGTGGGGGACCTTTATGAAGTTTATTTCTGCTGAAACATCATTGCCCGTAGTCTTGCCACCAGGCAAATGAATCTTCGCTCTGTGGAAAAGACTTTTTAGTGAAAGAATACCTGTTCTTGGGTGTAATGGTTTGCTCTGCTGTCAAGTTTTTTATTGTAATATATCCAGCCTATTAAGGCTTTCTTAAGCTTTGTTTAATCATTCAAAGTTACAGTTCCTAGAATTTATAAAACTTAACATGCTATCTAATATGGGTAGTGTTTTGTTGCTTTGCCTTTGATTTGGTAATCTTACACAACTACCGACAAATGTTCATAGCATCATTTTTGTTCACATCATAACGCAGTGTCAGTGTTGCTCAGACTTTCATTGTGGATCTGTCTTGGCTTTCTTTCTTGTTAAAGAATATCTGTAGGTAAACTACTGAAAGTCAAAGTAACTAAAATCACAGAAATGCACCACATAGCTCTTCACACTGTTGTAGGCATTGGCAGGTGGCTTTTAGTTAATCATAACTTTATATATTTTTGCTGACTAGTCGGGTGAGAATTAGAATTCTCCACGGGATGATTTTAAGCTACCTGCCCTCCACTCCCCTGCTCATTCTGAGTACCTGCTCATCTCTTTTCCTTCTCTAACAAAATGCATGTCATAACACAGGAGTGGGGCTGATGTTGAGCTACTCCTGAGTCAGCCTTCTTTGTTTTGTTTTTAAAGGAAGTTACTCAGCAGCTTTAGAAGATTATTAGGAATTCTTTTTATTTTCCTGACTAATGTTTGTCATGACACCCCACTTGAGAATTGCTGGCCTGCCCTATGACTCAGGCTTCTACACAAGGGATAACACAGAGCTGCCTTTACTTTTCCTCTTTAAAAAAAAAAGCTCACCATGTGATAGCTGGGGATTAATGTACCTGCATTCTTATTGTGCTTTACTCCAATAAATCACTGTCTAGGGGAATTTCCAGATATGTGTATTTTGGAAAGCCACTCTACCTAGATGTACCAACAGAAAAAGCCTGTAGATGATTGCTCATGAACACCTCCTGCCAACAGTCACTACCTGGGCAGCGTTAGCCTACTATTCGTGACTGTCTGAAAACGCCTTGTTGATTCCTGCTGAGGTTGCTGCTTTAAGTCAGCGCCTTTTTTCCAGCAGTGAGTGAATTACTGAATAATTTTGATTCTGGCTGAAATAGAGGCTTCTATGGTACTGATAATAGTAACACTTATATGGTGCTTTTTACCCGTTATAATCCTTGAGCGCGTTTCACCCTCTAGTTAAAAAACCGTTAGGTTTTTATCATGAAAATAATATTAGTTATAGAAATTGTTCCAGGTAGTACTCAAGTATATAGAGTCCAAAATAAAAGTACATATAGTCCAAAGTAAGGGTTCAAAGTAAAAGCAAACGCTGCTGTGGCAATACTGTGGTACACATTTGTATATTTAAGGTTTTAGTTGTGGAAATTTTACAGCATAAGTCTCTAGAAAAATTGCTGGGTCAAAGTATGTACATTTCAAATTAAACTAGATGTCCGATTATACCTCAGAAAATGTTACACCAGTTTATATTCTCAATAGTGTATGTGAAAGGACTTACTGCTCTTTGTTTTCACCAACATTATTAGTCTTTTTTGATGTTTTGATTTTGTAAAATGGCATCATGTTTTAATTTGCATTTCCTTATTAATAGGTTCTTTGAATATCTTTTTATAGGTTTAGTAGACATTTATATCTCTTTTCTTTCAGCTATCTGTTGTGTCCTTTATCCTTTTTTGTAAGTCATGTTCTTTTTTTGGTCAAATAATCCTTTATTATTTTAGTCATGTTCTTTCTAAGTGGTTTTGAGAGCCCTTTGTATATATAGAAATTAGCTCTTTATTATGTATTAAAAATTTCCCCTAATACGTCTTTTATCTGTATGATTGAGTTTTTTGAGCATATAAATTTAACATTTGTAGTAGTCACATTTGCAACTTTTCTTCATGTGATAAAGACCTTCCCTGTTAACAATTTGTTAAAAAAAAATTCATGTTTTTGTCTAATAATTTTTAAATTTAAAAATAAATTTGCCTGGTTAAAAAAGAAACTCTTAAGTCACCCTTTTGTATCTGCCACCATCTTCCCAGTTTTCACCTGCACTGCCTCCCATAAGAAACCACTGTGAGTAGTTTCTTCTGAATCCCATTACAGCATATGGATTCGAATTCAAACGTCTGTCTCCCTCTCCTATCACTCCACTCTATATATTGCCTCCCTTCCCTTAATAGATCTTACACATCTGTGCGTCAGTACCAAAAGGGCTTTTCAGTTTTTTATTTAAATTAACATACAGCATTATACTAATTTCAGGTGTGCAGCATAATGTTTGAATATTTGTGAATATATTGTGAAGTGATCACCACAGTAAGGCTAGTTAACATCTTTTACCATATGTAGTTAGAAATTTTTTTTTCTAGTGATGACAACATTTAAGATTTACTCTCCTAGGAACTTTCAAATACGTGATAACGGTAATATTAACTGTAATCACCTGTCATTATATCCTTATGATATTTTATAGCTGGAAAATTGTACCTTTTGATCCCTTTCACCCATTTGAGCCACTGTCTACCCCCACCTCTGGCAACCATCAAATCTATTCACTATATCTGTGATCTGTTTTTGTTTTGCTTTGTTTTTAGACCATATATGAGATTGTACAGTATTTGTCTTTCTCTTTCTGATTTATTGTCTTTAGCATTTTGCCATCAAGGTCTATCCATGTTGTTTCAGATGACAAATTTCCTTCTTTTTTAAGGCTGACTAGTATTTTATTATATATATATACACACACACACACACCCACACACCCACACCCACACACCCACACACACCACATTTTCTTTATCCATTCATCCAGTGATGGACATTTAGGTTGCTTTCATGAATTGGGCGTTATAAATAATGCTGCAGTGAACATGCAAATGCATATATCTTTTTCAGTTAATATTTTTGTTTTCTTCAGATAAATACATAGGAGTGGAATTACTGGATCATATGGTGGTTCTGTTTTTAAGTTTTGGAGGCACCTCTGTGTACTGTTTTCCATAGTGACTGTAACAGTTTATGTTCTCTTCAGCAGTGCTCAAGGGTTCCCTTTTCTCCACATCCTTGGTAACACTTGCTATTTATTGTCTTTGTGATAATAGCCATTTCTGAAAGTGTGAGGTAATATCTCATTGTAGTTTTGATTTACATTTCCCTGCTGATTAGTGATATTGAACACCTCATATTGAGTATGAAAATGTATTTGTTGGCCATCTAGATGTCTTTGAAAAAGTGTCTTTTCAGACTCATTTTTACATTGAAAAAAAAAATTTTTTTTTTGCTGTCATATGAGTTCCTTGTATGTTTTGAATATTAATTCCTTACCAGACATGATTTGTAAATACTTTCTTTTTGTTGATGATTTCCTTTGCTGTGCAGAAGTGTTAGTTCGATGTAATCCCACTTTTTTTTTTTTTGGTTTTGTTGCCTTTGTTTTCCATATCAAACACAAAATAATATCACTAAGATCTATGTCAGGGAGCTTAACCTTTGTTTTTTTCCTAAGAGTTTTATGGTTTCAGATCTTATGTGCAAGTCTTTAATCCATTATGAGGTAGTTTTTTTGTGTGGTGTAAGGTAGCAGTCCAGTTTCATTCTTCTCCATGTGGTTGTCCAGTTTTCCAACACCATTTACTGAAGAGACTGTTCTTTCCTCATTGTCTATTCTTAGCTTCTTCTTGTAAAATTAATTGGCCATAAAAGTGTGGGCTTATTTTGGTGCTCTGTTCTGTTCCATTGATTAACGTGTCTGTTTTTATGCCAATACCATACTGTTTTGATTACTTTAGCTTTGTAATATAGTTTGGAAGCAAGTTTTGCCTGCATAGTGATGCCTCCAGCTTTGTTTGTCTTTCTTAAGATTGCTTTGGCTATGTTAAGATTGCTTTGGCTATTTGGAGTCCCTTTTGATTCCAGATCAATTTTAGGATTGTTCTATTTCTGTGAAAAATGCCATTGGAATTTTGTTAGGGATCGCTTTGATTCTTTAGGTTGCTTTAGGTAGTATGAGCATTTTAACAATATTAATTCTTTAATCCATAAGCATGAACTCGCTTCCCATTTATTTGTGTCATCCTCACTTCTGTTCTCAGTGTCTTGTAGTTTTCAGTGTGCAGGTCTTTCTTTCCCCTTGTTGAATTTATTCTTAGGTATTTTATTCTGTTGATGTAGTTGTAAATAGAACTGCTCTCGCTAGTAATTCTAATAATGTTTTGAATAAAAGTGGTGAGAGTGGGCATCCTTCTCTTGATCTTAGTGGAAAAGCTTTCAGCTTTTGATGATGTTAACTGTGGGCTTCTCATATATGATCTTTATTATGTTGAGGTGCATTCCCTCTATACCCACTTTGTTGAATGCTTTTGTCATAAATGAGTGTTTTGTCAAATGCTATTTTTGCATCTATTCAGATGATTATATGATTTTTTACCCTTCATTTTGTAAATGTGTAACATATTGATCTGCAGATGTGGAAACATCCTTGCATTTCTATAATAAATTCCACTCATGGTGTATCATCGTTTTAGTGTCTTACTGGATTTGGTTTGCTAATATCTTGTTGAGGATTTTTGCATCTGTGTTCATTTGCCTATAATTTTCTGTCCTTCTGGTGTCTGGTATCAGGATAGTGCTTGGCTTCCCAGGTGGCACTAGTGGTCAAGAAGCCACCTGCCACTGCAGGAAACGTAAGAGATGCAGGATCAATCCCTGGGTCAGGAAGATCCCTTGCAGGAGGGCACAGCAGCCCACTCCAGCATTCTTGCCTGGAGAATCGCATGGATGTAGGATCCTGGCAGGCCATAGTGTTGCAAAGAGTTGGACACGACTGAAGCGACGTGCAGTGCACAACGCTGGCCTCATAAAGTGAGTTTGGAAGTATTCCTTCATCTTGTGTGTTTTCGAAGAGTTTGAGAAAGATTGGTATTAATTTTCTAAATGTTTGGTAGAATTCACCAGGGAAGCTGTCTGGTCCTGAACTTTTGCTGGGCTCAGTTGTTTTTTGTTTTAGTTGCATAGTATTCTGTTGCATGGGTATGTTATTGATCATGTTCCCTGCTGATAGATATTTGTTTGTAGCCTTTTGCTAGCACAAACCATGCTGCAGTGAATAATTTGCACAGATGTTATCTTACATGTGTCTAGATACAACGTTAAGATATTTATCCTAGATGTGAGATTGGTTGGTCAAAGGGATAACTGCTTTTGTCCTTTCCAAAGATAGTGCTAAGTTGCCCTCCAGGGGTTTACTTATCACTTTCCATGCCTGCGGGCAATGTATTAGAGTGCCTGTTTGTGCTCCTGTGTGCCACAGCTTCACATAGTTTTGGGATTTTCATAGGTAAAAAGTAGTATCCTAGAATAGTTTTAATTGACATTTCTCCCATTTTGGGGTTGAGCATCTTTTCATAAGCTTATGGAATGAGGTTCGTGACATTGTACAGGAGACAGGGATCAAGACCATTCCCATAGAAAAGAAATGCAAAAAATCAAAATGGCTGTCTGGGGAGGCCTTACAAATAGCTGTGAAAAGAAGAGAAGCGAAAAGCAAAGGAGAAAAGGAAAGATATAAACATCTGAATGCAGAGTTCCAAAGAATAGCAAGGAGAGATAAGAAAGCCTTCTTCAGCAATCAATGCAAAGAAATAGAGGAAAACAACAGAATGGGAAAGACTAGGGATCTCTTCAAGAAAATCAGAGATACCAAAGGAACATTTCATGCAAAGATGAGCTCGATAAAGGACAGAAATGGTATGGACCTAACAGAAGCAGAAGATATTAAGAAGAGATGGCAAGAATACACAGAAGAACTGTACAAAAAAGATCTTCATGACCCAGATAATCACGATGGCGTGATCACTGACCTAGAGCCAGACATCCTGGAATGTGAAGTCAAGTGGGCCTTAGAAAGCATCACTACGAACAAAGCTAGTGGAGGTGATGGAATTCCAGTTGAGCTATTTCAAATCCTGAAAGATAATGCTGTGAAAGTGCTGCACTCAATATGCCAGCAAATTTGGAAAACTCAGCAGTGGCCACAGGACTGGAAAAGGTCAGTTTTCATTCCAATCCCAAAGAAAGGCAGTGCCAAAGAATGCTCAAACTACCACACAATTGCACTCATCTCACACGCTAGTAGAGTAATGCTCAAAATTCTCCAAGCCAGGCTTCAGCAATCGGTGAACCGTGAACTTCCTGATGTGCAAGCTGGTTTTAGAAAAGGCAGAGGAACCAGAGATCAAATTGCCAACATCCACTGGATCATGGAAAAAGCAAGAGAGTTCCAGAAAAACATCTATTTCTGCTTTATTGACTATGCCAAAGCCTTTGACTGTGTGGATCACAACAAACTGTGGAAAATTCTGAAAGAGATGGGAATACCAGGCCACCTGATCTGCCTCTTGAGAAATTTGTATGCAGGTCAGGAAGCAGCAGTTAGAACTGGACATGGAACAACAGACTGGTTCCAAATAGGAAAAGGAGTTCATCAAGGCTATATATTGTCACCCTGTTTATTTAACTTATATGCAGAGTACATCATGAGAAATGCTGGACTGGAAGAAACACAAACTGGACCAAGATTGCTGGGAGAAATATCAATAACCTCAGATATGCAGACGACACCGCCCTTATGGCAGAAAGTGAAGAGGAACTCAAAAGCCTCTTGATGAAGGTGAAAGAGGAGAGTGAAAAAGTTGGCTTAAAGCTCAACATTCAGAAAACAAAGATCACGGCATCCAGTCCCACCACTTCATGGGAAATAGATGGGGAAACAGTGGAACCAGTGTCAGACTTTATTTTTCTGGGCTCCAAAATCACTACAGATGGTGACTGCAGCCATGAAATTAAAAGACGCTTACTCCTCGGAAGGAAAGTTATGACCAACCTAGATAGCATATTCAAAAGCAGAGACATTACTTTGCTAACAAAGGTTCGTCTAGTCAAGGCTATGGTTTTTCCTGTGGTCATGTATGGATGTGAGAGTTGGACTGTGAAGAAGGCTGAGCGCTGAAGAATTGATGCTTTTGAACTGTGGTGTTGGAGAAGACTCTTGAGGGTCCCTTGGACTGCAAGGAGATCCAACCAGTCCATTCTGAAGGAGATCAGCCCTGGGATTTCTTTGGAGGGAATGATACTAAAGCTGAAACTCCAGTACTTTGGCCACCTCATGCGAAGAGTTGACTCATTGGAAAAGACTCTGATGCTGGGAGGGATTGGGGGCAGGAGGAGAAAGGGACGACAGAGGATGAGACAGCTGGATGGCATCACTGTCTTGATGGACATGAGTCTGAGTGAACTCTGGGAGTTGGTGATGGACAGAGGGAGGCCTGGTGTGGTGCGATTCATGGGGTCACAAAGAGTCGGACACGACTGAACGACTGAACTGAACTGAACTGATCTTTAGGACTGACTGGTTTGATCTCCTTGCAGTCCAAGGGACTGTCAAAAGTCTTCTCCAGCACCACAGTTCAAAAGCATCAATTCTTCAGTGTCTGTCTTTTTTATGGTCCAGGTCTCACATCCGTACACGATTACTGGTAAAGCCATAGCTTTGACTATATGGACCTTTGTCGCTACATTGTTCAAATATTATTAACAACATTGAATAGTTGTTTTATTATATGCCCATGCACTATCTCCTTTCAAGTTTTCTCACTTAATACTTATTGTAGCTCTGTGAAATGAAGATACCGTTACTATCCCTGTTTTTCTAGTGAGGAAACAAAGGCTCCTAGAAGTTAAACCACTGGTTCAAGGTTATACAGACTGCCACTGTTGTTTCTTCCCTTTGGCCTCAAGATGACCATCACGGTCACTTTCCACCATGCTCTTCTACAGTCATGCAAGATACTCTTCTGATTAATCTGTGTCTGAAAGCCTTCTTGTGATTGACTGGGGTGAACTAAGTGTCCCCGGATCTTTTTCAGTATTTATTCTGAGTCTAGAACTCTCAGAGCTGCCCTTGAAATCACCATCTAATTATATCTTTAATCTTGGCTCCCCTTCTGAACTAGCATATTATGTGAATACATTGGAAGCCCATTATAAATCTCCTGCAATTTAGTTATGGTTCTCAGTGAGATAATTTGTCTTACTCATCATTTTGGAGGGAGGGCTGAGTTAGCCAGATTTTGTAGCATGTACAGGCGTACTTCATTTTGTTGTGGCTTCCCTTTATTATGCTTCATAGGTATTGTATTTTTTCACATGTTGAAGGTTTGTGGCAACCCGTTCAGCAAGTCCGTTGGCACCATTTTTCCAACAGTGTTGTTTTCTTGTGTCCCTGTATCATGTTTTGGTAATTCGCACATTATTTCACAATTTTCATTATTACTAAATTTTTTATTATGATCAGTGATATTTGATGTTACTTTTGTAAGAAGATTATGACTTGCTGAAGTCTTAGATTATGGTTAGCATTTTTTAGCAATAAAGTATTTTTAAATTAAGGTATGTGCTTTTTTTTAGACATAATACTATTTCACAGTTAATAGACTACAGTATAGTGTGTGTATATATATATAGGAAACCAAAAAATTCATGTGGCTTACTTCACTGTGTTGTTCACTTTATTATAGTGGTCTGAAACTAAACCTACAATATCTATAAGGTATGCCTGTATTATCAATGGGTTTTGTTAAAATTTAATATCCTTTCACTTATTGGTCTTATGCGGGCCTTTTCCCCTGCTGTGTTTACTTAAAATACTATTTGTTTTTGCCATTGCTGCTGCTATTACATGTGCTTCTTCACTTCAGCAACAGAGATGCAGCATTTGCTGTCTGTTTAAATCCTGTCCATTCCAGTTTTTTATGAACAAAATCTGAAATTGTTGTCCTCATGAATATGTAAGTAGCAGCAAGAGGCACAGTTATTTCAAGGGCTGGAACTTTTTTGGAAAGAGTTCCCAGCTTTCATACCCTCTCTGGGTGTGCAGCCCGCCATCACCTCTCTGTATTCACCAACCTGGAAACTCTCGGAACTTCATACTATTGGGATGTTATGGAGATTGCCTCACACAGGCCTGATCAGTTATTAACTCCATTTCCAGCCCTTTTCAAACCGTATGGAGCTTGAAGGATGAGGCTGAAAATCCCAAGCTTCTAATCATGGCTTGGTCTTTCTGGTGACCAGCCCCAATTCAGGAGCCCACCCAGAGTCACCTCTTTAGAAAACAGGCCTTTCTATCACCCAGGAAATTCCAAGGGATTTACATGTGAGGAATGAGAGTGACAGATGCTCTTTGTGCCCTTTTCATTTAGGAAATCAAAAGTGTTTAGGAGCTCTGTGCAGGAACCAGGGACAGAAACCAATATATGTATATTTTATTATTTCACAGGGAACACTTAGGGGGAAAATGTCTCAAACGACTCCTTAAGATGGAAGCAATGAAAAAAAAGTTACCATTGCCTTGGAAGGAGACTGTCTGCTTATAATGGTTAAAAACTCAGGTTCTCAACCACTGAAGTTAGACTGGATGTAAATCCTGTTTTTGCCAGTTTACCAGCTACAGACAATGACTTCATAAGCCTTGAAGTTTTCCTATTTGTAAGAGATGTAGACAGTGATAGTACTTTCTTCAAAGGATTGTTGTGAGACAGATACTTTGCCATTTTAAGCACGTAGCACTTGGTAAAAGCATAGTCATTCTCCTAAGATGCTCCAGGAGAGAGAAAGGATCTTATTTATTGCAGTGTAGCTGGGGCTTAAATCGGTACTCGATAAATGTATGTTGAGTGAATGAATAAAACTCTTATTCCTTGAGTTGAGTGTGTCATTTACCATTATGGAAACTGAGGAAGTGGCAGCAGTAAGATAAACTGTACTTCCCTTCATTCTTTTTTTCTGTTGGGCAGCTTTCATATTTACCCACGTAAACTCTGGTGTGTGATACATTGCCTATTTGAGCATTTACTTTTAAACTGGAAATGGATTATATAGCATGCAATACCATCATTCTGTTTCAAGCCAGTTGAGTGAGTTCAGGGCAAGAATGATAGATGCATTCTGTTAATACTCTTAAGAGAGCTAGTATACTTTTTTTTAAAAATTTTGGCTGTGCCGGGTCTTCCTTGCCATATGGATGGGCTTTCTCTACTTGCAGCAAGTGGGGCTCCTCTCGAGTTGCTGTGTGTGGGGCTTCAGTAGTCGCAGTGCGTGGGCTCTGTAGTTGTGACTCATGGGCTTAGTTGCCCTGTGACAAGTGGGATCTTCCCAGAGCAGGGATCAAACCTGTGGCCCTACATTGCAAGGTGATTCTTAACCACTGGGCCACTAGGGAAATTTGCTAGTATACTTTTAATTTGTAAATCTTAACTGACTTTCATTCTTGTGTTAGATCTCAACTTGCAATTTATTGCATTCTGTTTTTAGTGAAACATGAAAGAATATACAATCAAATAATAATGCTTGATAACCTATTTTTTGTGTATTCATATTTTATTTAAAAATATTTTTATTGATCCTTGTAGTTTTCCTATGGCTTAATGCTTTTGTTACTGAATTACATCTTTTGATTTTTAAGCCTTAAATCTGAACCATTGTTATTTGTGCTTATATTGTACCCTACTTTTATAGGAGTATGGCTATTAAGTGCACAAAGAATTCCATTATTTTTCATATATTTGCCTCTAAGATAATCTCACTGAATATACCCTGAACTGTTGTGTTTTTTTTGAGGTATAGTAAAAAGATAATGACCTAGCTTCTATTCTTCAGAATCGCAAAGTCATGTGATAGATTTCTTATTTTCACTTACTATAAATTCTAAAAAATTATTTCAATAGAATATATCAGAGACAGAATAAAGAAATAGGTTAAGCAGTTTAAGTTGGACTTTGTGAGATAGCTTCTGGTCCTCATATTTACCATATGATTAATTTTTTTATCAGTTTACTCAGGGATTTACTTAGACTGATTAAACTATTAAAAGAATGACTCATACAACAGAATGTCAACTTAACTAACTTACAAAAGGAGATATGAATCAAGATGGTTCTTAGTATAGGATACCCCATTCTTTTTCCAGGATGGTTAGGTTTACTCAGAAAAATATATGTAAAGCAAAGCATTGGTACCTTTCCAAAAACAGACACACAGATCAATAGAAATAAGTCCTTGCATTTATGGTCAATTAATCTACGACAAACGAGTCAACACTATACAAGGGAGAAAAGGCAGTCTCTTCCAAGTGGTACTCAGAAAATTGGACAGCTGAAGTTCAAATGGATTAAAGACCTAAGTGTAAGACTGGATACTATAAAACTCCTAGAGGAAAATATTGGCAGACACTCTCTGACATAAATTGCAGCAGTATTTTTTTGGATCTGTCTTCCTAATGTAAAGGAAATACAAGCAAAAATAAACAAATGGGACCTAATTAAAATTGTTTGCACAGCAAAGAAAACCACCATCACAACAAAAAGATAGCCTACTGAATGGGAGAAAATATTTGCAAGTGATATGACTGGTAAGGGATTAATATCCAACATATATAATCAGCTCATACAACTCAGTGCAAAATAAACCCAAAAACCCAGCCTAATTAAAAAATGGGCAGAAGAACCAAATAGACATTTTTCCAAAGAGGAAATGTAGATGGCCGATAGGCACATGAAAAGTTGCTCAACATTGCTGATCTTCAGGGAAATGCAAATCACAGCCACCATGAAATATCACCTCACACCTGTCGAGATGACTGTCATCAGAAAGAAGACATATAACAAATATTGGTTAGAATGTGGAGAAAAGGAAACTCTAGTACATTGTTGGGAGAAGGCAATGGCACCCCACTCCAGTACTCTTGCCTGGAAAATCCCATGGACGGAGGAGCCTGGTAGGCTGCAGTCCATGGGGTCGCTAAGAGTCGGACACGACTGAGCGACTTCACTTTCACTTTTCACTTTCATGCATTGGAGGAGGAAATGGCAACCCACTCCAGTGTTCTTGCCTGGAGAATCCCAGGGACGCCATCTATGGGGTCGCACAGAGTTGGACCACGACTGTAGTGACTTAGCAGCACATTGTTGGTGGGAATGTAAATCGGTACAGCCATGGTGGAAAACAGTATGGAAGTTTCTCAAAAAACCTTAACCAGAACTGCTGTGTGACCCAGTAGTTCCTCTTCTGTGTGTGTTTCTTAAAAAAAAACCAAAACACTGATTTGAAAATATGTATCCTAATGATGATAGCATTGTTTATAATAGCCAAGATATGGAAGCAACCTAAGAATCCAACAGATGAATGGATAAAGAAGGAGTGGTGTATATATATACGCAATGAAATACTACCTAGCCATAAAAAAGAATGAAAATGTGCCTTTTGCAGCAATATGAATGGACTTGGAGGGCATTATACTAAGTGAAATAAGTCAAGACAGAGAAAGAGAAGTACTATATAATATCACTTACATGT
Source organism: Bos indicus x Bos taurus (assembly GCF_003369695.1). Taxonomy (NCBI): domain Eukaryota; kingdom Metazoa; phylum Chordata; class Mammalia; order Artiodactyla; family Bovidae; genus Bos; species Bos indicus x Bos taurus. The sequence goes on from NC_040085.1 coordinate 76,355,836, forward strand.
AGGATCTAAAAAATAAAGCAGACTAGTGAATGTAACAAAGACTCACAGATAATAGAAGATAAACTATTAGTTACCAATAGGGGTAGGGGGGCAATATAAAGGTAGAGGAGTGAGAGGTACAGTCTGTTGGGTGTAAGATAGGCTCAGCGATATATTGTACCACATGGGGAATATGGCCAATATTTTGTAATAACTGTAAATGAAAAATAACCTTTAAAAATTATAAAAAAAATTTTTTAAATTAAAAACAAAACATTACTGCCTCTCAATTTATGTTCTAATAATTTCATTTGAGTTTTTTTTTTTTTTGTAAAGGGAAAAAACATCACTTTCAAAATATTACTGCTCATTGACAACATACCTGGCCTGTTAAGAGCTCAGCTAGAGATGTACAATGATATTCATGTTTTTTTCATATTTACTAACACAGTAGCCATTCTGCAGCCCATGGATCAAGAATAATTTCTAATTTCAATTCTCATTATTTAAGAAATACATTTCTTAAGACTATAGTTGCCATAAATAGTGATTTCTCTCATGACTCACTTTATTGCAGTGCTCTAAATTCAAACCTATGATAGCTCTGAGGTATGCCTGTGTAAGTATAGATTCATATAGGTATGCCTATGTAAGGCTAGATTCTACCACACAACTGTCCCTCAACAAAGAAAGAATTTCCATATTATCTGAAATATTGCCTGCTGCTTGCTTGCTTGCTTACTTATTTTCCCCAGTTGCTTTATTGTGTTTTCAACAACATGGTTTTCTAAGTCCTAAAAAATTTAGTATAGTTATGGTAACTATAACTATGAGAGTTTGTTGTTGTTTAGTCACTAAGTCATGATCGACTGTTGCAACTGCAAGTTTTGAATGCCATAATGAATTATTAACGATAAAACAATGTATGTTACTCAGTTATGGAGATCAGTTCAGTTCAGTTCAGTTGCTCAGTCGTGTCTGACTGTTTGCGACCCCATGAATCGCAGCACGCCAGGCCTCCCTGTCCATCACCAACTCCCAGAGTTCACTCAGACTCATGTCCATGGAGTCAGTGATGCCATCCAGCCATCTCATGCTCTGTTGTCCCCTTCTCCTCCTGCCCCCAATCCTTCCCAGCATCACTCTTTTCCAATGAGTCAACTCTTCGCATGAGGTGGCCAAAGTACTGGGGTTTCAGCTTTAGCATCATTCCTTCCAAAGAAATCCCAGGGCTGATCTCCTTCAGAATGGACTGGTTGGATCTCCTTGCAGTCCAAGGGACTCTCGAGTCTTCTCCAACACCACAGTTCAAAAGCATCAATTCTTCCGCTCTCAGCCTTCTTCACAGTCCAACTCTCACATCCGTACCTGACCACAGGAAAAACCATAGCCTTGACTAGACGGACCTTTGTTGGCAAATTAGTGTCTCTGCTTTTGAATATGCTATCTAGGTTGGTCATAACTTTCCTTCCAAGGAGTAGGTGCCTTTTAATTTCATGGCTGCACTCACCATCTGCAGTGATTTTGGGAGCCCAGAAAAATAAAGTCTGGACACTGTTTCCACTGTTTCCCCATCTATTTCCCATGAAGTGATGGGACCGGATGCCATGATCTTCGTTTTCTCAATGTTGAGCTTTAAGCCAGCCTTTTCACTCTCCACTTTCACTTTCATCAAGAGGCTTTTGAGTTCCTCTTCACTTTCTGCCATAAGGGTGGTGTCATCTGCATATCTGAGGTGATTCCTCCAGTCCAGCGTTTCTCATGATGTACTCTGCATATAAGTTAAATAAGCAGGGTGACAATATATAGCCTTGACGTACTCCTTTTCCCATTTGGAACCAGTCTGTTGTTCCATGTCCAGTTCTAACTGTTGCTTCCTGACCTGCATATAGGTTTCTCAAGAGGCAGGTCAGGTGGTCTGGTATTCCCATCTCTTTCAGAATTTTCCACAGTTTGTTGTGATCCACACAGTCAAAGGCTTTGCCGTAGTCAATAAAGCAGAAATAGATGTTTTTCTGGAACTCTCTTGCTTTTTCCATGATCCAGCGGATGTTGGCAATTTGATCTCTGGTTCCTCTGCCTTTTCTAAAACCAGCTTGCACATCAGGAAGTTCACGGTTCACAGATTGCTGAAGCCTGGCTTGGAGAATTTTGAGCAGTACTTTACTAGCGTGTAATATGAGTGCAGTTTTCCGGTAGTTTGAGCATTCTTTGGCATTGCCTTTCTTTGGGATTGGAATGAAAACTGACCTTTTCCAGTCCTGTGGCCACTTCTGAGTTTTCCAAATTTGCTGGCATATTGAGTGCAGCACTTTCACAGCATCATCTTTCAGGATTTGGAATAGCTCAACTGGAATTCCATAACCTCCACTAGCTTTGTTCATAGTGATGCTTTCTAAGGCCCACTTGACCTCACATTCCAGGATGTCTGGCTCTAGGTCAGTGATCACACCATCGTGATTATCTGGGTCGTGAAGATCTTTTTTGTACAGTTCTTCTGTGTATTCTTGCCATCTCTTCTTAATATCTTCTGCTTCTATTAGGTCCATACCATTTCTGTCCTTTATTGAGCCCATCTTTGCATGAAATGTTCCCTTGGTATCTCTAATTTTCTTGAAGAGATCTCTAGTCTTTCCTATTCTGCTGTTTTCCTCTATTTCTTTGCATTGATTGCTGAGGAAGGCTTTCTTATCTCTCCTTGCTATTCTTTGGAACTCTGCATTCAGATGTTTATATCTTTCCTTTTCTCCTTTGCTTTTCTCTTCTCTTCTTTTCACAGCTATTTGTAAGGCCTCCCCAGACAGCCATTTTGCTTTTTTGCATTTCTTTTCCATGGGGATGGTCTTGATCCCTGTCTCCTGTACAGTGTCACGAACCTCAGTCCATAGTTCATTAGGCACTCTATCTATCAGATCTAGGCCCTTAAATCTATTTCTCACTTCCACTGTATAATCATAAGGGATTTGATTTAGGTCATACCTGAATGGTCTAGTGGTTTTCCCTACTTTCTTCAATTTCAGTCTGAATTTGGTAATAAGGAGTTCATGGTCTGAGCCACAGTCAGCTCCTGGTCTTCTTTTTGTTGATACGGAGATAGGAATATGCATTTATGAGATGAACAGAAAAGGAATAAAAATTGTCCTAATAAAACACAAATGGGTATCTGTTATAAACACAGTTTGCAGTAACAACATCATACATATTCAAAATGTAATAATTTAAATGATATATGCCAAAATGATGATAATGTGCTGTGTAAGCCTATGTTAGATAACTCATTATGGCTTTTTTTTTTTCATGATGGCTTTTAGTTAGATAACTAAAGATATATGTAAATGAACTGAACAAAATTGTTTTATGAAACAGGAGGGTAGAAATAGAGTGGTAAAGAACCCACCTGTTAGTGCCGGAGAAGTAGGAGATGCAGGTTCCATCCCTGGGTTGGGAAATCGCCTGGAGGCGGGCCTGGCAACCCTCTTCAGTATTCTTGCCTGGAGAATCCCATGGACAGAGGAGCCTGGTGAGCTACAGTCCACGGGGTGACAAAGAGTCGGACATGCCTTAAGCAACTCAGCCTGCACTCAAGTATAACATTTTAACTAAAGACATTGACTTTGACCAGAATTTACAGATTCAGATCATCTAATAGCTTTTTCTTTTCTTGTTGGGAAAATTTAAAGTATAGAAAAATTCCTATAAAATATGGAAGATAATTTTAGTCCATCAGTAGACAGCCTTACTTTTATTTCTTAGGACTTTTATTCCCTCCCTTATTTTTCGCATTTGTGCTCTGTCTTCTTGTATATGTTTTAAGCTGCCTATCTTTACTCCTAACACATGTATATTGATGGTGGCCTGTATGTACTGTATATATTACTTTGGTCTCTTTCCAGCTTGTTGATATGTATTTTTTAATGTTGCTTTCCTAAGCACATTCTACTGTAGATAAAAATGTAAATACAAGTACATGTTTTATTTTAGAGTGACATAAATATAAAATGCAAGTGTAAACAGAAAAAGATTTAGTATTTTTAATAGTTCTATTCATATTAAAATAGTATGTAGATAAAATTCTAACGTGCAGAAATACATATGTGTGTATGTGTTAGTCACTCAGTCGTGTCCGACTCTTTGCAACCCCACGGTCTGTAGCCCACCAGCCTTCTCTGTCCATGGGATTCTCCAAGCAAGAATACTGGAGTGGGTTGCCATTCTCTTTTCCTGGGTATCTTCCTAACCCAGGAATCGAACCTAGGCCTTCTGCATTGTAGGCAGATTATTTACTGTCTGAGCTTCCTGGAGAGGGCAGGAATATGGGTAGGCTCAAGTTTCAATGGTTCATTTGTAAGCCAGTGCCTTGGGGAAAATATATTCTGAGCTTGTGAGAAGTTCCCAGGTGGCCTGCTGAAATCAATTTGACTATGTAGTTGGAATTATAGAAAATTATATTTTGAGATTTTTTCTTTGGGCATGTATGTCTGAATCTTGACAATGGGAATAGTTTCTTGTCTTCTGCAGCCCCATCCTCTGAAAGGAAAAACTTAACCTGGAATCCTTAACCTCAACCCCCTGAAGGGGACTGTGGCAAGAGGGCTGAATTCCTCAAGCTGTGGTTGTGATACGAGGGCCTTTCTGAGTCCTTTGGGGGCAGCCTCCATGGGAAACCTCTAAGGTTAAAAACATTCCTTTGGGGACTCCACAAGTAATGGGATAAACCCTACTGGAAGCTAATATAGATAGGTGTATTGAAAATACTAAGCAGTTAAAGATATTACTACTTCCTGGTTCTTCTTCCCAGTTCCTTGTAACACTTTCATAAACATCTCCCCCAATACCCACCTACCATGGGGTGCCTTGATGAATGGGATTGTCCTAAAGTTCAGAAGTGACTACCTCACTTACTTGTGCAAAAGTTCTGCCTATGTAGTAAAATACATACTCTTTAGACTAAAAAGATGAGATAAAAATAAAAGAATTCCTTTGGGGATTTTCCTGGAGATCCAGTGGTTAGGACTCCACATTTCAACTGCCATGGCTTGAGTTCAGTCTCTGGTCCGGGAACTGAGATCCTGGGCAGTGTGGCCAAAAAAAAAAAAAAGTCCTTTTCTTTATGACCTAACCTCTTCCTTTACCTCTAATTAATTGTCATTTTCAAGTTTACGGACAATGTTTGGTTACTAAGACCTTCATCTTCCTTTTTCCCCCAGCATTCTCTGTCTGCCGGAAGTGAAAGGTGGTACAGATAGGGAACTGAATTCTGCACTTGGTAGGATTTAGCTTATGCACTTACCTTTCTTTCTTTCTTTTTTTTTTTGGTGAATAAGCCAAAAGAAATTTTCCATTAGGATGATTGAGTAAAGGTAGCATCCCCAAGCTTCAGGTATACCAGTAGAAAAGCTAGATCCCAGTGCCAATTGACTGTCCCACTGTAGCTCTAGAAAAATGGTTCTTAATTCTTCCCCCAGTTGACCCTTTGTGCCCAGCGAAATAGCCACAGGACTGATGGATTTGAGGGTGGACTCTGGGAGGAAGGCAGTCCCCTTGTTATTGCTGTCTAGTTTTTCTTTATCTGGAAAGGTATTAAGGAAAGTTGGTTCAGATATTACTGATGGATGGAATTTATGGTTTAGGACAGGATTAGTACCTATGGTTCACCACCCCATCCCCAGGCATACTGCTTTGAAATTCTGCTAATTTTTGTTTTCATTTGCCAGATTTATTTTTGCTGTTTTATTTTTACTCCCTTTTCTGTTACACAAGGACAGAGCAGACAACTTTAAAGCTAATAAAAATTTAAGTTCCGTTTTTGTCTCCAAATAGACCAATGATTGTTTATGTTGTAGCTCAGTAGAAGCACCAGCTACTTTAGTAGTTGGCAACAAAGATCCCAAACCACACAAGGAGAGAGCCTGGACTTAAAAGAATAATCTGAATGAATTTAGTGTTTTGAACTTGGAAGCAAAACTGCTGTTCAATTTTTTTCTTATAGCTAGATATTGAACTGTGACTTACTATAGGACAGCAAAGAAAGGCCTCAGGGGAATGGTAGTTGTATTACTAGTTACAAATTTATGGTTAAATGCTCTCAGGAAAAATGTCTGATTAAAGGAGATTTTGAGAAATATGACCTTCTGGTTAACTCTTTGTTTTGAAAGGCAGACCTGAAATTTTTTTCCCCCAATTCTACAATTTCTCTCATAGTTAATCTATGAGATTAATTATTAACAACTTTTATTTTTTAAGAGACAGTGAGGTCAGCATAGATAGTGAACACAGTGTCTTTACCTTGCTGCCCAAGGAAATGAGTGTGTTTATATCGTAAAAAAAGTTAACAGGGAGCACATAAACAAGGATTATTTATATTTGGAGGACAACCCTGTCTTATTCACATATTATGTAATGTGATACATTAACTCTCTGTTTGGATTATAAGCTTTTTGGCATGAACTTTATTTATACCAGTGCTGTCCACTGGGCATGTAACGTGAGCCATGTAGGTAATTTAAAATTTTCTGGAAGCTGCATTATATATTTTATTTAACCCAATATAATCTAAATATATTTCAACAACTAATATAAAGACTGAGATATTTTGCACCCTTTTTTCCATGCTGAATTTTCAGAACCCATTGTTATTTTACTCTTAGTGCACATCTCAATTCGGGCTAGCCTCATTTCGAGCACTCGCTAGCCATAGGTAGCAAGTGGCTACTGTATTAGATAGTGCTGTCTTATACTTTTACAGTTTAGTGTTAGGAACACAGTCGTTGCTTTGTGTGAGAATGTGTGTGTTTGTTATTTTAGCTACAGATTTCTCTAGTTGAATAAAGTATAAAAGATTTTAAAATGCCTATCTTTTCTTTCTCTTTAAGGCCCTTCCTTCTTCCATGATTATAGTAGCAGTTTATTGTCCTGTGATAGCTGCTGTTTTCATTGTTCTGAAGATGGTCAACTATCGACTCCACAGAGCCCTGGATGCTGGAGAGATTGTAGATAGGAACGCAAATGAGTTCACAGATCAGCGATCCAAAACTGAGCAAGGCAACTGTTCAACACGGAGAAAAGATAGCAATGGCCCGAGGTAAGGAAACTTGTGCCACTCAGTTTTTAAAGATGTACAGTGATGCCTGTGTCCAGTGATGTGATTATTGTGTCAGGCCTCTTCTGTTCACCTGGTTTTACCAGTATCAATACAGTGACAGGTGTGATTGTCACATTAGACAATAGCAAAGGTGACTATCTGGAGATAAATCGGTATCCTTGGCCTTATTAATGAACAACATGTTTGAATGATAATAATCATAATTGTATAATCATTAAACACACCAAAGACCAAAAGCAGTGGCAAACAAGTTAAAGAAATAATAAAATATGACTTCGTAAATCAAAGCATTTTTCTTATACATATATGTAGTTACATGTATGAACATATACTTATATACTTTTATATAAAATGTGTATGCATCTTAAGTTGTGATGATATTTTACTTGACACTTATAATCTGCAGTGTTCCCTTTATTGTAAATTTTTTTTCAATTTTATATTCTTACCTTAGAAACTTAGCTGTTCCTTCCCTCGACCTTAGCATGACTGATTCCTGTGTAGTGGTAACCCCCTCCTAGAGGCTTGCTTTTCCTGTCTCAGGTAAAATATTCTCCCTGCTGCTCTCAGTCACATTCTACCCTGTTACCTCAGCCTCAGCCAGAGGAATTTAGTTGTTACAGTCAAAAGGTTGTGACTTCATAGAAATAATAGGTGTCCCTATTGTAACTCTTCAATTGTTGCTTTATGAGCATACAACATTTTTAGGCTCATGCAGTCCTCAGAAGCAATTCTATGAGATGGATGCTATTATTATCCCTGACTTACAGATGTGGAAAGTAAGGTGAGAAGGATCAAGTAATCCAGGCATTCAGGCTCTGGAGTCCATGCTTTTAACCACTATGCCATGTTTCCACTCAGTATAATATATTATATCAAGGTAAATAATGCCGTTAAAAGGGGATATTCATCTTCTAAGACAGGGCAGTATTTCTGTGCCATCTTCAGTGCACTTACAGCCTTTGTCCTTTTTCAGTTACATTTTCCTTCATCCCTAACATGATTATCTCATTTGTTCATTGAACAGATATTTTACTCTTGTGATAATTTATTCATAGCATAAATCACTATCTGAAATAATCGTAATCATTTCTTTGCATTTATAAGTTTCTTGAAGGCAGTGCCTTGTTTTTCCTACAAACTATTTTATTCCTAGGTTCTTGAACAGTGTCTTGCACTAATAGGTACTCAGGAAATATTTCAAATTAGTGAAAACATTTTTTTCCTGTGATAGTATTTTTTTTTCCCCTGTGATAGTATTGTTAATGACTGCACAGTATTCCATTTTATGGGTATACAATAGCTTAATTTAGCTATCTTGTTTTTAGTTATTTATTTTCTAATTTAAATTCAAGTATTAGATCACTGTGATGTTTAAATTTTAAATGACTAAAATTTTTTTATCATGATTTAGCAGAAGTAGAATTACTCAAAAACTATGCCACATTTTTTAATATATATTGCCAAAGTCCAAAGAGTTTTAACGTTTTAATTATTGTGATGAGCAGTTGGAGGTTTTTTTTTCCCCCCTCTTTTGGTAGCACTGATTATTTAGTATTTTCACAAGCTGGTAAATATATCATTGTTTAATTTTTTCAGTTTTCAGATTACTAGTGAAATGGAGGCATTTTCCTTATGTTGTTCCAGTTAAATTTGTTATTTTGTGAGTTGTATGTTTTCCTATCAGTGGTTAATTTTTTACTGTTGGTTTGGAGAAGATACTTATGAAGGATATCAACTCATCTTTTATGTCAAATACTTTTCCTCACTTTATGGCATTTTATTTATGTATTTATATGCCACAGTTAATTTCTTTATGATCTGTTCTGTGCAAGTTTATTAGTTCTGTCTTTGATATCAAGTTTTGTAAGATATTTTTCTTTCCCCCAAATTATGTAAATTTTCACCTGTGTGTACTTTCAGTATTTTTACCATTTTATCTTTTATTTTTAACTTGTAGTCAATCTGAAGAACATTTCTAATTTTTTTTTCAGATTTGTTAGGACCAACAACAGTGAATGAATAATGCATTGTTATGTCCATTTCTGGGCTCTGTTTTCTGCCCCATTGATCTCTTTGCTTATAATACACTGGCTTTCTAGTATGCTTAATACTTAGCAGTGTGAATAGCTCATCACTGTTTTAATATTATCTTAGTTATTCTCATGCGTATGCTTAGTTTTTTGTGAGATGTTCCCTTGTCTGCTCATTCTCCATACAATCTCAGTATAATTTTGATGATAAATGTATTAAATTTGGAGGGAACTCAGCTTTTAAAATAGAAAGCCTCACTCAGAGACATTGTGTGGTCGTTGTACAGTCATTCAGTCTTGTCTGGCTCTTTTATGGACTGCAGCGTGCCAGGCCTCCCTGTCCCTCACCATCTCCCAGAGTTTGCCCAAGTTCATGTCCACTGCATCAGTGATGCCATCCAGCCATCTCATCCTCTAATGCCCTCTTCTCCTTTTGCCTTTAATCTTTCCCAGCATAGGGGATTTTTCCAGTGAGTCGGCTGTTTGCATCATGTGACCAAAATACTGGAGCTTAGCTTCAGCATCAGTCTTTCCAATGAATTTTCAGGACTGATTTCCTTTAGAATTGACTGGTTTGTTCTCCTTGCTGTCCAAGGGACTCCCTTGTATATGTGTATGGTGTATGTGCATAAATTTTTTACTGGATTCTACATAGTTCTTAAGTCTATTCTATTTCTGTTATGAAATGCATACCCCCATTTAGTGGGTAAGCAAAGAGAATGTAGATTCTGCACTTAATCTGCCAGGGGCTTGAATCAGTTCCTGATAGTGTGACCTTGGGGGAGTTAAACTTTTATGCCTTGGCTTCCTCATCTGGATGATGAGACAAATAATAGTACTATCTCTAGGATTCAGTTCAGTTCAGTCCCTCAGTCGTGTCTGACTCTTTGCGACCCCGTGAACCACAGCATGCCAGGCCTCCCTGTCCATCACCAACTCCCGGAGTTTACCTAAATTCATGTCCATTGAGTCAGTGATGCCATCCAACCATCTCATCCTCTGTCATTCCCTTCTCCTCCTGCCCTCAATCTTTCCCGCATCAGGGCCTTTTCAAATGAGTCAGCTCTTCTCATCAGGTGGCCAAAGTATTGGAGTTTTAGGTTCAACATCAGTCCTTCCAATTAACACCCAGGACTGATCTCCTTTAGGATGGACTGGTTGGATCTCCTTGCAGTCCAAGGGACTCTCAAGAGTCTTCTCCAACACCACAGTTCCAAAGCTTCGATTCTTCAGTGCTCAGCTTTCTTTATAGTCCAACTCTCACATCCATACATGACTACTGGAAAAACCATAGCCTTGACTAGATGGACCTTTGTTGACAAAGTAATGTCTCTACTTTTTAATATGCTGTCTAGGTTGGTCATAAGTTTCCAAGGAGTAAGCATCTTTTAATTTCATGGCTGCAGTCACCATCTGCAGTGATTTTGGAGCCCAAGAAAGTAAAGTCTGACACTGTTTCCACTGTTTCCCCATCTATTTCCCATGAAGTGATGGGACCGGATGCCATGATCTTAGTTTTCTCAATGTTGAGCTTTAAGCCACCTTTTTCCACTCTCCTCTTTCACTTCCATCAAGAGGCTCTTTAGTACTTCTTCACTTTCTGCCATAAGGGTGGTGTCATTTGCATATCTGAGGTTATTGATATTTCTCCCGGCAATCTTGATTCCAGCTGGTGCTTCTAGCCCAGCGTTTCTCTTGATGTACTCTGCATATAAGTTAAATAAGCAGGGTGACAGTGTACAGCCTTGACATATTCCTTTTCCTATTTGGAACCAGTCTGTTGTTCCAGGTCCAGTTCTAACTGTTGCTTCCTGACCTGCATACAGGTTTCTCAAGAGGCAGGTCAGGTGGTCTGGTATTCCCATCTCTTTCAGAATTTCCCACAGTTTCTTGTGATCCACACAGTCAAAGGCTTTGGCATAGTCAATAAAGCAGAAATAGATGTTTTTCTGGAACTCTCTTGCTTTTTCAAAGATCCAGCAGATGTTGACAATTTGATCTCTGGTTCCTCTGCCTTTTCTAAAACCAGCTTGAACATCAGGAATTTCACGGTTCACATATTGCTGAAGCCTGGCTTCAAGAATTTTGAGCATTACTTTAGTAGTGTGTGAGATGAGTGTAATTGTGCGGTAGTTTGAGCATTCTTTGGCATTGCCTTTCTTTGGGATTGGAGTTTTCCAAATTTGCTGGCATATTGAGTGCAGCTCTTTCACAGCATCATCTTTTAGGATTATGAGGCTAAATGAGATCATATATGCAAAGCACTTAGAACTATTTTTGATACGTGGAACAACTCAGTAATTGCTAGCTCTTACTAGTTCTGTATAAATTGTATATGATTAGTTCTGGATAATTGTATATATTCTTAATGCTTATGTTATTTATCTTTTCTATTTTCTTTTAGTTTTCAAAAAAATTTTATTGTCAAATGTATATTTCAAACAGTATATCAAGTATATGTATAATTTAGAGAATAATAACCAAGTGAATACTTACCACAACACAACTTAAGTAATAGGATATTATACAAATACAAGTCTTTCTCATTTCATTCTACTCTTTTCCTTTCAGGAGTGATCTTTATTTAAAATTCCCTTGGTTTACTGTTATACAGTCTTTGTAGATAGTCCTAAACTTATTATTACTTAATTTTGCCTGCCTAAGACATCCTAAAGACAATCATACTGTCTGTTTTTCTCTGTGAAGGGCTTTTTTTGTGCAGAATTTCATATTTTGTAGACTTACGCATGTTGATGCTTCCAGCTGTTATTTGTGTTTGCTCTTATATAGTCTACTACTGTTGGAGTAGACTACAGTTTATCCATTTTTCTGTTGATAGTCATTCAGATTATTTCTAGGTTTTTTGCTCAGATAACACATTATCATAGGTTTCTTTGGCCACATGTGTATATCTGACATTCGCAAGCTGGTTCACAGGGCATTTTCACATTCAGTTTTATTAGGTAATTCCAAACTGTTTGCCAAAACAATAATACCAGTTTTTACTTTCACCACTAGTGTGTGAAAGTCCTTCTTGTTTCATAGCCTGAATATTTGATTTTGTTGTTTTTGTAAGTTTTACTAGTTTTCCATTTTAACAGTTGAGTGTTAGACGTGTCTTATTTTGACTTCTATCAGTAGTTAACCTTTCTGATTCCTAATGAGGCAGAGCATCTTACCCCACATATGTGGTCCATTTAAGCTTTCTGTTCTTTCCAGTGCCTGTTTATTTCTTGTTTCATTTTTCTTTGGAGTTCTCCTTTTTTTGTTAAGAAGAAGGAGTTCAAGAGAGAGGGGACATATGTATACCTATGGCTGATTCATGTTGATGTATGGCAGAAACCAATACAATATTGCAAAGCAATTATCCTTCAATTAAAAGTAAATTTTAAAAATATATACTCATTATATTACTCCTTTGTTGGTTATATACATTACAGATGTCTTTTTCCAGTTTATAGCTTGTCATTTTGCTTTTCTTAAGATTTCTTTTGATTATCATACATTTCTTAAATTTATAGTTTATTGATTTTTTTTTGGTAATTAATGTTTTTTTGTCTTATTTAAGAAATTATTTTCTACCCAGATATCAAGAAATACTCTCAGAGATTGTCTTTTTAAAATTTCATGTTTCTTTGTTGTCACATTTCAGTTGTACTGGAAATTATTATGTTCTGTTGTCAGGTATGGATTTAGGATTTGTTTTTCTTTATCTATAACTGGCTTAATCAGTTTTATTATAAGACTATCTTTTCCTTTTTGATCTGTGGTACTCACTTTATCATAAATGATGGGTATGTTTCTGGGCTCTATCTGTTCTGTTAATATAGTTTATGCCTATGTACTTACCACACAAATCATAATTGCTATAGCTTTGTAACAAGACTTGATACCTAGTGGGGCAAACCTTGTACCTTGTTTTTTTTTCAAGAGTGACTTTGCTACTCTTGATCTTTGATACAAACTTTAGAGTCTGCTAGGCAAAGTCTACAAGGACTTAGAGTTTTTATTAGCATTACATTGGATATGTAGATTCCTCTGCTGAAAATCGATATCCTTACAATATTCAATCTTTCCATTTATTTAGTCTTCTTTTTTTTTTGTTTGTTTGCATTGATTGATTTTATTTTTAAACTTTACATAATTGTATTAGTTTTGCCAAATATCAAAATGAATCCGCCACAGGTATACGTGTGTTCCCCATCCTGAACCCTCCTCCCTCCTCCCTCCCCATACCATCCCTCTGGGTCGTCCCAGTGCACCAGCCCCAAGCATCCAGTTTCGTGCATCGAACCTGGACTGGCAACTCGTTTCTTACGTGATATTTTACATGTTTCAATGTCATTCTCCCAAATCTTCCCACCCTCTCCCTCTCCCACAGAGTCCATAAGACTGTTCTATACATCAGTGTCTCTTTTGCTGTCTCGTACACAGGGTTATTGTTACCATCTTTCTAAATTCCATATATATGCGTTAGTATACTGTATTGATGTTTTTCCTTCTGGCTTACTTCACTCTGTATAATAGGCTCCAGTTTCATTCACCTCATTAGAACTGATTCAAATGTATTCTTTTTAATGGCTGAGTAATACTCCATTGTGTATATGTACCATAGCTTTCTTATCCATTCATCTGCTGATGGACATCTAGGTTGCTTCCATGTCCTGGCTATTATAACCAGTGCTGCGATGAACATTGGGGTACACGTGTCTCTTTCCCTTCTGGTTTCCTCAGTGTGTATGCCCAGCAGTGGGATTGCTGGATCATAAGGCAGTTCTATTTCCAGTTTTTTAAGGAATCTCCACACTGTTCTCCATAGTGGCTGTACTAGTTTGCATTCCCACCAACAGTGTAAGAGGGTTCCCTTTTCTCCACACCCTCTCCAGCATTTATTATTTGTAGACTTTTGGATCACAGCCATTCTGACTGGTGTGAAATGGTACCTCATAGTGGTTTTGATTTGCATTTCTTATTTAGTCTTCTTTAATGTCTTTCAGTAAAGATTTATCATTTCTCCATTAAAAGGCTTTCATAGCTTTTATTAAATTCTATCAACTTTTCCTAATTACTTTTTGTTTTTGTCCCTTTAAATGTAGTAGTTTACTTTGTTTCTGGCAACCTTATTAAACTCCCTTATTAATGGTTAAATTTTGTAGGTTATTTCTTGATTTGCTGCAAATGATGACAGTTTTATTTCTTCCTTTCTATGCCTTATTCTTATTTAACTTTTCATTGGCTATAACTTCTAATACATGATTAAATTGAAATAGTATTGGTGTACATCTTTTTCTTTAATCTTAAAGAGAGTATCTTGAAGCGTCACCATTAAATAAGATCTTTTTTGCAGAATTTGCTTTTGGCATCTCCTTTCCCTCAGTCTCCCACTTACAAATCTCTGTTCTGAGGAACAGAAATGAACAGGAAAACAGATGCACTTATTTTCAGAGCCTCTCACTGTGCTTGGTACATTAGAGCTGTCAGTTTGTTGCATGGATGAGCAAATGCAGTAGGGCTCACTGCTGCTGCTTCTGGTTGCCATTGGCTGAGGTATGGAAGCTCAGAAATAACGATCTTAAACCTTGATCTTAAAGAATCAGCGTCATTTATATATGTACTACATTTTTAACGTTTCAGGAGAGGAAATTAGCACGTTGAATTTTAGAATGTGAATATGTGAAAACAGAATATATCTTTTTTCTGTTTCTCATGCAGTGATGCTTGCAATATTGTAAATTAAGGATCCATTTAAAATATACTCAGGTGAGTTTTAGGCTAAATTTTCTGAAGATTTATTCTGTTTAGGGACTTTGTTTTTATCTATTCATGCTTTTATGAACATCCTTGTGGTCTTGATTAGATTTGTAAATTTAGTACTGAGGTGGTATTGTGAAGTTCTAGTTAAAGCCTGAGCTGTTAATGATATTAGTTATCAACAAATTGATTTGTGACATCTTCTTTATAATTCAGATTAGACCCTTTCTACTTTCCTCTTTCCCTTGTACCTGTTTTTTGTTTGTTTGTTTGTTTTTTAAACAAATGAGGAAATTAAGTTGTAAAGGTAGTGATTCCCTGAATTTGGTCAGTTCGGTCTACTGAACTGAAGAAAGTAGACCACTTTGCTTCTGTGGGAATTGTAAACTACTTATTTTCCAGGTATGTGCTGAAATCACCATTGCTGAAAATCTACAAGCCTTCCTAGTAAAGAAAATTCTTACTCAGTCAATTTATATATTAGGACACTGATAACTGACTAAAAGTTCTGCTTCTTAATTTGTAGAGAAGAGAAAGGTACAGCAAGTTTGCAAGAGGATTTAGTTTGTTTCTATAAAAAGAACTATTTGTTTTTTCTTTCATCTTTTTTTCTCCCCCTCCTTCCACTCAGTGTTGACCATTGAGCATTAGATCTAGATTATTTTTTCTCCACTGGAGATGACCCTCCGCCACAGGAGATACTTGGCAATATTTGAAGACACTTTTGGTTATCACAGGGAGAAATCCTACCAGCATCTGGCAGATAGAACTCTGGGATGCTGCTGACCATCCTAAGAACGCACAAGATGGTTCCCAGCAGCTGAGAATACGTGGCCTGAAATGTCAATCGTGCTGATGTTAAGAAACCTTCTGTAGATAATGGAGTTTATTTTTTGTTTTGAACTGGAAAGAGAACTTCAGTGCCTATTTGTTAAAAGGCATTATTGATATCTTAGACTGTGGTCTTTAGACTTGGACCTGGTGTTCAAATCTTATATCAGTCCTTACTGATTATGAGTATCTATATTCTCGTGTGTAAGGGAAAAAAGCAGAAAGAACAGATATGATAATACACTGTAGAGTGCTGAGTAAGTATTATTGATGTCCTCCCTTCCCACCTGAATTCCGTATACCATTGACTTGGCTTACGTTGTATACTCCTCTGAGAACTTAGGGAAGTTTTTACACCTTTCAGTTTTCAGTTTTTTTATCTGTATAATGAGGATGATAGTGTTTATAGCATAGATTTTAGGGGAATGTTTCATGAGAAAATGCAAATAAAACATGTGCCCCTGTGACTAGAATATATTAAATATTTAGTAAATTTTGCTTGGTTATTAATTTTATGTTCTAATTGTAATCATTTGAACTTGCTCTCAGAAGTGATATATAAAACTAAGAAAGATGATTCATCAACTGATGATTGAATAAACAAAATGTGTCCTATCTTTACGATGGACTATTTGGCCAGAGAAAGATATAAAGCACTGATACATACTACACCATGTATGAACCTTGAAAACATTGTGCTAAGTAAAAGAAGCCAGTTACAAAGGATTAGTGGTTGCTGAGGGCTGATGGGAGGAGGGTGGTGGGTTAATAGCTAAATGGGTTTGCTTTTGAGATGATAAAGATGTTTTAAAATTGACTGTGGGATGGATGCCTCACCACATTCACTTTATGAATATATTAAAAATCATTGAATCACACAGTTTCAGTGGATGAATTGCATGATATGTGAATTACGTATCATTACAGCTGATGCATAGGTACTAGGGAAGATGAGAGCTGTCTGTCCTTTCTGTGGTATCGAACATTTTGTTCCTTGGTTTTCACCTTGCTCACCATCTTCTGATTCTTTGCAATCTGAATTCGAGGATGCTTTCCAGTGGAGTTAGCAGTAATATTGCTGGTTATCACTCATCACTCGTTCAGTGGGTGATAACTGCTTGTATATACACACTTAAGATTTTGGCAAATTAGAAAAGTATTTCTCATTCTGGCCTAGATAGCCTGTGTGACTTAACACCAAATGTCCAGCACACTTGAACATATTTCAGTTTTCTCACACATGGACATTTGTACACGGAGTCTGCCTTCATATTCATAACTGAGTTCCATTATATCTTGTTTTTATAGATGAGTAACTCAGACAGTAAAGAATCTGCCTGCAATTCAGAAGACCCGGGTTCAATCCCTGGTTTGGGAAGATCCCCTGGAGAAGGAAATGGCAACCTACTCCAATATTCTTGCCTGGGGAATCACATGGACAGAGGAGCCTGGCAGGCTATAGTTCATGGGGTCTCAAAGAGTCGGACACTACTGAGCAACTAACAAAAAGTTAGAAAGCTGATTTCCATTGTTGGACATTAATTAGCCAACTGTAGTCAGTGGCCTAGACTTAGGGACCCAGTAAGCGAATAAGGACATGATGATTATTAGACCATTAATTTAAAACAACACACTAGAATTCAAACAGCTTTAGTGATAAATGCATAAATGCAAGGTGTACTTGTAAGCAGGTTCTATTTACCTGTATCTTTTGATTACAGTTGATGGAATATCCCACCTAAACAGGGTTAAGGTAATTTATGGCTCACAGTAGTGTAAAGTCTCTGTTTAAGGGATGTCATCAGATGTGGCAGTATGCAGAATTTCAAGTAACTTCATGACTCTGGTTCCTCTTACGAGGCTGTGCTTTTCTTTTAGTTGGTTCCTCAGACAGGTTCTCCCCTTACGGTTGTAAAATGGCTACAGCAGCTCTGTGACTCTTCTTCTCAGCATTTAAGACAAGCAGATACAAAGAAGTTTCTTCTCTCAGTAGTAAAGTGCTGTGACCTGAGTTGGGTCATGTGCTTATTCTGGAACTACTAATTGTTTAGACCAAGAGATTGGGATATACTGATTGACTTTGGCCAGTAGACCTTCCCCCTAACCCTGAGAGTGGGGTCAGCATTACCGCAGCCATATGAGAGCTTGGGTTGAGGTGATTCACCAGAAGAATTTGGGATTGCTTTTTCTTTTTGTTAACAAGGAGGTTGAATTAGATGCCAAATGGTAAAATAAACTATGTCCACAATAATGTTCAGCGTATATGTTAGAGCTTTTATTCTTGGTAATGATAGATAAAAAATTCATAGACTCTATATCAGGTAGAATGAATAAAAAACTTGGGGCAAAAGATAGGATTATGATAATTATGATAATAATTCAGTTCAGTTCAGTAGCTCAGTCGTGTCCGACTCTTTGCGACCCCATGAATTGCAGCACACCAGGCCTCCCTGTCCATCACCAACTCCCAGAGTTCACTGAGACTCACGTCCATCGAGTCAGTGATGCTATCCAGCGATCTCATCCTCTGTCGTCCCATTCTCCTCCTGCCCCCAATCCCTCCCAGCATCAGAGTCTTTTCCAATGAGTCAACTCTTCGCATGAGGTGGCCCAAGTACTGGAGTTTCAGCTTTAGCATCATTCCTTCCAAAGAAATCCCAGGGCTGATCTCCTTCAGAATGAACTGGTTGGATCTCCTTGCAGTCCAAGGGACCCTCAAGAGTCTTCTCCAACACCGCAGTTCAAAAGCATCAATTCTCCGGCGCTCAGCCTTCTTCACAGTCCAACTCTCACATCCATACATGACCACAGGGAAAACCATAGCCTTGACTAGATGAACCTTTGTTGGCAAAGTAATGTCTCTGCTTTTGAATATGCTATCTAGGTTGGTCATAACTTTCCTTCCGAGGAGTAAGCAAGCGTCTTTTAATTTCATGGCTGCGGTCACCATCTGTAGTGATTTTGGAGCCCAGAAAAATAAAGTCTGACACTGTTTCCACTGTTTCCCCATCTATTTCCCATGAAGTGATGGGACCAGATGCCATGATCTTTTCTGAATGTTTTTTTCTGAATGTTTTCTGAATGTTGAGCTTTAAGCCAACTTTTTCACTCTCCATTTTCACTTTCATCAAGAGGCTTTTTAGTTCCTCTTCACTTTCTGCCATAAGGGTGGTGTCATCTGCATATCTGAGGTTATTGATATTTCTCCCGGCAATCTTGATTCCAGCTTGTGCTTCCTCCAGTCCAGCGTTTCTCATGATGTACTCTGCATATAAGTTAAAAAAGCAGGGTGACAATATACAGCCTTGACGTACTCCTTTTCCTATTTGGAACCAGTCTGTTGTTCCATGTCCAGTTCTAACTGTTGCTTCCTGACCTGCATACAGATTTCTCAAGACGCAGATCAGGTGGTCTGGTATTCCCACCTGAATTATTCTAAAAGTTTGTTCTAGAGGAACCTTATTATAAAATGGTCTTAACTGCTTTGAAATTTGTTGTGGTCTTTTTTCCTTATTTTGGGATGCCATTATCTTTAAGTACTTTAAGTGGACTTCTCGGTTATTTGAACTAGTACTTTTCTCTTATGTCTTTGTAATGCCTGTTTTTCGGAGAAGGCAATGGCAACCCACTCCAGTACGCTTGCCTGGAAAATCCCATGCACAGAGGAGCCTGGTAGGCTGCGGTCCATGGGGTCGCGAAGAGTCGGACACGACTAATCGACTTCACTTTGACTTTTCACTCTCATGCACTGGAGAAGGAAATGGCAACCCACTCCAGTGTTCTTGCCTGGAGAATCCCAGGGACAGAGGAGCCTAGTGGGCTGCCGTCTATGGAGTTGCACAGAGTCGGACACAACTGAAGCAACTTAGCAGCAGCAGCAATGCCTGTTTTTACTACATAGCATCATTTCAGTTTTTTAAACTTGTGCCTTCTAATTCAGCACATACAAATCTAAAATCTTAGGTTTCCAATTCTGTAAAACAAGTTAGTGTCCCGGTGAAATTCTGTTACAAATAACTTGACCAGAATTATCGTTCTCATGCATGTTCTTTATTGTGTTAGGCAGCTTAGACTGTACTCTTGGAGAGAATAGGTTGTGTAAGATCTCATTACCTTCTGACCAATTTCTCTTTGCCGTTGGGAAACAAAAGGCAAATCATCTCTTTGCTGCAGTGGTTTTATGGCATATATCATAAAGTGAAAGTGAAGTTGCTCAGTTGTGTCCGACTCTTTGCAACCCCATAGACTGTAGCCTACCAGGCTTCTCTGTCCATGGGATTTTCCAGGCAATAGTACTGGAGTGGATTGCCATTTCCTTCTCCAGGGGATCTTCCCAACCCAGGGCTTGAACCCGGGTCTCCCTCATTGTAGACAGATGCTTTACCGTCTGAGCCACCAGGGAAGTCCTTGTATATCATAGAGTGCAATATATCATAAAGTGCATGCTATATTTAGTATGGTACAATTATATGGTACAGTTATAATCAAGGCCAGTTTCTAATACTGAGTGGATGTAGAGAGATTGGGAGAGAGTTTTAAATATTTTGAAATAGTGACATGGTTATAAAATAATTCAAATTATTGGATTTACAAAGGAAGAATAATTTTTTTTCTATTTGCTGTATTAAATATGTGAGCCTCTTAGTTTTACAGAAAAAAAGTATAACTTAAAAAACAAACTAAAAGAAAACAATTGGTGTCAGAATAAGGACAGTTACTCTCTTTTTCTCTTTTTTTTTCTCCCACAGTGATCCCGGTGGGGGAATTGAAATGGCTGAGTTTATTCGAGAGGCCACACCCCCAGTTGGTTGTAGTTCAAGAAATTCTTATGCTGGCTTGGATCCAAGCAACCAGGTAGGAACCTGTTCTGTTCTATTTTGCTTTTTTCCTTCCTCCCGATGGTGGTCTCAGGTGTTCTCTTGTCTGTTACAGTCAGTTGATGTTTGGGTTTATCTTGCTGATAATTTTTTGATTTGTTTACTGATCATTGTTTATTACTATTACACAGAATTTTCACATTAATTAAGTACTTTGTTGCTGAGCACATACCACATGCTCACTGCCTGGGGTAGTTTTGATTAAGATAGTTGTGGTGAATGCCCTTAGGAACTTGTACTTATTTACCTTCACAATGTCTGTGTTGGCAACATCTCAGTCTCTTTTTGTGGAATGAAATGGCTTAGTTCTTAAATATGGCTGCACTTTCTGTATTCTTAATTAAACCCGCACTTTCTTCTTACTGACAAAATATTGGCAGATTACCCTGGGGAGTAAGCCTACGATTTTGCAACAAACTTTTGAACAGCCACACCTTTTACTTTTTTTTTTTGGTAGGGCTGACGAAAGGACAGCAGTAGCTAACCACCTTTCATAACTATACTCTTGGCACTGTGTCCATTAGACTTGCCTTGTTGCAGAAAAGAGAGTGGGGCATGAGAGGGTGGTCACATCCCAGGTCACATCCGAGTCCCTGGGACAGTTGCCAAGTGTGGCTTCGTGGCTTCACACAGGAAAGAATTCAAGAGGTGCCATAGTAAAGTGAAAGAAGGGTTATTCAGGCAGGAAACACACTCCACAGATAGAGTGTGGACCATCTCAGAAGGTAAGAGAAGCCCAGGGTATGGTGCTGTCAGTGAAGTCGCTCAGTCGTGTCTGACTCTTTGCGACCCCATGGACTATAGCCCACCAGGCTCCTCCATCCATGGGATTTTCTAGGCAAGAGTACTGGAGTGGGGTGCCATTGCCTTCTCTGATAATAGCTTTACATTATTGTATTAGTTTCTGCTGTAAAACAAAGTGTATCAGCTGTATATATATAGATATACCCCCTTCTTCTTGGACTTTCCCCCCTCAACTCAACCCACCCCTGTAGGTCATCACAGAGCACTGAGCTGAGCTCCGTGTGCAATACAGCAGGTTCCCACTGTTGTTGTTCAGTCACTAAGTCGTGTCTGACTCTTTGTGATCCCATGGACTGCAGCATGCCAGGCTCCTCTGTCTTCCAGTATCTCTTGGAGCTTGCTCAAGTTCACGTCCCTTGAGTCGGTGATGCTATCTAACCAGCTCATTGTCTGCCGCCCCCTTCCCCTTTTGCCTTCAATCTCCGAGCATCAGGGTGTTTTTCAGTGAGTTCACTCTTTGCAGCAGGTGGCCAAAGTATTGGAGCTTCAGCATCAGTCCTTCCAATGAAATTCAGGGTTGATTTCATTTAGGATTGACTGGTTTGATCTTGCTGTCCAAGGGAATCTCAAGAGTCTTATCCAGCACCACAATTCAAAAGCATCAGTTCTTCAGTGCTCAGCCTTCTTTATGTTCCAACTCTCACATCTGTACATGATTACTGGCAAAAACTTTTGCTAACCTTTGGCCTGTTTCATTTTGTACCTCATGGCCAAACTTGCCTTATTCCAGGTTTCTCTTGACTTCCTACTTTTGCATTCCAATCACCTGTGATGAAAAAGACATCTTTTTTTGATGTTAGTTCTAAAAGGTCTTGTAGGTCTGCATAGAAACGGTCAGCTTAGCTTCTTTGACATTAGTGGTTGGGGTATAGACTTGGATTACTGTGATGTTGAATGATTTGCCTTAGAAATGAACTGAAATCATTCTCTTATTTTTGAGATTGCACCCAAGTCCTGAATTTCAGACTCTTGTTGAGTGAGGGCTACTTCATTTCTTAGGGATTCTTGCCCACAGTAGTAAATATAATGTCAACTGAATTAAATTCACCCATTCCCATCCATTTTAGTTCACTGATTCCTAAGATGTTGATGTTCACTCTTGCCATCTCCTGCTTGGCTACATCCAGTCTACCTTGATTCATGGACTTAACATTCCAGATTCCTATACATATGGTTCTTTACAGCATTGGACTTTACTTTTACAGACACATCCACATCTGAGCCTCGTTTCCGCTTTGGCCCAGCCACTTCATTCTTTCTGGAGCTGTGTTAGTGATTGCCTCCCCACTCTTCCCCGTTAGCATATTGGACACCTTCCAACCTAGGGGGGGCTCAGCTTCTGGTGTCATATCTTTTTGCCTTACCATAGTGTTCATGGGATTCTCAAGGCAAGAATACTGGAGTGCTTTGCCATTTCCTCCAGTGGATCACATTTTGTCTGAACTCTTCAATTATGACCCGTCCATCTTGGGTGGCCCTGCACAGTGGCGTGACTCAGTAGCTTCATTGAGTTATGCACGTCCCTTTGCCCCGACAAGGCTGTGATTCATGAAGGAGTTCCCACTAGTTATTTGTTGTGCACTTGGTAGTATATATGTGTCATCCCAGTCTCCCCATTCTTTTCACCCTCTCCTCCTTCCCTTGCTGATGTATTTCGATGAGTGTGTACTAAGGCCCAAGGTCTAACAGAAGTAGGCTATTTTGGACCTAGTTGGTTCTAATTGTTTTATGTCATTTCCATGGGCTGTGTCATTCTTTTAAAGCTTGTGTCCTGCCTCTATCCTGTCTCAGCCCTACTTGTTTTAGGGAGGGAGTCCCATCTTGAATATAATTAACTCATGTCTGCACCTAAATGCATAGCACATCTGACTGATTTGACTTTCCTTAAAATATTAACTCTTGTATTAAAAAGGGCAGATGTCAGAAGCTATTGTGCTACTTGGATTTTGTTGTTTTAGTTTTATACTGTTTATAACAAAAGAAATTATTGACATAATTATTGTTATCCTTTAGGAAAGCTGAAGTGAGGAAATAAGTTAGACTTTTTGTATATTGGTAGAGATATTATCAATACAAAGATACCATGTTTCTTGTACATGTTTTGTTATACAGCTCTCACTACATGTGATCATAGTTTATAAATGTCTTCAGTACTAGAGAGTGAGCTCCTTGAACACTGTGGCACTGCCACAGTCACTGGTGCCGTTCTTTCCTTCATGCCACTGCTGCCCGTCTCCTTTCCATCTTCTAGTCTCCATTTCCCCACCCCACCCCCATTTTTTAAACTGTTGCTTATATTCCTCTCTTTCTGTCACTTACCTTCCTTAAAATATTTTAGTGCCTGACAGTATTCAAGGCATTTTGCTTGTCTGGGACGTGGAATGGGTCTTACCCTCAAAGAGTTTGCAATTTCATGCGTGCTCAGTTGTGTCCAACTCTTTGTGACCACATGAACAGTAGCCCACCAGGCTCTTCTGTCCATGGGCTTTTCCAGGCAAAAACATTGGAACAGGTTGCCATTTCAATTTCATAGTAGATATCTATAAGTAACTGAAGTTATGTTATATTACTAAGGAAATATAAGTAAAAGGTGCAAAGTAATAGTTGCCATAGGAATGGTACAGAAAAGGGGCTAGGCTAATGATTTCCGAGGAGAAAATAAATGTTTCCAGCTAGACAGATGGCAAGGTTTGATGGAGGAGGTGGCCTTGCCTGATTGCCTTTAGTTAGAAGTAATTTTTGTTCTCTGATGTTCCTAATTGTACCCGGACTTTCCTTTGGTCCTTCTCAAAGAGAAGAAACACTGGAACATTTTAGTTTGTGCAGATCTATTAAGGAAAACTTCACCTCTAAGTGTACGCAGATACCATTTTTTTCTGAATTTTTTCCTTTTCTAAATGTGTTTATTTTTAGAAAGTTAGCAGATGAAGGAAAGCAGCAAGAAGAAAATAAAATCATCTATAATGTCATAATAAAAAAAAAGTTTTTAAACAAAGAGATTTTAGTGTGCTTGCTATTTGGCACTTGACTCTCTTTACTGACTATATTATGAATGTTAATACTATAAGTGTTTCCTGCAGTGAACAACTTGAAAACTGCATTTTATTTGTATGTACTGTGGTTTATATTTTCAGTCCCTTACTGTTTCATATGAGACAGTAACAACCCCATTATATTTGGGGGGATAAGCTTGAAACAATTCAGAAAAGCATGAAGGATAAAAATATAACCACACACACTGTATCTGTTAAGATTGCTTTTGTCACCAAGTAATAGAACTCAACTAAGTGACTTAAAGAAACAGGAGTTTGTCATCTACATTTGGAGCTGGTTGTATAGCATTTGTTCAGCAGCTAAACATTATTAGGGCTCTGGGTTGAAATTTCCCTAGGCCTTTGGCTTTCTCTCAGAGTTGCAGAATGAGCACAGACAGCAACTTCAATTATGATCCTGTTGAAAAGTGAAGAAGCAGGTGACAGTCTGGGGCAGAGTTGTCCTTGGTCGTCATCGTCTCAGACATAGGAGGTCTTTCCCCAAAGCCTTCCAATAGACTCTCTGATACGTTCATTGACCAGAATGAGGGCACACACCTAGATTAGAGTCTGGGTCCTCTCTTCATAAATCAAAAGATATATGTCCAACATTTGAACAAAATGAGAGGCTTGTTAAGGAGAGAAAAAGGAAACACTTGGAGGTTGTGAGCAAATGACTACTGTATGCATATTCAAAAAACTTTTTTTAAAGTTTAAATTCCTAGAAGGATGCCACGAAATGGTGCTTTCTGGTGTGCTTGCTTGTTTGTAAGCTTCTGTGTAGAAAGTTATGTGTTTATTATTCTAGTAGAAAAATAACTTGTTGGTTTTTTAACTTATTTATTTAGCAGGTGTGTTTAGAATGAAACTCTTTTTGCAGTAAAATGCCTTTGGGCCCTTCTTCTCCCTGTCTATTGCAGTGCTTTTTGTGGCTAATTGAAAACATATCAGGAAAAAGCAGGAGAATCAAACTTAATAAACTGTTCAAAAATATTGCAAAGCTCATTTTTTTGTCTATACTGCTTATTAGTAGTTTTAACCTATATGCATATGCTTATTTTTGCTGTTTTTCACTGACATATAGCTTTCATATGTGTAGTGTATGCATATTAAGTGTATAGCTCAGTATGTTTTTACATAAAATGTACACCCATTTAATTGCCATCCAGACCAAGAAAGTCCCTCATGCCCCTTTAAAGTCATTATTAGCTATACTTTTACCAAATTTCTCATTGTATACTTCTGTTCAGTTGAATCAGTTGAAGGGAAAGATTTGGCAAAATGCAAGTATTCTGTGAACGTTCTTGGTTTTAGTATAAAGATATTAAATTTACTTGACTGTTCTCTTCTTGAATCCCTTGAAAACAGGTTATAACAAGAACTACTCAGACTTGTTGATTTAGTAACTGTCATGTTGTTATATTTGGATTCCTTAATGTGTTCATGGAATTTGTAGTATTTGTTTATATGATTGTTATAATAGTATAATATATGATGGTTATAAAATTTTAGGGAAATTGTATACCATCTTGAGTATAAGCCCTAAAAACCCCACAGATTTAGAATAGTGTTCTGTTTATAGAGTTTGTGCTAAAAATTCCTTTTTCTTAAATGCCTTAGTTTTTTGTAAAATTATTACTATTTTTAAAAAATGCATTATCACAGCCTACAAAGAACTTTCTGCCTGAAACTCAGGAAAGTACATATTGATGCACTAAGAATTTGACAGGAAGATTTAGGTTGCTCTTTGTTACTATGTTTTATCCTCCAAACTTTCCCTTTATAATCCCTGATAAGTCTACATTTATTTCAGGTAAACTTGACACCTAGTTTTGCTTTGTTTATCACTGGAACGTGTCATGATGCAATAGGAAACTGATAACAATTGTTGACCCAGATTGTCTGCGATTGGAGGCTCTCCCCCTGGGGGCTCAGCAGCCCTGAGCAGGCGCGGGCTTGTGTCCGGCTTGTGTGCACTGGGTGCGCCGCACTCGCTGCAGCCGAGTGTGGCGCTGATGTGTCATGGCCTTCTGGTGAAGGTGACTGATGACTTGTTCTGACAGTATAATTTCATCTGATGGTCTTGCTAGTCTGTGCTGATGGCGTGGCTAGCATTGTGTTTACTTCATGTCATGTTTTCAGATTGGATCTGGCTCCTCTCGTCTTGGAACAGCAGCGACTATTAAAGGTGGGTGTGGTCCCCCTGAATGTTACTTCTGACTTCCCATTCTTTTTCGGTCGTAGTAAAGATAATTAATTGTATCGTGTATTTACATGTAATGAAAAATCATTCTTGAAATTATTTTGTGGATAAAATTATGTATCTTGTATTAAAGATTGCTAGTTTTAAATTGTGGTCCCTTTTCAACATGACTAAGTGACTTTCACTTTTTTTATCATCCAAATTTCATAATAGTATTTTAATCACTTGGATTACACTGTATGAATTGTACATTTTGATCTTTAAGAAACTTCTTTGCTTCTTTGCCTTGAGGGAAAATACTTTCATGGGTTTTAGTGGGGTTCATAGAAAACGAATTTAATGTGAAACCTTTAAATTAGGCACAAATAAGACACTAAAAAAATTTTTTTTCCAATATATCATATATATCTTATTTATTCAATACATCTATGTCAAATAAATTCATTATTATTTTGCCCTGCAATTTTATAACTTTCTGATTTTTCCTGGGAGGGACTTTTAAATTGTTTCAAGTTATTAAATAATTTGCATTTCATTTTTAAAACTTCTGTTGAAAGAAATAGTTGTATTAGTTAGTATTATGAGGCCTTTCCATATTTGGTTTGTAGCATATGTGATCTGACAGTCCACGATGCTTCCTATCAGTTTAATGCATCTTCTTTTATTGTAACCCCTGATACAAAAACTGCTTTAGTTAGTAAATATCTACTGTACTCTCTTATGCCCTTCCTTGTTATGCCACCTGTACAGCTTGTACTTTTAATGTAATGTCTTCTTGGGTCTCTCTTAACTTTGTAGGAGATACAGACACCGCTAAGACTTCTGATGATATCAGTTTAAGTCTGGGCCAGAGCTCTAGTCTTTGTAAGGAGGGAAGTGAAGAACAAGGTAAGAACAATTTACTTCATGGCAGCATCAGGTATTGTGATGACCAGGGTGAGTTTCTGCCATGTGCTGCTCATATTTTGGCAGAAGTTTGTAATAATTTAGTGTGGCTTTCTAGAAACATGGAAATAAACCGATTCGCCAGCAAAGCAGTAGCACAGTGTTATAGGTAATCAGAGCTTTTGGAATCAGCTTCACATGTTCTGCCAAGTAAACAGAGAAACTTTGTGAGCATATGCCCTAGAATGAATATGAGATGGGAGATAAGAATCTGCTATTCCTTTAGTTGGTCAGAGCATCTTGCTTAGCTTACTGATAACCTCGTGTGTAAAGCTGTTCTTTTCCATTCAGTATGACCTCTAAATGCCAACTGCTGCATATGTTGCCTGACTGCAGAAACAACAGTGTGTTTGACAGAGAAATAACTTACTGTTGGACTTACTGAGAAACTGTCTGCCTCCAACATGGTGTCTTGTAGCAGATTTGTAATGTAAATTTTGGTTTTAAGTGATTTTTTTTTTCTCCTTATTCAATTTCATTGTATATGAGTACTTTGGATTTTATAGAGTTCTTTTTTAAACAACTGCCACATTTCTGAGTTTGACTTTTAATTTTCAGACATGAAAGGATGGATATGCCATACCCATTTCCAGTTGAGATTATCCCAGGTTATATAATCAGTGAGCCAGAATTGGATTAGAAACCTGTCTCCCTATTTCCAGCCTGTTTTTTTGTTGTTAGCTTATGGGTGATGTTTGGTAGGCAGGCCAACTGATAAATTTCCTATTATACTTCATTATAAAACTTATTTATAGGGTTACAAATTGATCATTGAATGGAGACATTTTCCCACTAATTTAGTGTTTTACCCAGGTTTGATTCTTTCAAGGATATTTTGTTAGAATTTTAGGTTTATCACTGTAATTGCTTTTGGAGAATTGCAGTACAATTCATAAATTGTACTGCAATTTATGCACAAATAAATAAATAAATCATTATTTATTTGCTTTGGTGGACCACCCCTCACAGCCTGTCCCCTCCCCTCAAAAAATGCAGTTGAATGTACTGTGTGGTCTGAAAGCTATTTTCTTATAAAAGGGAAAGGTGAATTCATCTCTGAGAATCACAGTGTTCTTTTGTATAATACGTAATCAGCAGTGTCTCAGAAACTGGGTAGGTAGTGATCTTAGAGGGGCTAGTGCCGCTGCACTTACGGGTCATAGATCTCTTCATTTTCATCTGGGAAGTACCTTGTGTGAGCAAGAATGTTGTAGTCTGGCAGGTTGGGAATTCTATTCACACAGATCTACCCTGGCAGGTACATATTGACGTAGACAGTGATGACATATATGGTCACTGAGTGCATTCTGTTGTCCTGTGAAGAGTCAGCACACTTCTCCTTTAAAGCTTTGTCAGCCACATGGTCTCTGTTGCAGCTATTCAACTTTGTTGTTGTAGAGTGAAAGAGGCTGTAAACAACCTATAAATGAGTGGGAATGACTGTGTTATACTAAAACTATTTACAAAAGCAGGCAGAAAGCTACTTTGGCTCTACAGGCCTTAGTTAATCAAACCCTGGTTTAGGTCATCTTGCTGTGCATTCACCCAGTTAATCTTCATGACAGACATTTGAAGTTCAATGTTGTTATTCTCACTTTACAGAGGAGTGGAGTTATAAGAAATTTGCCCCAAATCACCCATCTGCAAAGTAGCAGTTGTGTAGTTCAAATCTAGCTCTAAATTCTGCTTTTAATCACTATGCTATACTCCTTTCGTACAGTTTTATAACTTGCTTTTATCATATAACAGTTTCCCCATGTATTTAGCAGTTATTGAGTACTCATGTGTGCCTGATACCATTCTAAGTACTAGAAATCAGTTGGTGAACAGACAGAATTTTCTACCATTGTGGCTTTCATACCCTTAGTATGGAAACATGCTACTGTGAATCACATGTGTATGCAGTAATAGAGATGGGGGATACGGAATGGTGGGGTGGGCGCCGTGGGCATTGTAAGTTTAAATATTACAGAATGGTCGAGGGGAAATCTTGCTGAGAGCAGAGACCTGAAGGAGGAGTGAGCTGCTCAGGATATTTGGGAGGAGGGAGACTGCCTCCATGCAGAGGTACCAGCACAGGCAGAAGTCCCAATGTAGGAACATGCCTGTCAGAATAGTGTGGCCACTACAGACTGAGTGAGGGGCCAAATTAGAGTCTTGTAAGCTGTTTTATTTACTTTTTAAAAATGTTATTCCTCTGACTGTCCTGGGCCCTTGTTAGGGCATGCAGGATCTTTAGTTGTGGTATGCAGACTCCTAGTTGCAGCATGTGGGATCTAGTTCCCTGACGAGGCGTCGAACCCAGGCCCTCTTCATTGGGAGCGCAGAGGCACTGGACCACCAGGGAAGTCCCTTGTAAGCCATTTTAGAGATTTTGCTTTCAGTTTCCAATGAGATGAACAGCTGTATAGAGTTTTGAGCAGAGAAATATCATCGTCTCTATTACATTGTAATAGTCATTTTGGCTCCTGTATTGTTTGAGTGTATATTAAAAGGGGCAGAGGCTGATGTAGTTGGCAGATTATTGCAATAATCAGAGCACAGATCAGGGTAGTGAGAAGTGGTCTGACTATGTGTGCTTAGTCGCTCACTTGTGTCCAACTCTTTGCAACCCCATGGGCTGTAGCCTCCAGGCACCTCTGTCCATGGGAATTCTCCAGGCAAGAATCCTAGAGTAGGTTGCCATGCCCTCCTCCAGGGGATCTTCCCAACCCAGGGATTGAACCCAGGTCTCCTGCATTGCAGGTGGATTCTTTACCAGCTGAGCCACCTGGGAAGCCCGGTCTGACTGTGGCAAATGTTAACGAAAGGATATGATGAATTTGGAAATAGCACGTGAAAGAAATAGTAGTCATACATGACTCTAAGATTTTGGGGTTAAATCATGGGGAGGATGGATTCTCCATTAACTGAAAAGGAGAAAGCTGAGAAGGGGCAGATTTAGAAGTGGGGAGATCATGGTGAAGGGCAGGAGAAGGGGTTCATTTTGGGCCTATCAGGTATGAGTTGCTATAGGATCTCTAAACAACAGTAATTAGTAGATAATTAGATAGGCTTGGATTTTAGATAAGAAATCTGGGTTGAGGTTTTAAAATAGGAGTTTTCAGTATATAAATTAAAAAAAAAAGATTCAGTTATGTCAGACGTGGGGTTGGGTTAATATGAAGTTCATGAACTAGCAGGGAATGCCTGTTGGGTTAGCTGGGCCTGGAGTGCAGGCAGCATGGCTCCCTGATCCCGATCCCTGTAGGTCTGGGCTGCGGTTTGGCACCACCTAGTGGCTGTTGTTCATCCTGGCTTAAATAGCTGAGGCTCTGCTCGCTCTCTGGCTGCTTTGGATTTACAGGACAGTGACCTTTAGTTAGTTGGTTAGCAGTTAGTTGACTAGTTGGCACTCATTTTATCAGCCTGATTCAGGATGATTGGGAGAAAACTGAGGTTGTGGGCATGTGTCAGGTATGTGTTCTAAGAGGGGATTTTCTGCAGTTTCCCTCCTCAGCTTCACTCATGTCTTCACTACCCAAGATCAGAACTCTAGTCCATCCCTGTGTGAGTACTGAGGCCAGGTAGAAGATGGAGAAACTAATTACAAGGTATTTCTGAATTTTAGTTATTATGGGGCCAGAAAATTGGATGAGACGTATGAGAGAGGTATAGGTAGAAAAATGAAGGAGTTCCAACAGTCGAGCTCTGAGCCACTGCAGTCTGATAAATCCAGGAGACTGAATTGGAGCAACTGGTGAGGTAGAGGGGCGTGTCCCCACATCTCAGGGAGAGTGATCAGCTTTGTCAGATGTTGCTGGTAGGCCAAGTTATATGAGACTGAGACTTGACCATTGAACTTCACAGCACAGAGGATGTTGGTGACCTTGATAGCTTCTTAATGGGTGGGAGTAGAATACATGTCAGAAGAGAATAATTGAAAACAATGATTATAGACTACTTTTTGGTGAATTTCATCTGAGGTTGTTATAAAACTCCTTAAAACAAAAAACTATAAAAACATGCCATAAAAAGGTTGAATAAATTATATTGTCTTAATAATAACACTATGCAGGTACTAAAATGTATTCAAAGATTACACAATAATATGAGAAAATATTTAAAGTGAAAAAGATGGCACTATATAAAAAACATGACTGGTCTTCCCTGGTGGCTCAGTGGTGAAGAGTCTGCCTCCTCTGATTCAGGAGGATCCTTCATGCCTCGGAGTGGCTAAGCCCACACGCCACAGCTGTTGAGCCTGTGCTCTAGAACCTGGGAGCCACAACAACTAAGCCCACATACCGCAATGGCTGAGGCCCATGAGCCCTAGAGCGCGCCTCTGCAACAAGAGAAGCCACCACAATGAGAAGCCCACACATTGCAACTAGGAATGGCCCCACTCGCCACAACTAGAGAAAGGCCCGTGCAGCAGCAGAGATCCAGCAGAGCCAAAAAACTGTTTATAAATAAAATTATTTTAAAAAATATGATTCCATTCTGTAAGAGTTTAAGAGAATACTAAGAGTATGTGTGCATATGTTCCTAGGAATGTTGAAAGTAATAAACTGTATTTAGCCATAAAAGAGAATAAAGTCCTGATACATAATATAGCATGCAAAGTGAAAGAAGTCAGATGAAAAAAGTCACATTGGAACATTATATAGTTCCATTTACGTGCAAAATAGGCAAATGCATAGGGACAGGAGTGGTTGCCAGGGGCTGAAGAAGGACATGAGTATAATGGGTTTGTTTTTTTTTGGGTTGATGCAGATGTTCTAGAATTAGACAGTGGACATGAGTGCCCAAATCTGAATGTACTAAAAACCACTGAATTTTATTCTTAAAAGGGTGAATTTTATGACATGTAAATTATATCACAATAAAAAGGAAAAAAGTGATACACCAAAAAATATTAACAGTTATCTCAGTGGCAGAAATTTAAATCATTTTCTTCCTCATACTTTACTAGATTTTATAGAATTAACATTTTACTTTTATCAACAAAAATCGTAACTTCCTCCTCTCTTCTAGATCATCCCCAGCAATTATAAAAAACAAACTGCTTTATTTCTTTTATATTCGTAAAAAAATCCACATCTCTTCCTTTATCCTCACTTCTTCTGTTACCTATCACCTTGTATCTCTGGTGTCCTTTACATGAATAATCTTTTTCAGAACCTTGTACAAATATCTGATTTTATCTTTTAGCAGGAATTTCTAGAAGTAGATTATTGATCAAAGGGTATGTATGCTTCTTGAAGGTTTTTGGTTACCTTGCCAGATTTCTTTGTAGAAGGTTGGTTGCGCCAGTTTGCACACCATGAGTAGTGTGTAAGATGCCTTTCTTAATCTGAATACTACTAGTAGCAATCACTGGAAGAAAGCTTAACTAGGTGAAAGATAGTATCTCTCTGGGTTGATTTGATCCTGTCTTTGACAGTATTGCTACCAGGAAGAAAAAATGTCTTAAGAAAGCATGTTTACTTAAAATTTCCTAAAACCACCTAAAATTCTTCCTGACAGAGTCAAACTTATTATGATATGTTTATTTAGCAATACTAGAAAAAACAAATGTATTAAATTAAATTTGGCTTTGTCTTTTAAAATGAAAAACTTAAATTTCTGCTTCATTAATGCCTTGGGAGTTGGTATTTTTTTAAAGTCTATTGTATATTAGAATTGGTGATTTTCAACTACTTGCTCAGTTAAGTTTTTGTTTTATAAAATATCCTTGAAATGTGAATATTACATCAGTCCATAATTGCTTAATAGGGATATATATTGAGAGTTTTTAAAAATAACATTATAAATTAATACTATAGAAAAGTAAATGGTTTTTAAATTTGGGTTTTTTAGAGAATATAAGAACCCAACTATAGTGGTACAGTTTTGAACAGATGAAAAGAATATTGGTTTCACTTATCTTGAGGACTTTAAGACACAAGATAAAGCCTAATAGGTCATTTATAAAATCACAGTTTATATGGTACCTTCTAGAGAGTATCTCTAGTTTAGATTTTTAGTTGTTTACATCTAACTTATATTAAGCTTTTTTTGAAGTCCGTAAATATTTCTAGAAGTCATTCTTAATTTATATTAATCTTAGGGGGAAAATTATGCTTTTATTATTTAAAGTAACTACTGGGAAGAGTCTGACTTATTATAGACTCTGTTACTGTATTTTTCTTATTCAGTTATGACAAATAAGACAATAATACTTCTTTTTATTGAAGTAACAGCAAACTCAAACAGCAATCCTTGTCTATTAAAAGGTATATAAAAAAAATCAGCTATTGTACAGTTTGGTTGTCAAGCTATGTTTCAAGATAAATGACAGTGTAGGTAGGTGGGTAGATGGGCTTATTTATATTTTTATCTATCTTTATGTGTGTATAGTATATATGACAACTCATGTCACTAATCTCTGCCCTAAATGAAGGGTTAAAGGAATAATCTTACAGATATAGGGGGGATATGTATTTTTTTTTTCATGAAGCATTTTTAATTGCTGCATCAGTGGTAAAAGATAAAATGTATTTTGCCCTGTAATTATTATTTTAATACTTTCAACCATTGTGAACAGGAAGACATCTTCTGTCATTATACCATATCTTGTATGGGCCTTGGTCAACCTTCTGATTTTTTTTGTTTGTTTCTGATTACTCTGTTTTTGTGGATTTGAAAAATCAATTATATTAGTTTTTCAAACAGACTTTAAATTTAGTTAGGTAAAATAATGATAGCTACCATTAATTGTGCCAGGCATTGTGTTAAGCAAGTATGTTATTAACTCAGTTATCCCATGGTAAGATTGATATCACATTTTACAGATGAGGAAGCAGAGGCTTGAAAAGGTAACCCACCTTTACCCAGTTACTAAGTTAGGGACAGAACTTACCCAGAAATCCAGGTCTGTTTTAAATGTAATCCTTGGTTGCTTCTTATTTTATTGTTGATAGTCCACAGAATTTTCTGAGGTTCGTTGAAGATTTGGAAGTTCAGTTCATTCCATTGGTAGAATGCTTTCTTTCTTTAGCCGGGAAATAGAAAGAAGCCCTTTGGAATGACTGGCCAACTGTTATTCAGTGAGCTACTGGGAAATAGTTTATGCTTAATTTATGGTACACTGTGAATTCTTTCCCTTGTTAGACAGTAGAAAAACAGATTATAGATTTGTGTTAACATTTCCAAATATATGTTTGAAACAGATTTGGCAGCTGACCGGAAGCTCTTCCGCCTGGTCTCCAATGATTCCTTCATCTCCATTCAGCCGTCCTTATCCTCATGTGGACAGGACTTACCAAGGGACTTCAGTGACAAAGTGAGCCTGCCAAGTCACAGCCACCACCACCACGTCGAGCAGTCTCTGTCCAATGCCTGTGACACAGAAGTAGCTTCTCTTGTCCCTTTGCATTCACACTCTTACAGGAAAGATCACCGCCCGCGGGGTGTACCACGGACTTCTAGCTCTGCTGTGGCTTTTCCAGACACCTCCCTGAATGACTTTCCTCTGTATCAGCAAAGGCGTGGGTTGGATCCTGTTAGTGAGTTAGAATCTTCCAAGCCTCATTCTGGATCCAAAGAATCCTTGGTGGAAAATTCGTGTTTACCTGGGGAATTTCAGCTGGTTGGCGAGCTGAAAAACAGTAATTCTCAGCCACCTACCAGAAGTGGGAAGAGCAAACCCTTGAACGCAGACAAAAGCATGGACAGCTTGCGAAGCCTGAGCACGCGCAGCAGTGGCTCAACGGAGAGCTACTGCAGCGGGACTGACCGGGATACCCACAGCACCGTCAGCAGCTACAAAAGTGAGCAGACCAGCTCCACTCACATCGAGAGCATCTTGTCAGAGCACGAGGAGTCTCCCCAGGTGGCAAAGAAGAGCAGTCAGAAGAAAGAGGACTGTGCTGAGGCAGAGGACAAAAATAGCTGTGCTGGTGGCAAAAGGACTAGCAGTGAAAAGACCGCCGTGGACGAGAGTACGAACAGTGGCGTTCAGGGGGCCAAGGAGTCTAACGGCTCTGATGATGTGCACAATCAGAAAGGTCTCAGCACCTCTGCATCTGAAGAAGCCAATAAAAACCCCCATGCAAATGAATTCACTTCACAGGGGGACACACCGCTTGGGAAGACTGCTGAAAACCGAGAGGAGGAGGGTGAGAAGCCAGCTGTGTCAGTGGACGCGAAAGTTAGCAAAGATGTTGGTGGAAAGCAGAAGGAAGGGGATGTGCGACCTAAATCCTCCAGCCTGATCCACCGGACAGCCTCTGCCCATAAGTCAGGCAGGAGACGGACAGGGAAAAAACGGGCCAGCAGTTTCGATTCAAGTCGGCATAGGGACTACGTGTCCTTTCGAGGTGTTTCTGGTACCAAGCCGCACAGTGCTATATTCTGTCACGATGAGGACTCCAGTGACCAAAGTGACTTGAGCAGAGCATCCAGCGTTCAGTCTGCTCACCAGTTTGGCAGCGATAGCTCTTCTAGCACCACTTCTCATTCTTGTCAGTCTCCTGAGGGCAGATACAGTGCCCTAAAGACCAGACACGCCCCTAAGGAAAGGGGTACCGACTCTGAGCATGCACACAAAGCCCACTTGGGGCCTGAAGGAACTGGCAAAAAGCGGACAGCACGGCGGACTTCCAGCACAAATAGTGCCAAGACTCGGGCCCGAGTGTTGAGCCTGGACAGCAGCACTGTAGCGTGTCTGAATGACTCCAGTAGGCTAATGGCGCCTGAAAGCGTAAAACCCTTAACCACTTCAAAATCCGATCTGGAGGCCAAAGAAGGAGAGGTGCTAGATGAGCTATCTTTATTGGGACGGGCTTCCCAGTTAGAGACTGTCACTCGATCTAGGAATAGCTTGCCAAGCCAGGTTGCTTTTCCTGAAGGTGAAGAGCAAGACGCAGTCAGTGGAGGTAAGTAAATTGCAGGAGGAGATTGACCCAAGAATTTCTGCAGTTTTCGATGCTGTTGATTGGAGTACTACTACTTCGAGTATATTTTGTGTTAACAGCCGCATATCTACTATGTTGTTAAAATAAACTGTCTTTCCATGAAGAAGAAGATGGTTATCTTAAAAAAGGTTTTGATGTGAACACCAAGGAAATGTTTTTTTGTTGTATTACATATCAGTTTGTTCTTCATGACACTCACCTTTTCTAAGCCATTTGCCACCTGTTAATGTTTTACCAGGAATAACAAAAAAATTGGTCCCCTTCCTCCTTTGTACAACCACAGTAACAACAAAATGTAGAATTTTATTAGGGCACCAAGCCATTTTTAGTTATCTCTTATACAGCGTGTGCCACTGAACTTTGAGAATGAGATCTCTCAACCTGTTACATAAGATTTTTCCAAATATTACTTTAGCTCTATGTACTTTGAAAACATACGGCTTTTTTCTTTGTTTCTTAGGTTTTATTTCTCGCTTACTCAAGTTTTAGTCATTAAACTGTTTTTCTGTAACTTCACATTAAAGTTTATTAATCTGCGTTTGTAGTTTATTATCCATTAGTGGATATATGATGCTCCGTGTGATAACAGTGATAGTGCTTGGGTTAAAGCACTAGCTTACTGATTTCTGGTTTATGGGGAATTGTGCAAAATTCAGTAGGTGATTTTGTATTGTCAGTGTGTATTGGCCATTTTGTTTATTTCAGAGTTGTCTCTTGGTATTTCCTCCTGCCCAAATATTTGCTTATTCTGTTTTGGTTATTATGGAGTCTCATTCTTGAATCGAATCAGAAGAATGAAGTCCTCTATTGCTGGCACATGACTTTTTTATCATCTATCTCATATCCTTTAATAAAGCTTATGTCTTTGGCTTTATAGTTTACAGTCTATTGGTGTAGTAACATTTAGTCTTTTATAAAAAGTTAAGCTGAGTGTTTGTTTACACAAACATACTGAAACAAGGAACATGCTTTTTCTCAAAGAATTCTAATTTTACCCACAATTTTTTAAGTCCATAATGTGGTAAACATTCTCTTGCATCTTTTGGTATAGTTTATAACAAAGATTAATTTCTAATAGGAATGTAAAAAGTGATCTTTAGTGCCTAAGGAAGAAACTAGTCTGACTTAAATATTGAGAACTAAATATATCTGAAGTGATTATAATCATTTGGTAACAATATAGTAATTAACTTCTCTTGAGTCTTTGATGTGGCTGTCAATCTGTTTTTTGTAACAGGTCTGAAAGTCTTTTAATGATTTCTCACACAAATCATGTGTTTGCGATATGTAGGAAACCATTGGGTTTTAAATGATAGCTTAATTTTTACTGAAAGTGTGATTAAAATAAATTCTAAGAACATGCAATGATAGAAAACTATTGCTGTTCTAAATGTTGTTGAAATGTAAGTAAAAAGATAGTACATCTTATGCTTTTGTATTAAAAATGCCATTTCCTTTTCATAGGGAATGTGGGGTGTTCTGTTTTTTTTTTTTTAGGAAAAGTTACATGAGGTCTTATTTGCTCTTTGATTAATATGAGCCCTCATTTTTCCAGATTTCAGCTTTTGTTTTGTTTGTGTTATTTTTTTTTAAAAAGCAAACCATCCACTATTAATAAAAAAAAAACAAATAAGGAACTAAAAATTTCCATTTATTTCACTTTGGTGGAAAAAATTTAATCATCTGTGGGCTGTTAAAAACATTCTTTTGCCAAAGGAAGACACTGTTGGAACTGTTTTTATATGAGCTTCATTGTGTTTAGAATAAAAATAAGAACAAAACTAAACTGCTTAAATATATTGGATTTATATTTAGTTTGTTTTCATCTCATTTTGTTAGTGTCTTGGTTTCTTGGAAGATTGGAGGTGGTGGAAGGCAATGTATTTTGGTTTTCATTATTTAAAAGTTATATAGAATCTCAAATACTTTGTAAAATGTGTTATATTTATTGTTAGTTTTTTGGGTTTTTAAATTTTTGATAATTAGGAGACATTTTTCTTCGCATCTGTTCTACTTTCTGTACTCCTGAAATGTGTCAGTACAACAGAGGATACAGCTTGACCATGTATATGGCTATACATTAACTGTAATGTATACATTATACATTAACTATATATTAACTATAATGTACAGCCATACTGACCATTAGATTTTATCCTAATGAATTGGGATGTGTTGCTGAGCTTTCCAGTGG
Source organism: Bos indicus x Bos taurus (assembly GCF_003369695.1). NCBI lineage: Eukaryota > Metazoa > Chordata > Mammalia > Artiodactyla > Bovidae > Bos > Bos indicus x Bos taurus. Next base: position 76,394,526 of record NC_040085.1, read on the forward strand.
TTTCTTTTTGTCTTCTTTTTGTCTTATCTTTAAACTGGATGGTGTTGGTCCTGTGGAAGGATGAAACTAAGGAAATGTACTTTAAAGTACTAAAATAAACTAAAATGGGTTGCCTAATATAGTGACATGGAGTCATACATCCTTGTCAGTATATGGGCTCACTATTGTCATGACTCTGGGAAAGCTGCTTACCTTCTTAAGCCTTGACTTCCTCATCTTAAAATGGAGATGATAGTGATATCTATCCTATAGAGGTTTTATGAGGACTGAAGGCTTTAATAGATTTAAAATGCTTACAACAGTGCCTGGTACATAGTAAAAGCTTATTAATAGCACTGATGCTTCTGTTTCACTGGATTTCCCTGATAGCTCAGTTGGTAAAGAATCTGCCTGCAATGCAGGAGGCCCCAGTTTGATTCCTGGGTTTGGAAGATTCCCTGGAGAAGGGATAGGCTACCCACTCCAGTATTCTTGGGCTTCCCTGGTGGCTCAAGAATCCACCTGCAATGCAGGAGACCTGGATTTGATACCTGGGTTGGGAAGATCCCCTGGAGAAGGGAAAGGCTATCTACTCAAGTATTCTGGCCTGGAAAATTCCATGGACTGTATAGTCCATGGGGTTGCAAAGAGTTGGACCCGACTGAGCGACGTTCACTTCACTTCTGTTTCACTGACCAGTCTGTTCTGCTACTCATGTGTATCCTGTCCTGAAGAAAATGATTAAATATAGAAATACATTAGAGATACTCTCATTGTGCCATTTTGAAACTGAATAATAGTAAAAATAAAAAATCTGAATTCTTAATTTCTTGCATAATACCAAAAAGAAAAACCTTAATCTGATATAATATTACAGATTTTAATCTCATCTTGGCAGCAATACATGCGTAGCCTATCTTCTGGTACTCATTCATATAACAAGTGATTGTTTTCATAGGACTTCTCACTATTAATCTAATACTTTGATTAAAATTGGGTGTCATCAATAATGTTCTGTGATTGCTTAGGTAGGAAAAAAGTTTTATGTTCAAGCTATTTTCTTTGTTGATCTCTTGTTTTTGCATTTAATTTTTCTTTTATAATTATAAAGCGTATCTTTAATAACTTATGACTGGTATTTTAAAAATAAAAAAGTACAGACAAATTATATATGACAGAAAAGTATCCTGTTTTCTTTTGAATCACTTAATCTTATTTACCGCCTGATTCAACAGACTGAAGAACAATCAGAATAGAAAGATTTATGTTCATTCCTTTATTTGTATTATTTTTTTCTCAATTTCTTAACCTCTGTTTTTCTGTGTGAGAAAATTATTTTAAATGTAATAGTTGGGTTCTGAAGGCATGAAATAAGATCCTGTTATTATAATTTTGTGTTGGGAATCAATGATAGTCTTCTGTCAAGGGATTGTCACTATATAAAGAAAAGCCAAATTTTCTTGATGACAGTTTGTGAGGGTGTGTACCATACATATAAATTTGATCCTAAGTATCATTAAAAGAAAAGACAAACACCACTGAACCAAAAAGAGTATGTGAATTAAAGCTTTTGTATTTTACTGAATAGAGGGACTGTAAATTCTAATAGATTTAATTTTCTCATTTCCCAGTTCACATGGGAAGTTAGAAGAAGAAAATAAATAGAAAGGGAGGTGTTCCTGTCGAGGCTAAAACTGATGGCAGCAGAAGAAATGCACTGCTGACTCTATAGAAGCTGGAATAACCATACAAACCAATGCTAGAAACACGTGGTAGGAGGTCGTTAACTGCAGGGGCGAACTGCTTGTTCAAGGACATCATAATATCATAACTTAATGCTGTATTGCAGTATAACTCACTAATAAATGTGTATGTGACTAAGGAAGGTTTATATTTTATTTAGTCTATACTGAGAAGAAAGCTTAGGCGTATAAAACCACATCAAAGAGTGTTCATTAGATGTAATAAACAGGTTTGGATCCTTGAGTTACTTGGAAAAATTATCTTAAGTGTTAAGAGGCATTTTATTGATGAGGCAAATAAGGTTTATATATCAGATTCCCCAGATCAGCCCATGCTTTCTAATACCAGTAATGTTCTGTTTAAGGAATCAAACAGTTACATTTTAATGCCATCTCTAATTACTACCTGGATAATCCGGCAAGCCATTAAACCTGTGTCTCAATTTCCTCAATTGTAAACCAGTAGTAGTAACTGTTCAGGTCGTCTCACAGTTAATGATCAGATTCTAACAAGCTTCCATGTATAAAACTTCTTTGTATATTTATTATGAAAACTAAGACAGTGATGCCTTTTAATCATTTGTAAGGAAGTTTTCCATTTTAAATGTCATTTCAAGTATATATTCAAATATATATTCTTGAAATATATATTCTTCACTAATGATGCCTTATTAGGTGAATCTCCTGAAGATATATTCAAAAATGTTTCTGAGTGCAGTTTTCCGGAAGAGAGGGTCTGTCAGACCATTCACAAAGGATTTAAAAAGAGTAGGAACCACCTATAAAAGTAAGTAATCCTTAAACTCTGTCTTTTAGGAACTGTTCTGTGTGATAATGACTCCAGAGTATCATTTAATTTCATCTACCAAACTGTATTTGATTGACTGCCTGGGATTATGGAAAGTATCGATAAGGATATGCAAATTCTCAGTACAGCTAATAATTGTTGTTTGCTATTGTTGCTGGTTTATGGGTCAAAAAATAATGTAGTCCTTTAAAATGTTCTCATAGATAGAAATTATTTAAATTCAGAATGAATGGTTAGAAGTTGTGCAGTAGATTCTTGTTCTTTGGCCTCCCAGAAAATGATGCTTATAAGCATTTGTTTCTATATTAAAACAAAATCTTTGCATGCTGATATTAGTATCATTCTTGACTGACATGGAAATAAAAAAGGAAAGAATGGATTTCATGCCTAGACTAGAATATTTCCTTTAAAAGAATTCTTTGATTTGCATTTCTTCATATAGTAACTTAATTATTAAGTAAAATAATTTTTTACCTTGAAGAATATTTCAGTGTATTTCAGAATATTTGCATATATATTAATTTTCTGAAATGTGTGTATGTATGTTTCATATTTTCATCATTTTTCGTTAAAGAATTTTCTTAAGCCACTTGCTTGTGATCTATTTGTGGTACCAAAACACATTTTTATTTTCATGACTTTCCCAAATTTACTCCTTTTTCCTCAATAGACACTCCCCACTGAAAACAACACCTTTCTTGAGCAGTTTCTTCTACATTTTTATTCATTTAATAGTGATTGAGCTATTACAAGAGACTAGCTTTAGCAGTATGTAACAATTAGAAAGTAACAAACTACATATGGATCCTTCAAGTAATCAGCTGAATTATTCACATCATTTTTAAGTGGCATTTTTTTTCTATATGTATCTTTGCTCAAAACTTTCCAATTGTTGAGATACAAAACCTGCACCTCCTACTTCACCAAATCATGCTCTTTTGTGCCATCCCAGCTCCAAAATCACTGCAGATGGTGACTGCAGCCATGAAATTCAAAGACACTTACTCCTTGGAAGGAAAGTTATGACCAACCTAGATAGCATGTTCAAAAGCAGAGACATTACTTTGCCAACAAAGGTCCGTCTAGTCAAGGCTATGGTTTTTCCTGTGGTCATGTATGGATGTGAGTTGGACTGTGAAGAAAGCTAAGCGCCGAAGAATTGATGCTTTTGAACTGTGGTGTTGGAGAAGACTCTTGAGAGTCCCTTGGACTGCAAGGAGATCCAACCAGTCCATTCTGAAGGAGATCAGCCCTGGGATTTCTTTGGAAGGAATGATGCTAAAGCTGAAACTCGAATACTTTGGCCACCTCATGAGAAGAGTTGACTCATTGGAAAAGACTCTGATGCTGGGAGGTATTGGGGGCAGGAGGAGAAGGGGACGACAGAGGATGAGATGGCTGGATTGCGGCATCACCGACTCGATGGACATGAGTTTGAGTGAACTCCGGGAGTTGGTGATGGACAGGGAAGCCTGGCATGCTGCAATTCATGGAGTCACAAAAAGTCTGACACGACTGAGCTGAACTGAACTGAGTCCTCCTAAAAGTATATTAGTGCTTTTTTTTAAAGTCTTTATTGTATTTGTTACAACGTTGCTTCCGTTTTTGTTTTGTTTTTAATTGCTTCCACTTAAAAATGTTTTGGTTTCTTGGCCTGCACACATGTGGGGTCCTAGCTCCCTCGACCAGGGATTGAACCCACAATCCCTGCGTTGGAAGGCAAAGTGTTAACCGCTGGACAGCTGGGGAATTCCCATATTAGTGCTTTTTTAATGCTTTGCCCGTTTTCATTCACATAGTAAAACAAACTGATGATCTATTCTTTTAATTATTTGGTGCTCAGCTTTCTTCACAGTCCAACTGTCACATCCATACATGACCACAGTAAAAACCATAGCCTTGATTAGACGGACCTTTGTTGGCAAAGTAATGTCTGCTTTTTAATATGCTGTCTAGGTTGGTCATAACTTTCCTTCGAAGGAGTAAGCATCTTTTAATTTCATGGCTGTAATCACCATCTGTAGTGATTTTGGAGCCCAAGAAAATAAAGTCAGCCACTGTTTTCCCATCTGTTTGCCATGAAGTGATGGAAGCAGATGCCATGATGCCATTTTCTGAAGGTTGAGCTTTAAGCCAACTTTTTCATTCTCCTCTTTCACTTTCATCAAGAGGTTCTTTAGTTCTTCTTCACTTTCTGCCATAAGGGTGGTGTCATCTGCATATCTGAGGTGATTGATATTTCTCCTGGCAATCTTGATTCCAGCTTGTGCTTCCTCCAGCCCAGCATTTCTCATGATGTATTCTGCATATAAGTTAAATAAGCAAGGTGACAATATATAGCCTTGATGTACTCCTTTTCCTATTTGGAACCAGTCTGTTGTTCCATGTCCAGTTCTAACTTGTTTCCTGACCTGCATACAGGTTTCTCAAGAGGCAGGTCAGGTGGTCTGGTATTCCCATCTCTTTCAGAATTTTCCACAGTTTATTGTGATCCACACAGTCAAAGGCTTTGGCATAGTCTTAAAGCAGAAATTTTTTCTGAAATTCTCTTGCTCTTTGGATGATCCAGTGGATGTTGGCAGTTTGATCTCTGATTCCTCTGCCTTTTCTAAAACCAGCGTGAACATCTGGAAGTTCATGAAATAGATCAGACCACAACTGTTGAAAATGTCTTAGTGTATCTGTGCCATGTGTGTGAATTGCCATTAGGTGCTCTGCTGCTGCTAAGTCGCTTCAGTCGTGTCCAACTCTGTGCGACCCCGTAGACGGCAGCCCACCAGGCTCCCCCATCCCTGGGATTCTCTAGGCAAGAACACTGGAGTGGGTTGCCATTTCCTTCTCCAATGCATGGAAGTAAAAAGTGAAAGTGAAGTCGCTCAGTCGGGTCCGACCCTCAGCTACCCCATGGACTGCAGCCTACCAGGCTCCTCCGTCCACGGGATCTTCCAGGCAAGAGTACTGGAGTGGGGTGCCATTGCCTTCTCCGTTAGGTGCTCAGTAAATGTTTGTTTAATTGAATGATTGTATCGCTACTCCAGAAGTAGAACTAAGTTATCTGAAGTTCTCTCTTCAACTTAGATAGTAATTCAGTTTCTTGAAGTCTTTTTAATACAAAGAAATAATTAGAAAGTCAAGACTCTTATATTTAAAAAACATGTTGAATTCACATTTGTCTAAATAAATGTCCTTGAAAGTATTTTATATCTGTCTTGTCATTCATGGCCTTTGAATCAGTTGAATGTTTGTGATTTTTTTTTTTCTTTTTTACCTACACATGCATAAAATTTAGTTGTACCTAGAGTGCTAGATTTTTACTTTTTGCATTTTATACTCTTACTATACTAATTAATTTTATTCTTTACCAGGGATACTGAATTTTAAGCAGTAAAGTGTTTTCTTTCTCCTTCTCTGGTCCTCTAGTTAAAAGATTTTTTTGTGGTTTTCTTTCTATTTATAAAGTAAAAGGATTCAGAAAGAGCTTTTTGTAGTTGGATTGTGAAAGTGAATTTTCATCAAGTAAAACCATACTTATGTCATTGAATATACTTACAGTAAGTTATTTTAAGCTTTAGACAACTCTAGTAAACATTGAATATTTTTTTATCATCAGATATTTCTGCCCTGAATATTACAGAGGACGACTGAGGGCAAAATAGGCAGCAGTCATAACTCCATTTTAATATGTTGTCCTATGTAATGTCTAAAATGTTGTCTTGATGTGTTTCTAAAGCTGTTTTAGTAAGAAAGCAGTGTTAATAGTTATTTTTCAGATAACAAAATATAAATAGTATGTTAATAGAAAAAAAAGTGTTTTCTGGAGAAGCCAAAGAATATATTGACTACAAAGGGACACTGTAGTTGTGTCTTTTTGTCCCAGTATTATGGAATAACTAGCCTATATTTAAAATTAGCTTCATTAAGTCCTCAGTAGAAGGAAGATAGTAAAGAAAAGTGTTTCTTATTTGCCTTCTTCCTATTCTCACTATTCCATGATCATGTATTGCTTGTTTCAAATACTTCTGAATAATTTTAGTACATTTTATGGATTAAATTATTCTCTATATATTCTATCTGGATGAATGTAACTGTTATTTTGGTTGAAACAAACTCTTAAATTAGTGAGAATGTTTGAAAGTTTAAGTGAATTGACGTGTAAATTGAGCAATAATACAATAAAAATCTTCAATATAATTTCAAAAAATAAGTCTTGAATTGAGGTTTAAAATAGTGACTTAAAATTTTGTAACCCAAGTTCTTACTGGGATCTAAGAACCGTTAGCAGATACACAAGTCACCCGTTAATTTCTCATTTCTTCTTTCATGTAGCTTGCTTGTTTCCCTTGGTTTTGTCCTTCACCCAGTGACTGCCCTGCCAGTGTTGGTTTTCCTCTTCGTGACAGTGCTGGTTGGTGGTGGTAGTTAAGTTGCTGAGTGCTGGCTGCTGTTTCCTCTGTTGAGGTCTTAGTTGTCAGGGACAGGTAAAACGCACAGTGCGCTTTGTGCAGACAGGCATCCTTGACTTTCTAGATCAGCAGTGCCCAATACCGCTTTCTGTGGTGATTGAAACGTCTGTATCTGTACTGTTCAGTAAAGGTGGTCACTGGCCATATGCAGCTCTGGAGCGTTTGAAATGTGGTTCATGAATCTGGTAAATGGAACTTTTAATTTTCTTTAAGTTTAATTTGTTCTCACAGGTCATGTATAATTTTTGTGTATGTGAGCTTCTGCATCACAAGAAACAGCTTTTTTCACATTAAAGGAATTTTCATTGTATCACAATAAAACCGGAGAAAGAAAAGAAGTATTAGCTCCAGGAGTCAAGTTTGATTTGGATTCAAAGCCCCAAAGTTGAATTCTGATTTAGTTGTCTGGCTTATAATGTCACTGGAGTGTGTGCGCTGAAAAAGAAAGTAATAATGTAAATTATTCACCTGTGATTTGTGACTTAACGCTTCTTACTGGAAGAAATTTGCCAAGTGGGTGAAGTAATTCTGTGCTTGTCATCCCTTTAATAAAAGAAACATTGCCTGAAGATAGAGAAGTCCAGGCCTTCTGGGGGTAACCCTTATATTCCTAATTGTAATGAATTAATTACACAAAGAACATTCATTGGGGAAGGGATAAAAATGTAAACATTTAAAAGAAAACTTTATTAAAATCAACATTTAAAATGATGGAGATTGCTGTTGCTGAGCAGAATAATGATAAGAATTAATAAAGCCTTTAAAATGTGAATTAGGCTTGTCATAGAACTGAAGTCCAAATACAACACTTGATTTTGTAATCCACGTCATCCTTTTCAAATGAAAAGGAATTTTCATTTGTTGTCTTTTAAAAAAGATGTTGTACTGGCCAAGTTGTCTCTATTCATATTTAGCATCAAAATGCCCTTTCTCAAAATCAAAATGATTCTTAAAATATTTAGATTACTATAGACAACAGTTGTTAGAGAGTCATGTGTATGAACATCATTTCGCTTTAGAAACCCAAATCAGTCATGGTTCTGTAAAATTTTATGTAATTCTGTTTAGCCTTAGTTTTTATTTTCTTGTTGGTATATATTTGGTTTTAGTTTGTTTTGCTTTTGGATTAAGCTGTGGGTTTCTAAGTTTTTTTGCTGATGTTTTGTTTACATTTGCTTCCTAGTGTTGAGGGAACCAGTGTAGGGGCATGAAGTTGAATAAAGTTAGGCAGCAAACTACAGCTTAACATACACTTGCACTGCCTTGAATTGAGCATTTAAAAAACTAGTTGTGCAGCTTAGCAGTCAACCGTTTCATTTAATGCTGCCAAAATTGTGGCACAGGGTAGTGTCAGATAAATGCACGCCTAACTCCTGTCATCACAAGCACTGTCGGTGCTGCTTTTACTGTCTTCATGAAAGGAAGAAACTAATGCCCCTTTCCCATTATTCAGAACTAACCAATGTAATACATACGGTACTTTTAAGGCTGACTTAAAGGGCCAATAGAGGGATATGTGACTTTATAAATAAGACTTTTAGAAAAAGATTGAAAATAACTGAGATCTTAAAATAGAAAGTTGAGGTTGAAGAGAAGATGGTGAGGCCAGATAATCAGAAGCGTTTTTAAAGAAACAGTTATCTATAGCAAACGGTGTAGTCCCTAACTTCTCACCCTCAAAGTAAAGGGAACCTGACTAACTGAGCCAGAGTTTTCATAGGTTCACTGTTAATCTGTCGTATTGGGGAGGACAGGCTCAGCTGCTATTTACATCTCCGACCTAGGCTTCTGTTTGACCTAAGTCTGTCTTGATGCAGCAGCACAGGCCAGCGAGGAGACGGTGTCATTTCGCCGTGAACGCAGCACATTTAGGCGCCAGGCAGTACGGCGCCGGCACAATGCAGGGAGTAACCCTACCCCTCCTACATTGCTCATCGGATCACCCCTAAGGTATGGTATTTTAAAATTCCACCAAGCTTAGCATGCATTGTAACAGACCTCTAACCTGTTTTGTCAGTCTGAAGAAAGCATTTATTAAATACTTTTGTTTTTCTTTTTCTTCCAGTTTCTCTATATCTTTAAGCTTCTTTAGACTTTCTCTGCATGTGACTGTGAGCCTATTGCACCATGCATGTCTTATGTTGCATTATAAACAAAATGATCAGATTGGTTTAGTCAATTTTAAATCACAAAAATTATTTTTAGGGCAGTTATATAAATGTAAATAGAGGCCTTAAGTTAGCTTTTTATTTTTTTCCTATTCCAAGTTAGTAATTAATTCAATATATTTTCCCAGCACCTTAAACAGTGTTCAATATGAGCAAATATGGACTGAGTGATGAGCTTACTGAGGATATCAGCTTGATAAACCAGTTTGATTATTTTATTTCATTAAAAGATGGTATACTTTATTTTGTGTTGCTTGAAAGTTAATCACTAGGGCTTAGTAAATGATGCAGAACTAGAATATTTAGTTTTTGGTAATGTATGGTCAACTGGGGGCTTCTCTGGTGGCTCAGATGGTAAAGAATCTGTCTGCCAATGCAGGAGACCGGGGTTTGATCCCTGGGTTAGGAAGATCCCCTGGAGAAGGAAATGGCACCCCACTCCAGTACTCTTGTCTGGAGAATTCCATGGACAAAGAAGCCTGGTGGGCTACAATCCATGGGGTTGCAAAGAGTCAGACACAACTAAGTGACTTTCATGGTCAATTGGTGATGTGTATACACTATGTATTTGTATGTACATATTTGTTGAATTTCTCAACCTCCATATGCTGAACAAAAGCATTTTTATTTTTGCTACTGTTCCTAAGTAAGAAAGCTTCTTTATAATCTTGGGAGTAAATTTTTATTGAAATTCTTAAGCTTTTTTATCCTTAATTATGTCAGATATAATGAGTCTGTGGCTTGAATTAGAGATATTAAAAAAAAACCTATTCAAAAGACTTGTGCTTTAAGAATACAAATATGGATGAAATTATGTGTTAGCTTATTCATTAAACCATGTGTATGTTATTATAGTGGAAGTGAAAGCTGCTTAGTCCTGTCTGACTCTTTGCGACTCCATAGAAATTGTAGCCCGCTAGGCTCCTCTGTCCCTGGAATTCTCTAGGCAAGAATACTGGAGTGGGTAGCTGTTCCCGTCTCTGGGGATATTATTACACCATACACTTTTATTAATCTCTGCATCTAAAGGCTCCATTATCCAAGTTATTTTCCTATATTTTGAAATTCAAAAAGAAGAATATTTGATGAAATAACTGCTGTTGAATGCATGGTAGGTTTGAAGAGATAAATCTCTTCCCTTGTTAAAATCTGGTTCCTGAAAGTAGCAAAATCCTTATTTTTTTAAATTGCTATTTTTTGTATATTTCCCTTGGTATTTAAGACAATTATTTTTCTGAGTTTTACATTACAATCAGGAACTTCATCTTTCATAGATCATGTTCCTTTAATTCTGCAGTAAAAATGAGAAGGCAACCGTTTAAAAGAAGCGTTCGGTCTAGAAATCTTTTCTGAGTGCCTTTGCTTTTAGTGGGCCTCCTCTTCTATTTCCTTTGCTCCCTGAAGTAACTTTTTTTGCTAATGGATTTAGGGTGTGTAGTGCCAACCTGCAGAAAGAATTCACCGTAAAATTTCATTTTACATTTTCTATTTTGTGTTTTCTAACCTCTTTTTTCTCCTTGAATAATACTTGCCATAAACATATTCTTTGCTTACCTTCTTACTCCATGTTGATATTTCTTAATCCTTTTTTTTAACCTTCTATTTTTAGTCTTTATAAATCCTTTCATTCTTTGGATCTCACTCACTAAACAAATGTAGACAATTTTGTTTTCTCTGCCTGGTGGAATATTAAAGAACTGTGCTAACTCCAGACAACCACATAGGATTTCTCCTTTTTTTTTTTTTTTTTTTTTTTAGCATTTTAAATACATCACCATTCAAATGAGGATATGGTATGAGCTATTTATTTGTAAAGGGCTCACTTTAGGATTTTTGTAAAGTAGTCTTCCAGTAGTCAGTCAGCATGTAAATTGTGTTAGTTCAGTCGCTCAGTCGTGTCCAACTCTTTGCAACCCCTTGAACCTAAGGTTCCATGATATTTCCAGTGCAAAGATTATGTGTATCTTAAAGAGGCTGACTACATCATGAATAAAATAAGATAAAATTTAGCTGTGATGAATTAGAAACGCCAATTTAATAAAAATTGTATTTTTTTAATTGTAAAAATATTCAGGTGAAGTATAGTGATACTCTCAGTGTAAGTTATATAATATTGTCATCTTTAAATATAAGATAGCATGGTTTTGAAAAACTTGTCAGAAAGAAATGGAATAGGTATGATGATAGTTTAATTATAATTATTCTGTAGATACCAGTAAAAATATATTAACTTATTTTAAACTTTAATGAATAATGTAAGTAATCGACAGTCTAAAAAGCAACTTCATAAAAAATATGTATCCAAGGATTGGGAGTGAATCATCCATTTCCTCACAAAGAGAATTTGCATATATTTTAAAATGCTAGTTAGAATATCCTATTTCAGAATTATTTTTAAAGGTTGTTTTTTTTTTCTAACTTAAGTTAACCTTGTAGGCCCTTACTACTTCTTCCCAGTTACTAGAGATGAAAACAGATGAATATTTAAAGATTATGTAATACTACTACTAAGAGTTAGTTTTGTGTTTATCAGCCTAGATGTGGTATCTTTTAGAACTCTAGTTAATAGACTGGAATGAAAGTAGACCATCAGTGCATTTGGGGAAGGGAAAAAAGCTTTACTATATAGTTAGATTTATTTTTAAAATAGAGTGAAAGACCTGTAATCAAATAAGGTCATAGTTATAACTGAGTTGGTAATTGGAAATTCATATCATTTTTGGTACTCAGGAATGAATCCACCAAATACTTACGTTTGTGCACTGTATTCAAGACACTGAGTACTCTCGGAAATCTGGAGACCCATAGTAGTAATGTAATCATACTCAGAGTTTGTTTAGTTGGAAAGATACATGCAAAGATAAAAATCAGCATACAGCAGAATGTGTTACTACTAAATAAGTGCTAAGAGGAAGGAAAGACCAATACCAATTATATTTTTTTATCATTTAAATTTGGAAAGCAAATTTAATTATTAGGATAACGTGTCAGTGATGCTACTGATAGCCGATAGTTTAGAAACCTAAACTTCTATCTTTTGCCACATTGTGAAATAGTTGCTGTCTTTTCTGAAACTGGTAGTTTTGACATAAAATTGGTATTATAGAAAAGATTAATTTTTGTCAGTTATTAGTTTAAGATGAAATACAACCCTCCAGGAATAGTTTTCCTGGCAATTTGTGCAAAAATAATAGGCTTTTTGGAATTCAAGGGACATAAACATTTTTTTTCTCCCTTTTGATGTTCAGAAACTTGACATTTATAACTGCATAGATTTTGGCTAATTTTCTTTGTTCTGGAGTTGATTTTCATACATTGCCTAGTACTTTGAAAACCTTATATATATATGAATATGTTGAAGAAAAGTGTATTCTCAATACACTCACTCTAGAATATATCTGACTGCCATAGAGCACCTTTATTTATGATTTTAATTGAAAAAATTGGCAAAATTTGCTGAGCATATATATATATATGTTTATGTATTGAGTGTGTATATACACACACACATAAATTTTAATATTTTACCTTCCAAATCTGAAGAGTCATCATACTTGAGCTGAAAAATTTTTCCCTTGTGAAATTTGGTCTTTTGGGTAAAGTGTATGGATAAATTTAGATGGCTTCCAAGGACAGACTTACTGTTGATGTACGTAAGAAACAAACGTTTTAGTATATTAGTTCCCAAGATCACCTCTTGATTCATTTCTGTTGTACAAATATTCTACTCGCAGACAGACAGACTGCAAGACATTATTAAGTGAATACCTTTAAAATTATGACTTTAAAAGTTAGTGCCAATGAGTGTTGACAAGTCTTTGTAGACTTGATCTTTTTAATATGTTGTATACATTCCTGTGCTCTACTTAGAGTATATAGTTTTTATTGGCTCTCATTGGCTCTAAAAGAGGCCTGAAAACACGAATGTTTCAGGCAGTGGTGATTAATAGAACTTTCTGTGGTGGTGGATATAGTCTGTAATCTGCACTATCCAGTATGGTAAACACTGACTGCCAGCTTTGGCCTGCCCTGGTGGCTGTGGTAGCCACTGTCTATGTTGCATGTCTCTTGATCACTTGAAATATGGTTAGCATGATTGAGGAGCGAACATTTTAGTTACTTTAGTCACATATGGCTATAGTTCCAGAGTATGTTCTACTGCCATAACCACAGCTTTAAGCAATGTATGCAGTATTTTTCTTTTTTATTTCATGGTTACAGTTGACCCTTAAACAACATGGGCTTGAACTGCATGGGTTCAGTTACATGTGGGTATTTTCAATAATAAATAGTACAGAATGACATGATCCGTCGTTGGTTGGATCTTTGGATAAGGAGGGGCACCATAAGTTATACATGGATTTTCGACTCTGCTGAGATTTGGTGCCTTGTCCCCCATGTTGTTTGAGGCTCAATTGTACTTCAAATTTAGCTCTCTTCCGAGTCTATAGCAGATTAGTTTGTTGTCTTGTAGACATCAGAGAAAGCACTCCTTTTAATTCAGAGGATTAGAGAGAAGTTGATATTCCTGAAAGTAATACTGCATAAGGCTGTTGTTAGTAGCATTCTTTTAATTCCTAAAAGGTCTAATAATTTTAATAACAGTGCAGAATGGCATTGAACATCATGTAGAGGAGGATGTATAATTATACTCAAAGTGTTCTCATCAGTTTCATCAGTTTAAATATGAATGTTATACTAAGAAAATTTAAGTTCTTAGTGTTTTAAAATAAATATGTAAAAATTAAAAATGAGTTAATAGTTTCTTAGTTTTATCTACTTTTTAGATAATTAAAATCATCAAAATTATAACGTTTAGATAATTTTAACTTATAATCATGAAATACTAAATATTTTAAAATTGTTATAAAATTTTGAAAAGACTAATATTCCTTGAATAATTACTGGCTTCTAAATTATTTCTAAGGTTTTCTAAAATGATGGATTTCTGTAATGAAACTTGAGTATGAATTGGGAAAGATAAGATCAAAATTCACTAAGGGAACGTAATTACTGTTAACTAACACCTGTATATAAAGCCTGTGACTTTATTTTAGAAATATGTAGGCTTTTCATAGAAAAAATATTTAATATAGCATCTCAGCAGTCATTTCTATTTCACTTGGTTGAATCAGTTTTGTTTTGTTTTTTTAATTCTGGTTTTCTTCACTAGTTTGTGATTTTCTTTTGATTCTGAATTGTTACCTTGGTTGCATTTGATAAAGATTCTTTGGTTTTCAAGTGCATAGAAATTTTGTTTTATTGTGAATTTCAGATGCAAGAATATTTGAAAGAACAATTCTAGAATAATTGTATCAGGGTTATAAATAAAAGTGCATATTGAACTTAAAAATAAGTATTATTTGAGGGACCAGCTATAGCCTATATGTATTTAATGTACTTGTGACTCTTCTTTGTTGCTTTCTTTTTCCTTATACTAGAACTTTGTTGACTTGAGTTGGAAAGATGTTACAGATTGGTTGCTCTGCATATACATTGAATTTTTTTCTGTGTTCATCACCATGAATCAGATTTCAAAAAACCAGAATTTTCAAGACAGCAGTATAATCTGCATATTTTATAAAGTTTGTTGGCTCTTTCTTAGGTTACACTGACACCTTTTTAAAAAAAATTAGTTTTCTATATTGACTTCTAGCTATTGTTTTCTCTTTTCTTCCCTGTAATGTCTCCCCAATCCATGTTTTTTCCTAGCCTTCAAGATGGTCAGCAAGGCCAGCAGTCCACAGCCCAGGTCAGAGTCCAGTCCCGCCCCCCTTCCCAGGCTGCAGTGCTCAGTGCTAGTGCCTCCTTGCTGGTGAGAAATGGGAGTGTCCACTTAGAAGCATCACATGACAATGCATCTGCTGTAGGCGGCAGCAGTTTGCACGATGAACTTGGTATGCAGGCCTTATGTAATCTTGGTGGCATAAAACTTGAATATAGCAGATAATGGGTAACAATGATTACAGTTCTTTCCTGAGATAGCTTCATTTTGGAACTACACATAAGAGTACTTTTTACAGGATTTGCAGTGTGTATTAGGAAAATTTTTTTGCTTTTACCTTTTCTGTTTCTCTCAATTCATACTCTTCGTTTTCTTCTGAGCATGTCTGTTATTAATAAGTATCAATAAATGTTCACACTTTACTGTCCTCTTGTAATGATTTGGGCAATTTTGCTATTTCTTGGTATTTGTACCACGTGGTGAAATGCTGAGTTTTTAAAAATTATTTTGATTGAACCTTCATTTCTCTAAATTCTCTGCTGTAGGGAAGGCAAAAATACTTTCTAATGGCCTATTACTATATAATCTTTCTTTTAGGTATTCTATATTTTACTTCAGTGTCTGTCACCTGAAGTAGGACTTAATGTAATTCTAAATGCAGTACCTTGAGAACATCATGGCTGTATATTCAAATCAAAGAACTTTATAAATTTTTTTTCTTTTTTCCTGTTAATACATCTATAAATAGAAAATATAAGTTATTAAACAGTTAAGTCTCAGAGAGGTGGTAGAGTTTTAAGCCTCAGTAATGTGTTAGAGAAACAGTATTTTATACTAGTTTGTTTTCTATTTCTCTCTCCAGGTCAGCTTTCTTGTGCTCAAAATGCAGATTAGTAGCAGTTGAAGAAAATCTTGTTATTCAGAAATATACATTTCAAAGTATTTTATTTGCTTACTGTGATTTTGTTTCTCCATGTTATAACTGTCTTTGATTTATAACGAAGGTGATCTAGCTGATGGTTTGACGAGAAGGATATAATTGGTAGAGGGTGCCCAAATTAGGTATAAAAAATGTCATGCTGTTAATTGACTCTCTTTCTGTTTTGTAAAAACTGTTACAGAGAAAATTAGTGAGTATTAGATATGCATATTGATGAAAATCATCAACTTTAGCAAACTTTATAGAAAGTTGAAAATGATATCTGTTTAAAACCTATCTGTTAGAACATTAGAACCTATGGTGATTTCTAAATAAAATGAGAAGGAAATAAGACATTTTAATTTTAGAGTGCTTATGCTCTGGAGTTTGTAATTTGAAGAGGTCAGGGAATCTGTTTGAGAGAGTAAGGTAGACTTCAGTTTAGTTACCTGCTTTGATCAGTTGCAAATATATTGAGTAAATAGTATCTTTTTATTGACATTTCTCTTGGGTTAACTCAAAGTTCCTATGTTTGGAGGACTTGTCGATTTGTACCTGTACAATTACATTTACTATCACCACTGTCCATTGGTCATTTCGTAGTAGATTAACTAAGCTTAGATTTGGTTCATTTTGGGTTTTTTAAACTTTTGTCAAATGAAGAATAAATTGAACTAGTAGGTGATTTTCCTCTGTAAAAATTCTTAATTTGTTCAAAAAACTTGCTAAGCGAGAAATCATATTCATAGATGATTGAGAATATGTACATTATCAACTTAGCATCTACTGGTGAATATTCAGGACATTCATTTAACATTTGGATTTTAGCTTTTGTTTTAACTGCTTTCTGATAGTTCTTGGCCTCTCTTATAGTTGAGTGTTGTCAAATTGAACGCCTAGTAATAATTAGTACAAAATACACAGTCAGTGGACAGTGTATATCCGTTCATTTCATAGCACAGAAGGTTGACTAAGAAAAGATTCTAAAAATGAACTTGCAGCTGAAGTTGAAGGAACTGACAGAGATACTGATTTTTATAATGTATTCCACTAGAATATTTGTGTTGCATAGTTTAATCTTCAACGTGATTTTAATTAACAGTAGTTAAATAATTTCATGGGACTGAATTGGGATACTGTATACTCAAACATGTTAAAGTTAGCCATGTTGTTCCCTAAAAGTATGGAATACTTACAAAGAATTTCCCTTCCAAACTTAGCTTCTTCAACTGAAAATTTTAAATGTATAATTTTTACATGTTAAAATTTTTATATATACATAATATATTTATGTAACACACACATACTGAAACATACATATATACACTCATATGTATTTATATATATGTTTGAGTACATATAAATGTTTGTATGTGTATTCATGTATATGTTGTAATTGTATGTTTACTTTTTAAAGTGAGAGATATTTGCCTTTTTCAGTTAAAGGAAACTTGGAGTCAGGCTTGTTTAATTCCAAGCCTAAGTCGTTTTCCTTAACTGTGTTTTTGACATTTTTACTCTGTGGTGTCATAATAATTGATGACATGCATTTCCTCTACTAAACCCTGAGAATCCTTATTTTTCTGTTACATTTTAACTAGCATTTCAAGACTATCAGGTAGCACTGGATATGGTAGAAAAGTTCAATGAAGATGGCATTATATGGTTTATTAGTAGTTTATTCAGCACAGGAAAATACATTTTCATCATCCATTTTCAGCAGGCATAATTGTTCATCATAATTAATTTCTAAAACTGAATCTTAAGTGTATAATTTAGAACCTGATCTGAATAATTTAATGGTTTCCTTTCTTATTTGTAGACTGAATTTCCGTGCAAACTTTGTTTAATTATATGAATGATGGATAAGTTTTAAAGTTATAATCTTGAAATTTACCATTAAAAAATTTATCAAATCTTTCAATGTAACATTTTGTCCTTTAAAAAAAAAAAACAAAAACAATGTATCCTAAAGGGTAATTTTCTTTTTATGAGCCTTTTGTTGAATTTAACTGATTTGTGGTTGATTTCATACTAAACTTTGAAACTTCAATTTTACTAAATAAAACAAGCTTTTGCATATTACCCAGGTAAGTCACTGAAGAGAGTCAGTTTTTATGTTAATCCTGGCTTCCACTTGTAACATAGGACTAATAAATTGATATAGTGATGAAACAGGTTATTCATATATATAACACAGCATCTCAGAAGAATTGTTGTAGATAGGATCAGGTAAAATAGGAAAATTTATGTTTTTGTGTGTGTGTGTTTGAAATTGGTAGTGATGAGTATTGAGAAGTATATATAAAATTATTTTCATGTGAAAAATAAAAATGCTGTTCTAGGCAAGAAATGAGGACAACAGAGTTTTATGTTTACCAAGACATAAGTATAGAGATATCATAGGTAGTATGCCTCTGAATTTTAAGACTTTCTTAATATCCTTAATGTATTAGAGATTGAGAGAGTAATGAATTGATTTTTCTAAGGTTTTCTTTTGTTTCATTACTGTACAACTATTTACAAAGAAGGTGTTCTTGAGATAATCCTCTTTACTACAGAACTTACTACTTTGAAATTGTGGTCAGCTCTAGAAAAAGACTTAACAGAAATCTGCTAACACCCTATTGCCCTTAGATAGTTTATAGCAACTGTGCATTAGTACGGAGAAATACAATTTGGAGGCTCTTAAATTTTTTACTTAAAAAGTACTCAGGTGATTTATAATACTTTCAGTGATTTTTATTATTTAGTGTTAAAAAAGTTATATGTATTATAGACTAACATTTTGGGCTGTGTCATTAAATACTTCTTATTACTATAAATACAAAGTCAAGATGGCTTTAAGGAACCTTGGAGTCCATACTTTAGTCTTTTGTGTTACAGTAGATTTTTTTCATTCATCTAAACTAAAAGTTACATTCTTTTTTGCAACAGCCTTGATCTTGTTCTTTACTGCTTTTTAATACAAATTCTTTTTTGTATGTTTTTGCAGGGGAGGGCAACATAAAGTATTACATGTATAAATGAAAGTAAAATGTTTATTGAAACAGTAAAACTCCTTCATTTTCCTTTTTGGTATAAGGATGGGAAAAGCATGTTCTAATACAAGTTACTGGAAAATAAAATGGAGAAGATTAAGTCATCTGTAATCTTATCACTCAACTTAGTGACTAAACAGCAACAGTCATATCACTCAGAGAGTCACTATTCACATTTTATACTTTTTCCTTTCTTTTTTATTACATACATGTATATACTTTTCTAACGAAGAACTGGGATGATGATGTATGACTTTTATGACACTGTATGAGTTTTGCTTTTTTCTTTTAGCACATTTAAACATTTATTAATGCTATTGCTTTTTAACTTATTGACTACCTACTATTTTATCACTGGAAAGCACATGAAAGGTAGTATAGAATAGTGGACCCTAGAATCAAACTTCTTGGCTTCAAATTCAAGCTCTTCTACTTTTAGCTGTAGCTATGTGATCTTGGGCAAGTTATTTTCTCTCCCTGTGCCTCAGTTTCCTCGTGTATCAAAAGGGGGCGGTAATATACTTCATAGGTTTTTGGTGAGGATTATATCTATTAAAATATGCAAGGCAATTAGAACAATGCCTACTAGTAAGTTAATTACATAAATAATGATTGCTGTTGTTAACATTATTTATTAAAATAGTTGACTAACCCCACTGTTAGTCTTCAAGGTGATTCCTGATATTTTTCTATTGTAATAATCTGGAGAATATCCTTCACACAGACTTTTCTGTGCAGCTGTGATTATTTCCTTAAGATAAATACAGTGAAATGGAATCATCTGTCAAGGGGAAAAAACATTATTGCGACCTTGATGTATACTCTTAATTGCTTTATGGAAAGCCTGTACTAGTTTACTCTTTATCTGGCAGGGTTTGAAAGTGTCATTTTTATCCCAAGTACTAAAACTAAAAGTAAACCTAGATAAATTTTATTTCATCCACCCTAATCTTCATTTCCTGGAAATGCTCAGAAGTTTACTGTTGTTACTGTGAAAAGACTGGCATATTATTTTTAGAAGTTTCAGATGCATGAACTACTCTAGAAAGTGGTTGAGATAGCTGATTTGTCTCTTGCCAGTCTGTGTTGTAAAGAATTCACGGAAACACTAGATTTAAACTGCTTTCTAACATTAAGATTCTAAATTAAAGTTGATTAGTATGTGTTACATCAGTTAGAATGTATGTAGAGTCTTTAATTGAGAGACCTGTCCTCCCCTATCAAGTGACTGAAATTAGAGAGAAGTTTACATTTCTCTCGTAATAGTCTGTTGAGAGCTGTCCTTAGAGGTGGGTTGGTTCTTTTTATCTTCCACATACAGCTTCCCTGCCTGGTCCATAATGACTGCTCCAGTTGTTGACATTTCCCCCCAACAGGAGGGCGGTGAGGAGGGGCGCTAAAATAAAAAGTCAAGGATAGCTAGACTTTATCTTTCAATTTGTGACTTGGGAAATCCGCCTGTCACTTTCTTCTAGCTGCAGGAGAGGCTGGGAGAGGTCTCTAAGTACATAGCATAGTGGTGGTGGTGCTCAGTTGCTCAGTCCTGTCTGACTTTCGCAATCCCATAGACTGTAGCCCCCAGGCTCTTCTGTCCATGGGATCTAGGCAAGAATACTGGAGCAGGTTGCCATGCCCTCCACCAGACACTCTTCTCGACCCAGGGACTGAATATGTGTCTCCTGCATTGGCAGGTGGAATCTTTGCCACTGTGCCACTTGAGAAGCCCACATAGACGTAGACTCAGCTGAAATTCAGTGAGGGGGAAGTCCTGTTTTTAAAAGGGGTAAGGACAAGATGAATACTGGAGGTCAGTCATTCATCTTTGCCACGAGACGAAAGAAAGATAGCGCTAAGTCGAGTCCGACTCTTGAGATCTCATGAATTGTAGCTCGCCAGGCTCCACAATAAGACAAAAAGTGCTTCACATCAATAAGATAAAGATCCATGACCTATTGGAAAAGTTGAACGTTACAAGTGGCTTGCAATTATTGGCAAACAGTTCAACTTTGCTCATAATTTTTTAAAATTGCAAATTAAAAATAGGATTAAGATATTTTTCATCTACTGAATGTATAGTGATATCTTTTTTTGGAAAGGTCTGGAGATGTAGACAACTAAAAGATTGAACGTTTTTGGAGGACAGTTTAGAACAGTAGACCAAAAATGCCTATATATTTTAATCTACAGGTTTTGCAAACATACAAATGTATATGTACACGGATATTTATCATACCATTGCTTGTACTTTTGAAACAGACTAAATGTTTGTTACTAGAGAACCCCTCCTGTGTTATTCTATTCATGGACATAGCTATAATATTCAGAACTTGATGTGTATATGTTATCGACATGAAAAGTTAAGCTATTTAGTAAGCAAATGTAGATAAAAATTGTTCAGAAGAACATAGAATCTGCTCTGGGTTTTTCTGGTGGGTGAGAACTTTCTTCATTTTATATACTGCTTTCAGTCTTTCAATGTGTCATATTTTTTAAATGAAACACCAAAACAAAGCAACAAATGTCACTCACTGTCCAAAACCTTGATTAGTTACTTGTGGGAATTTCACTGACTACATGCTGTCTCATGCTTATCTATCTACTTTGTCTTTTACTCGGTCCATCTTTTTTTTCTTCTTTGTTTTTAAATCAACTTTATTGACATAAAATTTAGGCATGATAAATTGTATCCCTCCAACATGTACAATTTGTGAGTTTTAACAGATGTGCACACCTGTGAAATCAAGATACAGAACGTTTTCACCAAGAGATTGTGGCCCTGTTGCCGTCCATGCCTCCTTGGCTCCTGGCCACAGGCATCCACTCCGTGCTTTGTGTCATTGTTTTCCCCTCTCCTAGAAGTTCATATAAATGCATTCACATTTTATGTGGCCTTTTGTGTTTAGTTTTGCACTTAGCGTGATGCTTCAGAGATTCATCGTGTTGTTGCATGTGTTAGCAGTTTGTTGCTTGCTGATGAATATTCCTGCTGTGAGCTTCCTCTGTATTGTGTATTCATTCATCTGTCAATGGACAAGTTTATGTTGTATCCAGGTATTGGCTGTTGTGGCTAAAATGTCTAAAATGTTTTCAAAAGTAGTTGTATATTTCCCACCGGCATGTATGAGAGTTCCAGTTGTTCCCATTCTTGCTGACATTTGTTACTGTTGGCTTTTTAATGTTAGACCTAATGGGTGTGTAACGGTATCTTACTGTGGTTTAAATCTACATGTCTCTTATGACTAAGGGTGATGAGGATCCTTTGATGGGTTTATTAGTTATGCATATATCTTCTTCCGTGAAGTGTGTCCAAATCTTTTCCTCACTTTCAAAATTGAGCTGTTTGTCTTATTATTGACATGTAACAGTTCTTGTGATATTTTAGATACCACTAAGTCATCAGATGCAAGTTACAAATATCTTCTCCCCAGTCTATGACTTTTTTTTGTTTATCTGAATCACTTGTAATGTCATCAGTGTCATTGTTATAGAGTATTTTTTCAAACTAAGGAGGACTTGTCCTTTCGAAAGAAATGTGAGATGATGAAATTATATCAGAATATGAACTTGTATATTTCACTTCTGGACAGTTCACCTGATCTGGGGATTCCACTTAATGAATCACAACACTACTTAACACAGTGTTTTGTTAAATCAGAGCTAGAGAACAGTGACCATGGCAGTAAAATACACAGGTATATAAATCTCTTTCACTGTTACCAAGCAACAGTTATCTGTTTTCCCTTTGTGTGTGTGTGTGTGTGTGTGTGTGCGCACGCATGTGTGTTCAGTCACTCAAAAGCAGTCTTCTAAACTTCGTTTTCCTCTAAAATAACTTCTTTTTCCTTCCCTTTTTCTTATTCTCCTGTTTTAAAAACTTAGCACAGTGTTGTACATTCTACGAAGAAGGACTGGTTCTCAGTATTGAAACTTTAAATTATGAGTAGCATAGTGACTTGATTTCCATTTAGAATAAGAGTTAAAGAGGTTTTATAAGACTAAGGCTTTTGGTCCAGGACAGAGATTAGCAAACTATGGCCCAGAGGCTAAAATCCAGCTTGATGCTTGTTTCTGTAAATGAAGTAAATGAACATGTGACATGTTTTCTGTGGCTGCTCTCACACTATGGTGGCAGACTGGAACTGTGGCACCAGTGACCATCTGGCCCACAGAGCCTAAAGTATTTACTGTGTGGCCCCTTACAGAGAAACTTCACTGACCTCTTGTCTAGGGAGAAATAGGTCCATGAACTTGTAGGCACCAGTAAAATGAGTCATTTCTGTCTGGGGGAAAACTCATGTTTCCTCAGAGACTGCACTGAGGCACCACTCATGATGATAAGGGAGGATGCTATCCAAGAAATTGGAACCTTCTCTCTTAAAAGTGTAATATATTCATTAAAATAGCATTGTGAGCACAATACTCATCACCATCAGACAAAGGCACTTTTTATAGTGTACTCAAGTGAGTCATATAGATTTATGTATTCCCCCCATTGCCTTTTTTTTTTTTCCTTGCGAGAGTACTATTTTATTACATTTAGGTACAGAAATTTGAAAACAGATCTCGTTTTCTTGCCGTATCTTTTCTTTTTTAATTGCAAGATATTTGCTTTACAACACTGTGCAGGTTTCTGTCGTACGTCAACGTGAATCAGCCAGAGATGTCCTCTCCCCCTTGAATTTCCCATCTCCCACCCATCTCACGCCTCTGTGTCCCCTATTGCCTTCTAAAGACACTTAGTAAAGCCCTCTCCTTTCTATCTGTGTCTGTTCGTTCTTGTAGCCAGCCCCTCCATGCCCTGAGAGTAATGCTGGAGAAGTGAGACGTCAAGCAGTGTATCAGGGTTAGGCTTGGAGAACCCAGGATAAGTGGGAATGGGGAGGCGATCTGCAGAGGGAAATTATCCAAGAAATATAAGAGGCCTTCTTTATTGTTGGTACTGGGAGGATTTGAAAAACCCTACGGATGATTTGCCCTTCTAGTAGCCACTTCTTTCTAAGATAAATGAGAGTGACTTTAAGAAAGCAATAAGCATTTCTCATGATCTTATTCACTGAACTTTGTATTATGTGGTGAGTATTTTTATTGATAGGACTAATTAGAGAATCTTGTTAATTTCTATGTCTTTTATCTGTGTTTTTCCATTTTAAATCTGTCTGCTGTGTCATTTGTGGCTTCAGTGAAATGCTTCACGGGTCCTTGTTCTTTAAATCAGTATTCAGTTTTACTTACCTTCTTGTTCATCACTTATTTATTGACCTGTGATTACTTGAAATTCTCCTACCTCAACAAACAAACAAACAAACAAACAGAGTTCTGTGTAATTAAATGGAATTTTTGTAGATAATCACAGTCATTATTGAATATTTGAGACATAAATACCAGGTACCTTAACATCTGTTTATCTTAGAGACACTATATCATGACCAATCTCATTATTAAGTCTGAAATTTCAGACTCCAGTCTTGTGAGAAATTGCTTTTCTTTTAATGTCATCAGATAGCCAACTATTAAATATTATTAATTATGATCTAGGAGTTGAATTAGGATGCGATAACTTAGTATATAATCATAATATATGTGAAGAGGACTTATTTCATTAATATTCTACTTCCCAATTTATGTTCATTAGAAATAATATTTAAATAGAAATATTTTTCTTAATACACAAATGTATTAAAATAGGATTATTAATAGGGGCACATTTACTTAGTTGTTAAGAACAGTTAACTGTGATTATAGTCTTAATCTCAAATGAGATATATATGAAATTGTTATGTTTGCTAAGAAGATTTGTGCAAATTTAAGAGATTCTTAATTTCTATAAACCAATAGAAAAATGTACTTATTTCTATTTTGGTTGTTTTCAAAGATGTTTTTAGTAATTTATTAATATATTAAAATGTTACAAGTTTTTCACAGAAACCCTAAACTGAACATTTTTTAATATAATATTTTTTTTCTGAGTTATCTTATGAATAACATTTGTTACTTCTGAAGTGCTATCAGTTGCCAGGCCCAGAGATATAAGAGGGATGTAGAATCTGTTCATTTGGTGGAGTTAAGTTGGAAATACACCAGGAAGCCTTAATACAAGTTAAGTTAGTTCTGCAATATACCATGTATGTTTTTATGAACCTGAACATGTTTATAGTTAGTAGGTAGACAGAAGCATCTTAAAAAAACCCAAAACTGTTGAAGTCATGCATGTTTGTTGAAATGATAGCTGCCCTTTTCTTACACGTGGTTTATGCCTTGTTGAAATTTTTGAATTTTATTACTTGTTAGTCACTAGTTTGTATGTATTCAGAGTTGTAGATTTATATAGTAATAGGATGACAACATTTTTTCCAGCTTTCTATCTAAAATACTTTTGAGGAGGAATCTTTTATTTTTATTTAAAATACACATTTCTATGTTTCATACTAGACATTCATAAATAAAGGACAACATAGTTGTGTTAATGACTTAATCATCATTTACTGTTTCACTTGAAAATTACAAAGAGTAATATTCTAGTTAACTTCAGGTGCATGCAAATATTATTTTTAATAGCCCAAGAATAGGACTTATATTACTAAAAATCCCATGGAATGCTTAAATGCTCAGAATATACTCCAATAATTTAAATTTTATTGAATATAGAACTAACTTACTTGGAAAATATACACAAATTATGTGATATAAACACAAATATTTATACATTCCTTTCTTACTGGATTTCACCCTCTGTTAATGTGTGATTCAGTCATTTAATATGATTTTATAGTTCTTCTACACTTCCATGCAATCTGTGGTTTTGATCAGGTGTTTCTTTTTTTCTGCTAATGTAAGTTAATTGTTGTAGCACAGCTAGTCTCTGATTATCCATGCTAAGTGAGAAAAGAGTACAGAATAAAAAATTGTAATTTAAAAATAAAACAATCTCAGTCAAGGCATTTTTTAACTTTTTTGTTTACTAGCAATTTCTGCAAACACCCCTCCCCCCATCACTTCAAAAAAATGGTATCCTTTCATTTTAATTTCTTATTCTGGTTTCTGTTAGAAGTGCTAAGAATGAATAACTCTTTCTAGAAGACAGAGGGGTAGAAAGTGAAGTTTTGGATAACCTACATGCTGAGTAATCCTCCTTTGAAATACAGCAAATGAGTTAAGGATTTCATAGAATTTTTTTCCTAATTTATCTCAGAAGTATTCTAACCCCCACCCCCCCAAAAAAAAACCAGCTACTACAGAAAAGACCATATTATAAATATTTTCATATTCTGTCCATGACCCATAAGTACTCAAACAATCCTATTTAATTAAGTAGTTTTTCTTATTCTACTCATTTTTGAATCAAGTAATTGTTGAAATGTTCAGCAAACCCTTGGTTATATTATTAGTATATTAGAGGGAATTTTATTGTCATTTTTCAAGAATTTCACTTAAATAAAAATTCTTATTGTGTCCTGTTCTTATTGTAGTCATGGAAGAGAAATCTTTTAGCCTTGCCATCAAATTGAAATTGTCCTTTAGATTTCTCATGTTTATAACCTCAGTAATGCTAGCTAGTAAAACAAAAACTTCATAAATATTCAAAAGGCAGCCTGGACCAGATCCAAACAGTTTCAGTTATATACTGCATTGTCCTACTAGAAATTTGTATTTTTTATTTATGTTCCCTTCCCACCATTTGATATGGCTGTCATAGATCTTCAAAGTATAGAATGAATTTTAGTATTTAGATTTCTAAAACTCCATTATCAGAAGTCATTTTATCTTCAATAGTTCATCTGTGTAAGAGTTTTTTTTTTTAACCTATATTCCTCTGCAATCAACAAAGTTTCTAAACCTTTTAGAGTTTTGTAGATAGATAGCCACAGCAAATTGTGTTCCTGAATTTCTCTATAGAGTTCTTGTAGAATCATACAACTAGTAATGTTCATTAAATATTATAGTTTAATTATCACCAACATTATTATACATTATTCATTGAACTTCCTTAGATCCATTTTGACACCATTTCTTCTTAAAAGTAACATAAAACCAAAAAACTCTGAAGGTAATCACACAAATTTTTTGTCTTGCGGTTTGAGCTGTATTAAAACTTAAAGCAGCCCTTCCAAATGGCCACTTACCACTTGTAACTAGTGGTCAGATGACCTTAAAACACCATTAAATTTGTATATATTGTAACTTGAATTGAAAACATTCTGGGAGGAGAAAAGAGAAGACTGCTCTTGTAAAGCTGACTTAAATCACTTTTAATACCTGATTATTTATGTTGACATTTTGTCCACTGTTTAGGATTCCCTTTTGATTTATGTCATGCTGAATTACATGTAGATCATTGTTTTTTTAAATATTTTGAAAAAAGGAAGTTACAGTTCATTTTCTTAAACTCTTAATAAGTTTAAAATTAGTGTTTCATGAAAAATTTCTGAGTATTCTAATGGCTTTTTTAAACAAATGATTTATTTGCTAGGTAAGTTCTCTTCTACGCTTTATGAGACTGGTGGCTGTGATATGTCACTTGTGAATTTTGAACCAGCAGCAAGAAGAGCATCCAATATCTGGTATGTGTGAAGTCATGTTAGGGGAGTTTATGTACTTGCATAATAAGTTTGCCATTTTTAAAGTTTGTAAACCTTGAGATAGAAGAGTTGTTTGTTTATATTGGCTTAAATAAATTCACATTATGCATTGGTTGCCAAAAAGTAGAACTGTTTACTGTGGAAAAAAAAGAAAACCATTATTAAAAGCTATTACAAGTTTTTGCTTTTTGTTTGCTATTATATGTTTTTAAAAATTAAGTAAAAATTTCGTGTAGATCTTACTGTGGGATGGTGGTTTCCCACAATTTCAAATTTAACTCTCTATATATTGCATGATGGAAAAAATTTATTAGAAAAACATTTACACAACTGTGTTCAAACCCATCAATTCTCTTTTTTGGTGTAATTTCAAATTTTTATTTCTGTGTGAGGATTTCAGCCAAGTGTCTTTTTAAGTGATCGTCTTTCATTTTGTTTTAAAATGTGTTTACCAACTATAAGGAGGAAGAATTTCTTAAAATATGAGTCATGTGTTGCATTTAATTTCTTTTCTCTCCTTCCCTCAGAAAGAAATTATGTAAGATAACAGAAGTTTGGAGGAAAGCAAATAAGAAATAGAAACCTTGATCATATAACACAGTTATAATTTAGAATGTGTTAAAATTTTTCTGAAAATTTTTCTAATCAAATTGCTGTATTGAAATTCATTGTTGGTTGATTAGCTCACTTTTTTTTTTTCCACAAGGGTCATTTGATTTTTATTTTAGGACTTATGTTTCATAATGGGATATTTATTTAAATGTTACATATCTATGGGCAGTTCACTTAGTTTTTTCAATTTTGAGAGGCTATTTAAAGCAATAAGATCTTGTTGTCACTTAGCATGAACATTTAAAAAACGGTACTCTTTAAGCTCTTTTAGTACTGTTTCAGAGTTTACCCCCTCAGATTGAATTGGGGTGTTTAGATAATTTTGTAACTGTGGAAGCAACAGGAGGATGGAGCACTGAGAACAATTATGTTTAACATAATTCAAGATAAGAACAATTCCTTACACCATAATGTGTTAAGGTCTCAAGTTTTGAAATCTAAACTTGAGTGAACTGTGGAAACTGAATTGTCATCTTCTAGACTACCATATCGGAGAAGGCAATGGCAACCAACTCCAGTACTCTTGCCTGGAAAATCCCATGGATGGAGGAGCCTGGTAGGCTGCAGTCCATGGGGTCGCTAAGAGTTGGACACGACTGAGCGACTTCACTTTCACTTTTCACTTTCATGCATTGGAGGAGGAAATGGCAACCCACTCCAGTGTTCTTGCCTGGAGAATCCCAGGGACGGGGGAGCCTGGTAGGCTACTGTCTATGGGGTCACACAGAGTCGGACACGACTGAAGTGACTTAACGTAACGTAGACTACCATATAGATTAAATTTATTGTGGCTCTTGGCAATATGTTAATTGCTTTCTTAAACAATTTTCACAAGAACCTTAAAATCAGTTCAGTTGTGTCCGACTCTTTGTGACCCCATGGACTTCAGCACATCAGGTTTCTCTGTCCATCACCAACTCCTGGAGTTTACTCAAACTCATGTCCATTGAGTTGGTGATGCCATCTAACTATCTCATCCTCTGTCGTCCCCTTCTCCTCCCGCCTTCAATCTTTCCCAGCATCCGGGTCTTTTCAAATGAGTCAGTTCTTCACATCAGGTGGCCAAAGTATTGGAGTTTCAGCATCAGTCCTTCCAATGAATATTCAGGACTGATATCCTTTAGGATAGACTGGTTGGATCTGCTTGCAGTCCAAGGGACTCTCAAGAGTCTTCTCCAACACCACAGTTCAAAAGCATCAATTCTTCGACACTCAGCTTTCTTTATAAGTCCAACTCTCACATCCATACATGACTACTGGAAAAACTATAGTTTTGACTAGATGGACCTTTGTTGGCAAAGAAATATCTCTGCTTTTTAATATGCTGTCTAGAATAGTCATAACTTTACTTCCAAGGAGTAAGTGTCTTTTAATTTCATGGCTGCAGTCACCATCTGCAGTGATTTTGGAACTCCCCCCCCCAAATAAAGTCCGTCACTGTTCCATTGTTTACACATCTATTTGCCATGAAGTGATGGAAACAAATGCCATGATCTTAGTTTTCTGAATGTTGAGCTTTAAGCCAGTGTTTTTACTTTCCTCTTTCACTTTCATCAAGAGGCTTTTTAGTTCTTCTTCACTTTCTGCCATGAGGGTGGTGTCATCTGCATATCTGAGGTTATTGATATTTCTCCCGGCAATCTTGATTCCAGCATGTGCTTCTTCCAGCCAGCGTTACTCATGATGTACTCTGCTTATAAGTTAAATAAGCAGGGTGACAATGTACAGCCTTGATACACTCCTATCCCGATTTGGAATTCAGTTCTAATTGTTGCTTCTTGATCTGCATACAGATTTCTCAGGAGGCAGGTCAAGTGGTGTGGTATTCCCATCTCTTTAAGAATTTTCCAAAATTTGTTGTGATCCACACAAAGACTTTGGTGTAGTCAATAAAGCAGAAATAGATATTTTTCTGGAACTCTCTTGCTTTTTTGATGATCCAGCGGATGTTGGCAATTTGACCTCTGGTTCCTCTGCCTTTTCTAAATCCAGTTTGAACGTCTGGAAGTTCATGGTTCACATACTGTTGAAGCCTGGCTTGGAGAATTTTGAGCATTACTTTGCTAGCATGTGAGATGACTACAATTGTGCAGTAGTTTGAGCATTCTTTGGCATTGCCCTTCTTTGAGATTGGAATGACAACTGACCTTTTGGAAACACTGCTGAGTTTTCCAAATTTGCTGGCATATTGAGTGCAACACGTTCACAGGATTTGAAATAGCTCAACTGGAATTTCATCACCTCTACTAGCTTTGTTCATAGTGATGCTTCCTAAGGGCTACTTGACTTCACATTCCAGGATGTTTGGCTCTAGGTTGGTGATCACACCATTGTGACTATGTGGGTCATGAAGATCTTTTTTGTACAGTTCTTCTGTATATTCTTGCCATCTCTTCTTAATATCATCTGCTTCTGTTAGGTCCACACCATATCTGTCCTTTATTATGCCCATCAACTTCTTAATATCATCTGCTTCTGTTAGGTCCATACCATTTCTGTCCTTTATTATGCCCACCTTTGGATGAAATGTTCCCTTGGTATCTGTAATTTTCTTGATGAGATCTCTAGACTTTCCCATTCTATTGTTTTCCTCTATCTTTGCACTGATCACTAAGGAAGGCTTTCTTATCTCTTCTTGCTATTCTTTGGAACTCTGCATTCAAATGGGTATCTCTTTCCATTTCTCCCTTGCCTTTTGCTTTTCTTCTATTCACAGCTACTTGTAAGGCCTCGTCAGACAACCATTTTGCCTTTTTGCATTGCTTTTCCTTGGGGATGGTTTTGATCACTGCCTCCTGTACAATGTCACGATCCTCTCCATAGTTCTTCAGGCAGTCTATCTATCAGATCTAATCCCTTGAATCTATTTCTCACTTCCAGTGTATAATCCTAAGGGGTTTGCTTTAGGTCATACCTGAATGGTGTAGTGGTTTTCCCTACTTTCTTCAATTTAAGTCTGAATTTAACAGTAAGGAGTTCATGATCTGAGCCACAGTCAGCTCCTGGTCTTGTTTTTGCTGACTGTATAGAGCTTCTCCATCTTTGGCTGCAAAGAATATACTCAATCTGATTTTGGTATTGACCATCTATGTCCATGAGTAGAGTCTTCTCTTGTGTTGTTGGAAGAGGGTGTTTGCTATGACCAGTGCATTCTCTTGGGACAACTCTATTAGCCTTTGCCCTGCTTCATTCTGTACTCCCAAGGCCAAGTTTGCCTGTTACTCCAGGTGTTTCTTGACTTCCTACTTTTGCATTCCAGTCCCCTATGATGAAAAGGACATCTTTTTTGGGTGTTAGTTCTGGAAGGTCTTGTAGGTCTTCATAGAACTGTTCAACTTCAGCTTCTTCAGCATTACTGTTTGGGGCATAGACTTCGATTACTGTGATATTGAATGGTTTGCCTTAGAAATGAACAGACATCATTCTGTCATTTTTGAGATTGCATTCAAGTACTGCATTTCGGACTCTTTTGTTGACTCTGATGGCTACTCCATTTCATCTAAAGGATTTTCCCACAGTAGTAGACATAATGGTCATCTAAGTTAAATTCACCCATTCCAGTCCATTTTAGTTTGCTGATTCCTAAAATGTCAATGTTCAGTCTTTCCATCTCCTGTTTGACCACTTCCAATTTACCCTGATTCATGGACCTAACATTCCAGGTTCCTAAGCAATATTGCTCTTTATAACATTGGACTTTACTTCCATCACCAGTCACATCCAGATCTGGGTGTTGTTTTTGATTTGGCTCTCTCTCTCCATTCTTTCTGGAGTTATTTCTCCACTGATCTCCAGTAGCATATTGGGCACCTACCGACCTGGGGAGTTTATCTTTCAGTGTCCTATCTTTTTGCCTTTTCATACTGTTGATGTGGTTCTCAAGGCAAGAATACTGAAGTGCTTCGCCATTCCCTTCTCTACTAGACCACGTTTGTCAGAACTCTCAGAAACATGACCCTTGCCTAACTCAGTGAAACTATGAGCCATGCTGTATAGGGCCACCCAACCTTGTGCTGGAAGTACTCTTATCCTGTGAGGAAACTGAGGTATTAAAAGATGAGATAACTGTCCAAGATCTCATGCAGTTGAGGAAGAGATTTGAATATAGATACTCTGACCCACAGGCTATGTGCCTTATCACGACCCTAGGAAAATTTGACTTTCTATTTTGAAGTTTACATGGAAAAGTAAAGACAATGTAAACATCGTATAATTGTTCATGCATTTATTTTTCTTTCTACTACTTGACAAGCTGTTTATTCCCTAAAGTATTTTTCATTTTATTTTAGTGACACGGATTCTCATGTATCCAGTTCTACCTCAGTTCGATTTTATCCACATGATGTGGTAGGTTTTCCTTTATTTTTATAAAATGGTATATTTTCATATTAAGTAGTTCCATAAAGCAGAAAAATGATTTGGTTACATAATATTGATTTTGTTGAAAGCTATGGCAAAATTACCTTTGCTGTTCCATAATGGATCTCTTTTCATAAGTCCTTTGTTAAGAAATATAAAACACCATAAAGTTGGATTAGCTATATATGAATGCGTAATTATACTTCTGAGGGTTTGCAAAGGTCTTATTTACTCACCAATGTCATAATCTAGGTGTGCCATTTTAAAACTTCACTTTGAATATTATGGTTTTGGTACATAGCTAACTGATTTGGTACTTACCTAACTGCTGGTTAACTGTTAGTTATTTTTATATCAGTGTGTATGTCTCTGTCTGTGTGTGTGTGTGTGTGTGTGAGTGAGTGTGAGTGTGAGTGGAGAGCTTAGTGACATTGCTCTATTGAAAAAAAACATACAAGATACAGTAGGTATGTTTTAAAAAGATAACAAAGATAGCACTGCCTTTGTGTGATATATATAAAGATGTATATATTGAGGTTAAAAAAATAAAGTAGATGAAATCCTTATAAGCAATATATAAGAGATATTTAGATAAATTTAGTGCCAAAAGGAGTAATTATAATCTGTTTGCTCAAGTCCTTTGTGTTCATAGTAGTATTTTCCACCATTAAATGGTGTGAGAGCCTTGAGATAGCACAATTCTGGCTAGTGCTATGCTAGATGTAGTCAACTTTTGATTCTTTGAGAGGAAGGAGAAACTGGTGAACAGGTGAATGGATGAGTTGAACCTGAAAGAAACGTATGTGGTAATATCCTGTATAGCCTCAGCTGAGCAGACTGCCAAAACAAAAATAAATGCGTATGGGAGGGATTCGAAAACAGCAGTAATGATGTTAAGAGACTGTAGGAAGAATGGAGTGTTGAAGGCATTGAATCCAGTGCAGAGGAGCTCAGATTTAACATAGTGGTGAGCTTCACAACGTAATGAGAGAAGAGAAGGGACAGGGAGGGGGACACCACTCATCATTCTCCGTAGGTCATGGAATGGATCCACCAGCTATACAGCCATAAAATGCTAAAATTTCAAATACTTCCTAATAAACTCTTTGCAAAAGCCCCATCAATTGATTTGCTTTGTTGTAGTTTTCTTCTTTTGTCACCTTCTGTAGTTTCTAATGATCATGAAGTATCCACAAGAGTGGACTAGTATAGAGAATTAAGGTGGTTTTGATATTCTGCAGGCTGATTGGGTAGCCCTTGAATCATGACTTGATTAAAGATATTTTAAGCCTTTCAGTGCTGATTTTCTTTTAGCTTTCTCTTCCACAGATCCGACTGAACAGACTATTGACCATCGACACAGATTTGTTGGAACAACAAGACATTGACCTAAGCCCTGATTTGGCAGCTCCTTACGGTCCAACAGAAGAAGCTGCTCACAAAGTTAAACACTATTATCGCTTTTGGATCTTGCCTCAGCTGTGGATTGGTATTAACTTTGACAGACTCACACTTTTGGCCCTGTTTGATAGGTGAGAATGTAGATTTTACTTTTAAATTGAAACGTTTCAAATTACCCATTGAGTATTTGACTTGGTTTCCGTCTTGGAAACTGTTTTCTATTTTAGAAATCATTTTTATCATTAAGAATCATGCAACTGTATTTTAAAAGCCAGAGAATATGAGATGTTAATGGCCATAAGGTTATACATATTATATTGACTCTTATTATAAAAGGTTTACGAGGAAGTTTCTTTCCTTACTTCTTGTCACTAGTCTTAATAGTAAACAGCAGTAGTTAGTTATGAACTTGATGGCCAAATGCTGCTTCTAGTTGACATGGAGTAAAAAAGACTGGACTGACTTTTCCACCTGAAACGATGAAAAACAGATAAAATGCATGAACCAGTGGTTTTCAAGACACGGGAGATAAGACAGAAAAAGACGGTGATTCCTGAGAGATGGGAAGCAAATTATGTGAGCCCTACAATTGCCCAGCTTGCTGAAGAGAGTTCCCAGGTTGTGATCCTGAAGTAGAGTCCAGCAGACTTCCTGAGTTGAGGAGAGGGAGCTAAGAGTCCAGGGAGACTAGAGCAATTTGAGTCTGTGGGACAGAACATCAGAGAGAGGATCGCTGCTCAGAAATTCAGAGATGTGTAGTGGATCCCCTCACTATTTAGCAGAGTATTGATAAGAGAATGTATGAGGAGACTAGACCAGGGGAGAGAATCATGTAAAAGAAATCATGAAAATCATGTAAAAGAAATAAAGGCACAGTGCCTGGCACACAGGGCTGGGAATGGTGCCTGTCCTCACCTGCTGGACTGAAGAAACTCATAATAATTCATATTTTATGGTGCATTATATAGAGTACTCAGGAAAGTCCTGCCTTAGAAGTGGGGAGTACTTAGCCCTAGTATGGACACTGTTCCAGACCCACCTAGCAAGTCGTAAAAGCAAGACTTGAAAGGATCCAACTGTTTCCAAGTAGCGTAGCAAAGCTCAAGATTTATAGAAATTCAGAAATTCTCACCACATAAAAAGTTGAGGTTCACAAGG
Organism: Bos indicus x Bos taurus; assembly: GCF_003369695.1. NCBI lineage: Eukaryota > Metazoa > Chordata > Mammalia > Artiodactyla > Bovidae > Bos > Bos indicus x Bos taurus. Next base: position 76,429,477 of record NC_040085.1, read on the forward strand.
TCTGGCATCCAGAGAGTACCAAGCATACAAAGAAATGACAAAACGTGATTTATAATGAGGGAAATAATGAGTCAGTTGAAACCAGCCTTTAGCTGTCACTGATATTAGAATTAGCAAAGACATTAAAAGTTATAACTACTTTGCATGTTAATAAAAGTTGAGTAGAGATATGGAAAATGCAAAGAAAAAAAAAGACCCAAATTGAACTTGCAGATGAAAACTAATATGTCTGAGGTGAAAAATACAGTGGATGAGATTAACAGTAGATTAGACATTACAGAAGAAAATATTAATGAAGTTGAAAGCATGGCAGTAGAAACTATTGAAAGTGAAACAAAAGAAAAAGAATTCTCCTCCCTCCGTCTCCTCAACAAAAAAAACACACAAGATGAAAGTACGCTCTGGGAGACAGGGAGAGAGAAAAAATTCTGAGGAAGTTAATGGTGGAAAACTTTCCAAATTCGATGAAAACTATTGAAGAATCTCCTTGAGCCTCAAGTATAGGAAACGAGAAAAAAAACTATAGCAAGGCACATAGTTTTTCAAAACCAATAATAAAATTTTTAAAACTTTAAAAGAGGAAAAAGATACAGTTTGTATAGGGGAACAAGGATAAGGAAGACATCAGATTTATTGTTGGACAAAATCCAAATAAGATAATGGAGCAGCATTTTTAAAGTATTGAAGGGAGAAAAAGCTCAACCTGGAATTCTGTAGCCAGCAAAACTGCAAAAGCCAGGATGAAATAAAGATATTTTCAGACTAGAAAAAACTGGGAAGAATCTTTTTCAGGCAGATCCACAGTACAATATAGTACTGGATTTCTTTCAGGCCGAAGGATAATAATACCAACTGGGAATGTGGAGCTACCTGGGGAAACAGAAGATGAGTGCAAGTGTTAACTGCATGAATAAATATATAAGATTTCTTCTTATATATAAGGAATATATATATATTTTTTATATATATATATAAGAAAATATATAAGATTTTTTCTTACTAATTAAATCTTTTTGAGACATAATGGGATGTTTAAACAAAAATAATAATGATGTATACTGTGTGATTTATAAATAAATTTCATGATAATAATAGCATAACTTTTATCAAGATAAACCATATTCTAGGCCATACTATGTCCTTTACTCCATGAAAGGACATTTGAAAGTATACTATTATAAGTTTCTTATACTATATATGAATTGATATAAGTTTATTTGAGTTAGACTGTCATAAAATGTATACTTTAAACCCTAAAGCAAACACTAAAATAACAAAAGAGTTATAAATGGTAAGTTAAAAAAATAAAGGAGATAAAATACTTATAAAAATTATTCTCTTAATCTAAAATAAGGCAGAAAAAGAGATCAAAAACAGATTGACACAAGATAAATGACAAGGTAATAGTTGGGAAAAGGCAGAAATTGTCAAATGGGAGAAAATAGCAAGACTCAATTCTTTTCTGCCTATAAGAAATGCACTTTAAATATAAAGGTAGAAAAGATAGATCATCTTAACACTAATCAAAGTAAAGTTGGAATAGCTGAATTAATATCAGACAAAGTGGATTTCAGAGCAAAGAAAATGTTCTTTTTACTCCAAGATAAAAGGAGGTGGTTGTATAATGATAGTTCAGTTCAGTCGCTCAGTCGTGTCCAACTCTTTGTGACTCCATGAATCGCAGCACGCCAGGCCTCCCTGTCTATCACCAACTCCTGGAGTTCACTCAGACTCACGTCCATCGAGTCAGTGATGCCATTCAGCTGTCTCATCCTCTGTCATCCCCTTTCCTCCTGCTCCCAATCCCTCCCAGCATCAGAGTCTTTTCCAATGAGTCAACTCTTCGCGTGAGGTGGCCAAAGTACTGGAGTTTCAGCTTTAGCATCATTCCTTCCAAAGAACACCCAGGGCTGATCTCCTTCAGAATGGACTGGTTGGATCTCCTTGCAGCCCAAGGGACTCTCAAGAGTCTTCTCCAAAACCAAAACTTCAATTAAATTAATACACTCTAGCCAAGATGATCAGGACCAAAAAAAATGTTACAAATTAGGATATGTGAGCTAGGATATCATGATAGGAATGTGAGCTAGGATATCATTATAGATTCTACAAGTAATAAACCAATAATAAAATATTATGAGCAGTTATATGTAAATAAGATAGCAAATTTCTTGAATAATAGAAATGATCAAATTTCACTCTGAAAGAAATATAAATATAATACCTATCAAATAAATGGGCATTATAGTTAAACACCTTCCCATAAAGAAAACTATACAGGTCTAGAGAGTGTCAAAATAATATCCCAAATCAGTAAAGGATAGGCTTTCAACAAGTGGTGCTGGCCCACTGGCCTTCTCTATGCAAAAAAAGAAAGGAATAAAGAACTTGTTTCTTTACCTTGCATCATATTGTAAAAATTAACTCAAAATGGGTCATAAACCTCCGTGTAAAGTCTAAAATATAAAATTCAGAAAAAAAGCAAAACATAGGAGAAAAGATTTGTGACTTTGGGCAAAATTGTTCAGATGTGACATAAAATACAGGATCAATGAAAAAACAAATTGATAAATTGGGTTCATCAAAATTGAAAGCTAAAAAAAAGCTGAAAGGAGAATAGTCCAGAGACCAGTGATATGGCAGAATGTAGTGTAGCAGGGCTGACAGGGATCACTGGGCTCAGCAAATCTGAAATTCCACATCTGCCACATAAGAATAAATGAAGAGATGCCACTGTTCCGTTTATTGATTTTGAAAATACTGTTGAACTTGTTTTCATCTGAGAACTGTCAAGTGAAATGGTACAGAGATGTTTGTGAATTTTATTTTTTAGGTCAATAGATCATTATAAATAGGGCATTGACTTAATAAAAACAAATGAAACCATTTTTATGATTATAAATGCAATTTTTAATGAAATACATAGAAAGACTTTAAGGCAGAGGCCAGCCACAATCCTTCCACCCAGAGAGAACCATTATATTGATATATGGTGTATTTTCTTAAGTAATAGAACTTATATCTTCCTACAGTTTTATGTCCTGCTTTTTTTGTATAGCGATGTACTGAGCATGTTCCCGTGTCAATAAATGCTCTTTAAAATCAAGACTTTTAGTACTCTTGCCTGGAAAATCCCATGGACGGAGGAGCCTGGTGGGCTGCAGTCCATGGAGCTGCGAAGAGTCGGGCACGACTGAGCGACTTCACTTTGACTTTTCACTTTCATGCATTGGAGAAGGAAATGGCAACCCACTCCAGTGTTCTTGCCTGGAGAATCCCAGGGACGGAGGAGCCTGGTGGGCTGCCGTCTATGGGGTCGCACAGAGTCGGACACGACTGAATCGACTTAGCAGCAGCAGCACATATTTTACATTTTGTGAGTAGCATTTCCCTAAGAAGTAATGAGACAGATAGTTGTTTTTTTGGCATTATCTACAGAAATCATTTTAATTGCTGTATGTAGTATCTTGGAGATCATACTGCTGCTTTTACAGGGTCAGTTTAGTAAAATATAGAACTGTCTCAGAAACTTTGATAGAGGCAATGTTGATGGTCTTTATCACTGCCTTCATTCTCACCATATGTAAGAGCCTATATTTAAGTAAGTTTAATAGATTTTCAGATTACTTCAGGTAGTTTAGACATGGGAAATGAAACCAGTTAGTATCAAAACTTGATTACAAACCTTGTCATATAAATAACTTTTTAATTTTCTAGAAACTCCTTTGAATTTTTTCAAACTTATTTCTTTGTATATTTCCTTTATTTGCCATTCAAGTTGGTTAGTTATTTGGCAACAAATTTCACAGAAAAGCAGATGTTAAGAAAAGTAAAGTTATAACAGAAATTAAAACTATATTATGTGTTATAATTAGAACTTCACAGTCCTCTGTAGCATGCTTTATTTGCATGTAAGAATGTGTGCTTCTGTTGGTGGGAATGCAAATTGATATAGCCACTATGGAGAAGAGTATGCAGATTCCTTAAAAAACTAGGAATAAAACTACTGTATGACCCAGCAATCCCTCTACTGGGCATATACCCTGAGAAAACCGTAATTGAAAAAGACACATGTACCCCAGTATTCATCACAGCACTATTTGCAATAGCTAGGACATGAAAGCAACCTTTTCATACTCTTCTATCTTTTTGCCTTTTCATACTATTCATGGGGTTCTCAAGGCAAGAATACTGAAGTGGTTTGCTATTCCCTTCTCCCAAGTAGGGAAAACGGCTAGACCATTCAGGTATGACCTAAATCAAATCCCTTACGATTATATAGTGGAAGTGACAAATAGATTCAAGGGATTAGATCTGATAGAGTGCCTGAAGGACTATGGACAGAGGATCGTGACATTGTACAGGAGGCAGGGATCAAAACCATCCCCAAGGGAAAGCAATGCAAAAAGGCAAAATGGTTGTCTGAGGAGGCCTTACAAATAGCTGTGAATAGAAGAGAAGGAAAAGGGAAAGGAGAAAAGGAAAGATATACCCATTTGAATGCAGAGTTCCAAAGAATAGCAAGGAGAGATAAGAAAGCCTTCCTTAGTGATCAGTGCAAAGAAATAGAGGAAAAAACAGAATGGGAAAGTCTAGAGATCTCATCAAGAAAATTAGAGATACCAAAGGAACATTTCATGCAAAGATGGGTACAATAAAAGACAGAAATGGTATGGCCCTAACAGAAGCAGATGATATTAAGAAGAGGTGGCAAGAATACACAGAAGAACTGTACAAAAAAGATCTTCATGACCCATATAGTCACAATGGTGTGATCACCAACCTAGAGCCAGACATCCTGGAATGTGAAGTCAAGTAGCCCTTAGGAAGCATCACTATGAACAAAGCTAGTGGAGGTGATGGAATTCCAGTTAAACTATCTCAAATCCTAAAAGATGATGCTGTGAATATGCTGCACTTAATATGCCAGCAAATTTGGAAAACTTGGCAGTGGCCGCAGGACTGAAAAAAGGTCAGTTTTCATTCCAGTCCCTAAGAAAGGCAATGCCAAAGAACGCTCAAACTACCACACAATTGCAGTTATCTCACACACTAGCAAAGTAATGCTCAAAATTCTCCAAGCCGGGCTTCAACAGTACGTGAACCATGAACTTCCAGATGTTCAAACTGGATTTAGAAAAGGCAGAGGAATCAGGGATCAAATTGCAAGCATCCATTGGCTCATCAAGAAAGCAAGAGAGTTCCAGAAAAACATCTATTTCTGCTTTATTGACTATGCCAAAGCCTTTGACTGTGTGGATCACAATAAACTGTGGAAAATTCTGAAAGAGATGGGAATACCAGACCACCTGACCTGCCTCCTGAGAAATCTGTATGCAGGTCAGGAAACAACAGTTAGAACTGGACATGGAACAACAGACTGGTTCCAAATTGGGAAAGGAGTATGTCAAGGCTGTATATTGTCACCCTGCTTATTTAACTTATATGCAGAATACATCATGAGTAACGCTGGCTGGAAGAAGCACATGCTGGAATCAAGATTGCCGGGAGAAATATCAATAACCTCAGATACACAGATGACACCACACTTATGGCAGAAAGTGAAGAAGAACTAAAGAGCTTTTTGATGAAAGTGAAAGAGGAGAGTGAAAAAGTTGGCTTAAAGCTCAACATTCAGAAAACTAAGATCATGGCATCTCATCCCATCACTTCATGGGAAACAGTGGAAACAGTGACAGATTTAATTTTGGGGGGCTCCAAAATCACCACAGATGGTGACCACAGCCATGAAATTAAAAAATGCTTGCTCCTTGGAACAAAAGTTATGACCAACCTAGAGAGCATAATAAAAAGCAGAGACATTACTTTGCCAACAAAGGTCTGTCTAGTCAAAGCTGTGATTTTTCCACTAGTCATGTATCAATGTGAGAGTTGGACTATAAAGAAAGCTGAGTGCAGAAGAATTGATGCTTTTGAACTGTGGTGTTGGAGAAGACCCTTGAGAGTCCCTTGGACTTCAAGGAGATCCAACCAGTCCATCCTAAAGGAGAATAGTCCTGAATATTCATTGGAAGGACTGATGCTGAAGCTGAAACTCCAATACTTTGGCCACCTGATGGGAAGAGCTGACTCATTTGAAAAGACCCTGATTCTGCGAAAGACTGAAGGCAGGCGGAGAAGGGGACGACAGAGGATGAGATGGCTGGATCACATCACCAACTCAATGAACATGAGTCTGGAGAAATGAATCTCAAGGAGTTGGTGATGGTCAGGGAGGCCTGGCGTGCTGCAGTCATGGTGTCACAAAAAGTCAGACACGACTAAGCCACTGAACTGAACTGAAAGCAGCCTAGATGTCCATTGACGGATGAATGGATAAAGAAGTTGTGGTACATATAGACAATGGAACATTAGCCATAAGAAGAAACACGTTCGACTCAGCTCTAATGAGGTGGCTAAACCTAGAGCCTATTATCCAGTATGAAGTAAGTCAGAAAAAGACAAATGTCATAAACTAGCACGTATTTATGAAATCTAGAGAGATGGTGCTGATGAAGCCATCTGCAGAGCAGCAGTGAAGACACAGGGAGAGCAGAGTTGTGGACCCTGTGGGTGGAGAGGGCAGGGCGCTTTGACAGAGTAGCACTGAAACATGCACATTGCCGTATGCGCAGTTAGAGGACCAGTGGAGAGTCACTGTGTGACGCAGGGAGCTCCAATCCGCTGCCCTCTGACAACCTAGAGGGATGAGATGGGGTGGGGAGTGGGAGGCGGGAGGGAGCCTTAAGAGGGAGAGGGCCTGTGGCTGATTCACGTTGATATGTGGCAGAAACTAATATGATATTATAAAGCAGTTATCCTCCAATTAAAAATAAATTAAAAAAATTTAAAGAATGTGTGCTAGCTTTTTGTCTCAACCGGGCATACTTTTTCGGTATGAGCCAAAGCCTTGTTCAAACCTGGGACAAAGGAAAAAAAAAAACATCGTACCAAATATAATATGAACTTCATATGGATGTCTTCCCCCTTTTCACTCTAATTCATTTCTTATATTGATCATGTACTTACTGATAATTTTTTTCTGTCTACAGAAATCGTGAGATCCTGGAAAATGTGTTAGCTGTCATCTTGGCTATTCTTGTGGCTTTTTTGGGATCCATTCTTCTTATACAAGGCTTCTTCAGAGATATCTGGGTCTTCCAGTTCTGCCTGGTGATAGCCAGCTGTCAGTACTCACTGCTTAAGGTACCAGCATCTCTCTTCTCTTCAGGCTTTGGCATAGTAGCTGTGTTAAAAAGCAGAAGATTTTGTATCATTCATTGAATTACATTAAGAATATAACTTTTAGATTTATTTTCCTTGGATGTTTACATTAGATTGGGTAAGGAACAAAAGGGACATATAAACTTAAAAAAAATGATATGTGAATTAAACTTCCCAAACTTTTTTTTGTATTAAATATTTGGGCACTTATCAAAAGAAAGAGGTTTTTTTTTTTTGGCATTGCCGCATGGGGTCACAGAGTCAGACACGACTGAACAACTGAACTGAACTGAACATGGTTTGTGGAATCTTAGTTCCCTGACTAGGAATTTAACCCAGACCCCAGCAGTGAAATCACCAAGCCCTAACCACTGAACTGCCAGGAATTCCCAAGAACTTGAGTTCTTGAAATTCATTTCTTTTTAATTTATCAACATTGACCCTCCTAGTCTCATATTTGAGTCTTCTCTTATGTAGGTGAAATTTGTTAAAATCCATCATTGGTAGATAGAATAATGTCAAAACTAGCATATTTATTCTTTGAGGACACCAAGAGCACATGATTGGCATCCCTTTACTTTTGTTCAAATAGTGGCTCTGAAATAACCAATTTTAAGCTTTCCATAAATGGGAGAATTAAATACCTAAATTTTTACCCTCCATGCAGCCTCACTGTGCATGGGTAACATGAACTGTTTTCTTCCCTTTCTTAGCCAGTTCTGTTTATTTGCCTGGTACATACTAACATGCAGAACCCTATCCCATCCCGAGAACTATTTGTTTAGTTCTGTTTACACCATCAGCTATCCTTGCTTTCTTCTCTCTCCATTTGTAGACCTCTAGAGTAAGCCACCTGTGTCAACTGCTCTATTTCTTCAAGACCCATCCATACATTTTCCCTCATTGCAGTACTGAAATTACAGTCTTTGTGCACTAATAATCTCTAGTTGCCAAATCTATGGTCTTAGTCTTCGTTCTCTGTGAGTGCTGCTCTGTTTTTATGTTTTCCTCATTGTTGATCTGTGATCTTATACTACCCTCATGATTATCCTACTTTTCAAGTAACTTTATTTTTCTTTGTTGATGCCTCTTTGTTCTTTTGACCACTTCTTAATTTACGAGAATTTGTTAGCGTTTTATTTGGCCCTCTTTTCAGTTTGCACTTTCTTGCCAATGAAGTCATCCTCTTTTATTGCCACTCTTATATACTTCTATATAAATCATGTCCAGAATTTTTATTTCACAGTCTTCACCTTTCTCATAAGCGTTAGTTGTATATATCTAAGAGGAAGCTGGGCATATTCTGAAAAGGGCACACGGTCGTCTTCTGATCTTTTCCTCTCCCAGTTCTTTTGCTTTTGATCATAGTCTGTACGTGTGTGTACTCAGTTGTGTCTGACTCTTTGTAACCCCATGGACTGTCACCCACCAGGCTCCTCTGTCCATGGGATTCTGCAGGCAAGAATACTAGAGTGGATTGCCATTTCCTCCTCTAGGATTTGGTAGTAGTACACCGACCCAGATCTTAGAGCCTCTGCTCCTTCCTTCTTGACCTTTAATAGCATTACCTAAAGTCTCTCTGATTAAATTTGGTGATTCTGTGTTAAAATTTCTGGACTTTGGCCTTTTTGTTTCAGTTCCCATTAAACCATCCCTTTATTGCCTTAAACCATTTGAATTCATTCCCTGGGTTCAGTGTTTCTAATTTTCTAATTTTGTCCACTGCTTAATATGGTTAGATATGAAAAGGCAAAAAGATGAATGCGATTTTTTTAGTATTTCAGATTTTTTAAATCTACTTGACTACAAGAATAGTAATATCATAAACAGAAGTAAGAAAGGCAGGAACAGAGCTTTAGGAGGATAAACATTCAAATTGAGTTTAAAGAGACTAGACAAGGGCTATGTGCCAAACTCTGTGATCTTAGTCCAGTGTTGAATTACAGGATGGCAATAGACTGTCCTAGTGAAATTCTTTGGTATGCTGTTGAAAATGAACTCCAACTTGGGAGAAAAGTCATCATTTGGGAGGTAACTGCATAATACCTTTTGAACATTTTTATGGAAAATTGATGGTCTCTTAGAAGGATATAACCTAAATTTGAGTTTGATGTGAAAATGCATCGTATTAAATGTATACTTAATACAACTGCCATTGAATTGTTCAGTAAGCTTGAGTTTGGGGCATAACTGGAATCCTTTTTATAGGCTCACTCATAGTTTGTGCATGTCCTGAATGGAGTGATGTTGCCATAAGAAAGCATTCTGCCTTAATTGTACTTAGATGTTCTAATGGGCCAAGGAGTAAGATGGATCTATCAGCTGTTATGCTGATAGATCCATCTTATGCTATTTCATATGCTAGATCATCTTATGCTATTTCAGAAACATAATAAGGTTAAGTGTTAGGAAGGATTTGAGTGGAGCTGATGTTTCATCTTCTGTTGATGCTTCAGCAGAATTAATGACCTACAGGTCATGGCTTGCTGCTGTTGCTGCTGCTGCTAAGTCACTTCAGTCGTGTCCAACTCTGTGCAACCCCATAGACGGCAGCCCACCAGGCTCCCCCGTCCCTGGGATTCTCCAGGCAAGATCACTGGAGTGGGTTGCCATTTCCTTCTTCAATGCATGAAAGTGAAAAGTGAAAGTGAAGTTGCTCAGTCGTGTCCGACTCTTAGCGACCCCATGGACTGCAGCCTACCAGGCTCCTCTGCCCATGGGATTTTCCAGGCAAGAGTACTGGAGAGGGGTGCCATTGCCTTCTCCACAGGTCATGACTTAGCTATGGAATATTCACTTAAAATTATTTCAGGTATTTTGGAAGTTAATGTAAAATTCCCAGGTCTTCAATAATATAATCTATCTTTCTGTTCTTTTTCAGAGTGTTCAACCAGATTCTTCTTCTCCTAGACATGTAAGTCACTCTGATACACCTACAACTTGTGATTCCTTGACATTCCTCAAAAACCATTTTTTTGGTCATAAGTCAGATTGAATTAAGATTTGTGGTAGTATTTTCTCATTGGCAGAAGAAACTCGGTGATTGTGCATTTGTTCTTGGTAGTCTTCTTTAATCTAGAGCAGTTCCTCAGTATTTGACACAATATTGACATTTTTAATGGATACAGGCTATTTTATACACGACCTTCAATTTGACTTTGATATTTCTTATTAGATACAGGCTGTGCTTTTTTGATAGAAATATTACAAAAGCAATGTGTTCTCAGTGTATCATTTAAGGAAGCACATGATAACTGATGTATGCTTTTACTGGTGATAACTGATCTTTTGTCTAAGGGTAGTGTCTGCAGTGTTTTTCAAACTCTGCAGTGTTAACATTCTGGGCTGGATAATTGTCTGTTGAAAGCTGGGTGTGGGGAGGCTCTGTCCTGTGCATTGTAGGATGTTTAGCATTATCTCTGACTTCTACCCACTAGATGCCAACAGCATACTCACCCTGGTTGTGACAACCACAGTGTCTGCAGACTTCACCAGCCGTCCCCTGGAGGGTGAAATCTCCCCCCACCCCCTGCCTGCCCCCGCCCCTTGAGAACCAGTACTCTAATCATTTTTCTCTTGTAGTCAATAACTATATAGGAGATACTTGAGATTGTGTATATATCCTGTTGCTCTGCATATCTCCACCGACTTGTTTTTAATATCTGTTGATATTTCTTGGCTGGTGACCAAATAGTGATTTTTTTAGGTCCATGTTTCCTTCTATATTTATTAGTTGACTTCTTATCGTAAGAACTTTCCCTTTTCTTGTATTGGTGTGGATCCACAGACTCTTACTTTATTAAATGGACCATAATGTTACTATCATTACTTTTGATGTTCAAATTGTCCCTGATTTGACCATTGAGAACCCATCAGCTGCCTTCCTTGTCCTTTTGACATACTTTTATCATTTTAAAAGTTTTTTCTCCATTAGGAGCACAATAATTTGTACCAGGCTCATCTTATACTTTCCCCGTCTTAGCCTGAAACCAGCCTTTTCTCTGTGGATCCTTGGTTCCTTTTATTGAGCATTGTTATTTATAAACTAAGATCGGTTTGCTAGTAATCTTTATTACTAGAATGTCATTGCCACTAGGTCCTCTCAGTGGATAAAACTAGAAAAATATATGTATACACACATAGTCACACATTTATTCTTCATCTGTCTGCATTATTAAAAATAATGAGTTCATACTGATACTTAATTTCAATCTAACATCCTAAGGTTTATTCTGTTCTTCCTCCTTTCCATATTTGTAATTCCCTTCTGCCACAGTCAGAAACCTGACTTCGTATGGAAACATTTTGAATCTTCAGAATATAAGCCATCAAAGATCTCAGTAGCTAGTTGTGACTCTTCAAATTAACTAAACTGACTTCTTTTTAATGTCATTTTCAGGGTCATAATCGTATCATTGCCTACAGTAGACCAGTTTATTTCTGTTTGTGCTGTGGTCTTATTTGGCTATTGGATTATGGTAGCAGAAACCTAACGACAACCAAGTTCAAATTATATGGAATAACTTTCACCAGTCCTCTTGTGCTTATATCGGCCAGGGATTTAGTTATAGGTGAGTCATCTTAAGGTATTGTAGGTCTTAACATTATTTGTATGCAAACCATTCACTGATCAGTAGACTGATTATATAGGTAAAAATAGTTTTAGTGGACTTATTTTGCTATTTATTGCCATCTTCTCACTAAAGAACGAAAAAACTATAGGGCGTTAGGAATGAAAAAACTGATGATGAACAAATATAGCCGATGGAATGAGAGATTTTCCTTGGATCTTTATCTCAGGTTCCTATTACATGAAACACCAAATTGTTCATAGTTGGAAAGATTATTTAATACTCAGCCAGGTATGTAGAGAAATAATTTAAAATGGTAACTTTAAGAAATTTGCTTAGTAGTTTTAAGCAATTGTAAGAAACTTGCTTAATAATCTATGTTAATTTTGGGTTCCTTTTTATCATTTATTTTATGGTCTTAAGATGAACAAAGGGATGGATGTGACATGCTATTTTTAACTTGCTTTTCTTTCCTTCTATAGTGTTTACACTCTGTTTTCCAATAGTATTTTTCATTGGTCTCCTGCCTCAGGTGAATACATTTGTAATGTACCTTTGTGAACAATTGGATATTCATATCTTTGGTGGTAATGGTGAGTACTTCCTTATAAAAATTAAGTTTAAAGTATTACTTTTACAGATCATTAAACAATAAACTGACCATTAAGTTGCTTTTTCAGTTTTTATTTTAGAAGTGAAATTAGAAAATGCACTATTTAGTAATTAAAGATTGAACAGGGATTAGTTTGTAGATAGGAAAAAAATAGTCAAGTCTGCTACTTTAGTGAAAGATCTGGGAATAATGGAGTTGATTTGTAACAAGTGTTAAAATACTGTTACCTTAAAGTTACAGTGAGTTACATGGAACTTATATAGACTCATGAAATATTTATAAAAGATCAAGTAGTTTGAGCTCTGATATGTGGCATTATGTTTACATTTTGAATTAGTGTATACATTTGATATTCTATATATTTAGTTTCAGAGCTTTGTTTCATTGTTAGAATCAGTTCAGTTCAGTTGGTCAGTCATGTTCGACTCTTTGTGACCCCATGGACTGCAGCATGCCAGGTCTCCCTATCCATCACCAATTCCCAGAATTTACTCAAACTCATGTCCATTGAGTCGGTAATGCCATCCAACCTTCTCATCCTCTGTTGTCCTCTTCTCCTCCTGCCTTCAATCTTTCCCAGCATCTGGGTCTTTTCCAACAAGTCATTTTGTATCAGGTGGCCAAAGTATTGCGAGTTTCAGCTTCAGCATCAGTCCTTCCAATGAATATTCAGGACTGATCTCCTTTAGGATGGACTGGTTGGATCTCCTTGCAGTCCAAGGGACTCTCAAGAGTCTTCTCCAACACCACAGTTCAGAAGCATCAATTCTTCAGTGCTCAGCTTTCTTTATAGTGCAACTCTTACATCCGTTCATGACTACTGGAAAAACCATAGCTTTGATTAGGCTGACCTTTGTTGGCAAAGTAATATCTCTGGTTTTTAGTATGCATTCTAGGTTGGTCATAACTTTTGTTCCAAGGAGCAAGCATCTTTTAATTTCATGGCGGCAGTCATCATCTGAAGTGATTTGGGATCCCCCAAAAATAAAGTCTGCCACTATTTCACTGTTTCCCCATCTATTTGCCATGAAGTGATGATACCAGATGCCATGATCTTAGTTTTCTGAACATTGAGTTTTAAGCCAACTTTTTCACTCTCCTCTTTCACTTTCATCAAGAGGCTCTTTAGTTCTTCACTTTCTGCCGTAAGGGTGGTGTCATCTGCATATCTGAGGTTATTGATACTTTTCCCAGCAATCTTGATTCCAGCTTGTGCTTCATCCAGTCCAGCATTTCTCATGATATACTCTGCATATAAGTTAAATAAGCAGGGTAACAATACTTCTTTCCTGATTTGAAACCAGTCTGTTGTTCCATGTCCAGCTCTAACTGTTGCTTCCTGACCTGCATACAGGTTTCTCAAGAGGCAGGTCAGGTGTTCTGGTATTCCCATCTCTTTCAGAATTTTCCACAGTTTGTTGTGATCCACACAGTCAAAGGCTTTGGCATAGTCAATAAAGCAAAAGTGGGACACCTAAACCAGAATGCTTTTACATTTTACTAAATAAGATTTTTAGAAATATCTCTGCTTTTAGAGTAGAATATGTGAATATGAATTGATACCGTTAGAAATGTATTCCCCTGTTGTATGTACATTTTATTTTCAAAATAAGACAAAAATAAAATTATTCTGGAATAATGTTCTGCAGAACTTGAAAATAACACTTTGGTCTGTGGTTAACTGAGGTTAAAATATGCCTTTATTTAGTTTAACCATCCAACATTTTACTGAGAGATGAGTGCACAGTTAGGAAAAAAAATATGAAAGGGAAAGAAATTACTGACCCTTATTCATCACATTTTGCTGTCTGTATCTTCCAAGTACAGCATTGAAATTACCTCTACTGATAAAGTGTTGATATTATGGTTTAAATTTTAAATAGAAACTAAGCTTTTTCTATGTTGCTGTGTATCTAGAGCATTTTTAATGGTTTGAAGTTTTGAAGGTGCATGAATTAAGAACAGTTGGTGTTCAGCACAACTTAATGGGTAGAAAGCAATTTGAGTATTTGGGGGGCTATTATAGGTGCTATATTAATCTATGGAGAAGGTTTAGTGTAGATAATTTATAATAGTGGGCTTCATCATAATTTATAAACTTGTAAGGTATAAGCTTTTTAATATCTCCTAAAGAAAAATTTTTCTTGTAGTTTTTTTTAAGGTCACCATATAAAATTACTGTTGAAGTCTGTTATCTTAGCCATCCTTTCTTCCTTATTATTAGTAATCCCATTGGATCTGTTTTTTTGTTGTTAGTAATTAGTCAGATCTATACTTTTTGTGAAAATTAATTAATTATAGGAATATAAATTTACTTCTGTGGGTAGCACAAGTTCTGTTTAAATAGACAGACTAACATCTTTTAGTGAAAATACATTTCTAGTTTCTTTTGAGGCTCTTTGAACTTTATTTTCCCAAACTTTTATAAATAATAAGGTACATTCTTAAAGCACAATATAGGTATAATTTTTTCTACTGTAGATATAGTAGTAAAATAAAAAAAGATTTTTATTACTTTATTCCTTCCAAGGTGAATATATTTTACCTTGTATCAGAAATTGTCTGTAATAAACCTTTATCATTTCAAAATTTTTTGAAAGGACAGGATAAAGAGAAACTCAATTTTCATAAATTGAGCAAGTAGATATTTAATTATACTCAGTATCATATCATTTTAAGTGCTTTTCAGTGACTTGTTTATACAAGTTTTCTCCACCCATGTATACATTTATGGATGTTGATTTCTGCTCCCTCTCCTGTCTAGCCACCACAAGCCTGCTTGCAGCGCTTTACAGTTTCGCCTGTAGCGTCGTGGCAGTAGCCTTACTGTATGGATTATGTTATGGGGCCTTAAAGGTGAGCATTACGTGTAGTATGTTTTGTCATTAGGGCTACTTTTCTATTAATATATGAAGATTGTTTTAAATTGACTAATTACTTTTTTTCCTGGTATGTCTTCAGTATTAATTTCCATGGTCTTCATATGTTGTGCATTATTCTCTTTCTAATTTAGTTTGAATTTGAAAGCAATTTTATAGTTAATTATTACTAAAAGAAAATTCTTTTCTGTGCAGTAATAATAGGTTAATATTAGAAGCAGATTATTAAAAACTAAGCTGGTCTAGGATAGAGGTGGGGCATGGTGATAACAATATGAAATTGATTTCAGATTTTTACTTAAGAATATGTGTAATTACTCTTCATATCAAGATTTTTTTCAAACTTAGAGAACAAGTTCAAGTACTGCAATTTAAGATTTAGTCTAGTAAAAATTAATGCACTGAAATTTAATGTCATTATTGGTTTAGAAGAATCTGATGAGCCCTATTAGCTCCATTTTTAAGTAATTGTCACCAAATTATAAGTAAAAATTTTAGGTTTCTCATAAACAATTCTTGGTATTCTTTTTAATGATCAATACAAGATAAACAGAGAATAATAGGGTTGAAAGGGTTATGAGAAGGGCTCATAGCATCCTTCCTTGACTCATGGACTCAGTAGCATTTACTGTGCTTACTATGTGCCTAGTTCTGTGCTAAGTACCATTTTCTGCCTTTAAGTTACCGGTATGTTAACTGTGGTTAACAAGTTAATTGAGCTCTTAACTGAGGGTGAATAGAGGGGATGAAGGCTGTGAAAACAGAGTATTACAGGTATATGAACCTAAGACATTATCCTCTTCAGCCTAAAGGGATTAGAGATGATTTTCCAAGGGGGTGGTTTTTTACCAAAATTTGAAGGACAGTAGAAATTAGCTAGTTGAAACAAGGGATGAAGAACCATCGAGTTGTAAAGAAAGTGTGTTGTGTACAGGAAACAGCAAATAATTTGGAATTGCTGGAAATTTGGGTACATGAGGAAAGATGGCCTACAGTAAGGCTGGAAAGGTAAGCAACGACTGGATTTTGAAATATCTTTTGTCCTGAACGTATTGGGTGGACATGGAAGACCATCAGAATAATTTGAGGTAAGGCAAGGAAATGATCAGTGTTGCATTTTAGAAAGATTACTTGGTCCCCAGTGTGAAATACAAGCAGGTAGGATCAGAAGTAGGGAGTCACTTGTGCTGCCATCTTAAAATGATAAGAGACTTCATGACAACTGGACTCAGTGAATATATTTGGGAACTCAGTGATTAAAAAGAAAAAAGCCCAAGTAGGATCTGGGATGACTTCTGGGTGGGTGCTGGTTTGAACAGCCTATTACATAGTGATACTAATGCACATGATTCGAAGTCTTTGAGTTTACTGGGCAAGGGGATTGTTTACATTTAGACACTTTTATTTGTTGGCATTAATGGGGTATCCAGGGGTACATAGTAGGTAGTTATTTGTGGTAATGATGGAAAGATTTAGAATTCGTCAGCAAATTCAAGTATAAGAAAAAGATTGCTACCCTGGGTTGGCAGGAGAAAATGGACACAGATAGAACCCTGGGAAATGCCAATATTTAAGCAGTGAATATTAAGCAGTGAATGAAACAAAATCCAACAAAGGAAACTTCAGAGGTGGTACAACGTGAAAAAATTTTTATTTAATTTGGCATTTAATAGAGGATATTGGTGACTTGAGCAAAATAGCTTTTTTTGGTATTTTGGCTGAGGAAACTAATAGAAATTTAGGTTTGAATTGATATTAAGGAAACATGTTCTACTCTCTGTAGAATATAGTTGAGAAGCCTGTGTGCATGAGACAATTGTTTCCTGGGTTTTGTTTTCTAAGAAAGATCTGAGGCTTGATTGCATTTAAAAGGGGAGGTAGGAAATTGAGCAGAGAGGGAGATGCTTGATTGGTGGCCCAGAGAAGAACTAGAGGTAATGAATGAGATCCAAATCCAAGCTCTCCCAGGTACACCATCTAAACCATCTGGTATAAAAGTTTTCAGATCTGTGTTTGGAGAGTATGTTTTGGAAAATGGGTCATTATTTGGAAATTGCAGCCATAGAAGTTAACAGTGCAGTAAGTTTTCTAATTTTCCAAAAGCCAGTTTAACTGTAATTATGTAGAAAAGAACAGCAGTTGTAAAGCTGCCAACTAGTACCTTGTGTCCTAAGACAGGCAGGGAGATACATTTTTTTCCTTCTTTCTTGGCCATGGCATTTTATACCAGACTATTTTAGTTTTAGATGTCCCCCATTGTAATAGAATCAATGTGCAGATTTGGTTATGTAAATGAGTAAAGACTATATACAAAGATTTTATCATAGCAGTGTTTATAACAGCAAAAGCTGTAAATGACCCAATATTTGTCATTTGTGACTAGTTAAATTAATTATGGTATAGCCCCACAATAGAATACCATACGATCATGAAAATGAATAAAAATAGATTTTTATGTGCAAATGTGGATTTCTAAGATGTATTATTTTTCTTTTTTCCAAGCTGTATTGACATGTAGTTGACAAATAAAAATTAAGATATTTAAAGTGTACATGATGATGATTTGATATACATATAAATTGTGAAAGAACTCCCCCATTAAGTTAACACATTTATCACCTCACATATTTACTTTTTTAATTTTTTTTGGTAAGAATGTTTAAGTTTACTCTCTTAGCAAATTTCAGTTCTACAATACAGTGTTATCAGCTATAGTCACTGTGTTACTTACTAGCTTCTCAGACCTTATTCATCTTTTAAAAAATTTTTAAAGCTTATTATTTTAATTTTTTATTAAGGTATAATTGACAAATAACATTATATTAGTTTCAATATTTATGTATATTGCAAAATGAGCACCACTATAAATCTTAATTAATATGTATCTCCGTGTGTTAGTTGCTCAGTCATGTCCAACTCTTTGCAATTGCATGGAATGTAGCCCATCAGGCTCCTCTGTCCATGGAATTCTCCAGGCAAGAATACTAGAGTGGGTTGCCATTTCCTTCTACAGGGGATCTTCCCAACCCAGGGATTGAACCTGGGTCTCCTGCGTTGCAGGCAGATTCTTTACTTTCTGAGCCACCAGGGAAGGGCACTATAGATAATCACAAATATTTTTTCTTACGGTGAGAACCTTTAAGATCCTGTCCTCTTAGTAACTTTCACATGTGCAGTGCAGCACCATTAACTCTATCACTGCGCTGCATTACCCTTTCAGTACTTAATCATCTTAAAACGGGAAGTCTGTGCCTTTTGACCCGGTTTATCCACTTTGCCCACAGCTCACCTAAATTCTGTCTTACAGCTGTTTGTGCTCTTTTACCAACCTTTCCCTGTTTCCCCTACCTCCCAGTCCCTGACAAGCACCTTTCTATTCTCTGCTTCTATGAGTTTAATTTTTTTTTCCCCTTTTTAAGATTCCACATATAAATGTTAAGATGCAGTATTTGTGAATCTCTTTGTGGCTTATTTCACCTAGTACATTGCCCTCCAGTTTCATTCATGTTGTTGCAGTTGACAAGATTTCCTTTTTTTTAGGTTGAGTAATATTCCTCTGTGTGTATGTGTGTGTGTGTGAATACAAAGGAAAGCAATATGCCAAAAAATAAATGTTCCCTTTGTGCCTTTATTTAAAAACACACCCAATAACTTATATATACATAGAGCATTTATGGAAGAATACACAAGAAATTGATCATAGAAGTTACTTTTGGACAGTTAGATTCATTGAGGAACATTATTGCATATCTTTCAGTTCAGTTCAGTCGCTTAGTCGTGTCCGACTCTTTGCGACCCCGTGAATCACAGCACACCAGGCCTCCCTGTCCATCACCAACTCCCGGAGTTCACTCAGACTCACGTCCATCGAGTCGATGATGCCATCCAGCCATCTCATGCTCTGTCATCCCCTTCTCCTCCTGCCCCCAATCCCTCCCAGCATCAGAGTCTTTTCCAATGAGTCAACTCTTCTCATGAGGTGGCCAAAGTACTGGAGTTTCAGCTTTAGCATCATTCCTTCCAAAGAAATCCCAGGGCTGATCTCCTTCAGAATGGACTGGTTGGATCTCCTTGCAGTCCAAGGGACTCTCAAGAGTCTTCTCCAACACCACAGTTCAAAAGCATCAATTCTTCAGCGCTCAGCCTTCTTCACAGTCCAACTCTCACATCCATACATGACCACTGGAAACACCATACCCTTGACTAGACGGACCTTTGTTGGCAAAGTAATGTTTCTGCTTTTGAATATGCTATCTAGGTTGGTCATAACTTTCCTTCCAAGGAGTAAGGGTCTTTTAATTTCATGGCTGCAGTCACCATCTGTAGTAATTTTGGAGCCCAGAAAAATAAAGTCTGACACTGTTTCCCCATCTATTTGCCATGAAGTGATGGGACCAGATGCCATGATCTTCGTTTTCTGAATGTTGAACTTTAAGCCAACTTTTTCACTCTCCTCTTTGACTTTCATCAAAAGGCTTTTTAGTTCCTCTTCACTTTCTGCCATAAGGGTGGTGTCATCTGCATATCTGAGGTTATTGATATTTCTCCCGGCCATCTTGATTCCAGCTGTGCTTCTTCAAGCCCAGCATTTCTCATGATGTACTCTGCATATAAGTTAAATAAGCAGGGTGACAATATACAGCCTTGACGTATTCCTTTTCCTATTTGGAACCAGTCTGTTGTTCCATGTCCAGTTCTAACTGTTGCTTCCTGACCTGCATACAAATTCCTCAAGAGGCAGGTCAGGTGGTCTGGTATTCCCATCTCTTTCAGAATTTTCCACAGTTTGTGGTGATCCACACAGTCAAGGCTTTGGCATAGTCAATAAAGCAGAAATAGATGTTTTTCTGGAACTCTCTTACTTTTTCGATGATCCAGCAGATGTTGGCAGTTTGATCTCTGGTTCCTCTGCGTTTTCTAAAACCAGCTTGAACATCTGGAAGTTCATGGTTCACGTATTGCTGAAGCCTGGCTTGGAGAATTCTGAGCATTACTTTACTAGCGTGTGAGATGAGTGCAATTGTGCGGTAGTTTGAGCATTCTTCGGCATTGCCTTTCTTGGGAATTGGAATGAAAACTTACCTTTTCCAGTCCTGTGGCCACTGCTGAGTTTTCCAAATTTGCTGGCATATTGAGTGCAACACTTTCACAGCATCATCTTTCAGGATTTGAAATAGCTCAACTGGAATCTATCACCTCCACTAGCTTTGTTCATAGTGATGCTTTCTAAGGCCCACTTGACCTCACATTCCAGGATATCTGGCTCTAGGTGAGTGATCACACCATCGTGATTATCTGGGAATATAATCATATCTTTAGGAATGGTTTAATTTTTTTTTTAATTTTTTTAATCTATTCACTAATATAGACATTTATTAGATTGATACAAAAGTAATTGTGGTTTTGGACCATGGATTTTAAATCATTATAAATAGACTTGACCACATCTTTATTAATCAGAATAGGAACCACTACAATCTACACATTTTTGCCAATGAGAAATAAGTTTGTTTATTCCTGTAGTGTAAAAACCCATGCTTCAGGATTTGATGAACTCGTGGAAAGCATTTTCTGCCTCCTGCTGTTTGTGGAAGTGATTTCTTGCAAAAAGTTGTGGAGATGCTTGAAGAAGTGGTAGTAGGTGAGAGGTCAGTTGAATATGGAGGATGAGGCAAAACTTTGTAGCCCATTTCATTCAACTTTTGAAGTTTGTTAGTGCAACGTGCAGTCAGGCATTGTCATGGAGAAGAATTGGGCCTCTTCTGTTGACCAGTGTGGGCTGCTGGCATTGCTGTTTTCAGTGCATCTTACCAATTTGCTGAGCATACTTCTCAGATATAATGGTTTCACCAGAATTCAGAAAGCTCTAGTGGATCAGATGGGCAGCAGACCACCAAACAGTAACACAGTGACCATGACCTTTTTTGGTCCAGGTTTGGCTTTGGAAAGTGCTTTGGAGCTTCTTCTCGGTCTAGCCACTGAACTAGTCATCACTGGTTGTTGTATAAAATCTACTTTTTGTCACACATACTAATCCAATCAAGAAATGTTTTGTTGTTATTGCATAGAATAAGAAAATATGACACTTCAAAACAGTAACTTTCAGTCAGCTCATGCGGCACCCACTTATCCAGCTTTTTCATCTTTCCAGTTTGCTTCAAATGCCAAACAACCATAGAATGCTTGACGTTGAGTTCTTCAGTAACTTTTCGTGTAGTTTTAAGAGGATCAGCTTCAGTGATCCTCTCAATTGGTTGTTGTCAAATTCCGATGGCCAACCATTACGCGTCTCATCTTCAAGGCTCTCATCTCCTTTGCAAAACTTCTTGAACCACCTCTGCACCCTGTACATCGGTTAGCAGTTTTTGGGCCAAATGCATTGATTGTTGTTGCAAATTGTCTCTGCTGCTTTACAACCCATTTAGAACTCAAATTAAAGAATTGCTCAAATTTACCTTTTATCTAGCAGCATTTCTAAAGTAAATATAAACAGCAGGTAATAAGTCATTAGCAAAAAACATAAGCAAGAAATGCACATTAAAATAATGTATAACATAATTTAAGAATGTGTTTAAGAACATATCCCAGTATCAATCAGCAAAGTTCAACAACGCAAACCATAATTACTTCTGCCCCAACCTAATGAACCATGAACTTCCAGATGTTCAGGCTGGTTTTAGAAAAGGCAGAGGAACCAGAGACCAAATTACCAACATCCGATGGATCATGGAAAAAGGAAGGGAGTTCCAGAAAAACATCTGTTTCTGCTTTATTGACTATGCCAAAGCCTTTGACTGTGTGGATCACAATAAACTGTGGGAAATTCTGAAAGAGATGGGAATACCAGACCACCTGACCTGCCTCTTGAGAAACCTGTATGCAGGTCAGGAAGAAACAGCTAGAACTGGACATGGACAAACAGACTGGTTCCAAATAGGAAAAGGAGTACATCAAGGCTGTATATTGTCTCCCTGCTTATTTAACTTCTATGCAGAGTACATCATGAGAAAAGCTGAGCTGGAAGAAGCACAAGCTGGAATCAAGATTGCCGGGAGAAATACCAGAAACCTCAGATATGCAGATGATACCACCCTTACAGCAGAAAGTGAAGAAGAACTAAAGAGCCTCTTGATGAAAGTGAAAGAGGACAGTGAAAAAGTTGGCTTGAAACTCAACATTCAGAAAACTAAGATCATGACATCTGGTCCCATCCCTTCATGGCAAATAGGCAAACAGTGGAAACGGTAGCTGACTTTATTTTTTGGGGCTCCAAAATCACTGCAGATGGTGACTGCAGCCATGAAATTAAAAAACGCTTACTCCTTGGAAGGAAAGTTATGACCAACCTAGACAGCATATTAAAAAGCAGAGACATTACTTTGCCAACAGAGGTCCGTCTAGTCAAGGGTATGGTGTTTCCAATGGTCATGTATGGATATGAGAGTTGGACTGTAAAGAAAGCTGAGTGCTGAAGAATTGATGCTTCTTCGGAGAGATCACTCCTGGCTGTTCATTGGAAAGACTGATGTTGAAGCTGAAACTCCAGTACTTTGGTCACCTGATGCAAAGAGCTGACTCATTTGAAAAGACCCTGACACTGGGAAAGATTGAGGGCAGGAGGAGAAGGGGACGACAGAGGATGAGATGATTGGATGGCATCACCGACTCAATGGACATGGGTTTGGGTAAACTCCAGGAGTTGGTGATGGACAGGGAGGCCTGGTGTGCTGTGGTTCATGGGGTCTCAAAGAGTCGGACATGACTGAGCGACTGAACTGAACACATCTATTAGAAATTCTGACTTCTGATTTTTTTGTTTACATTTTTTCCCTTGAATTTCAAAGCTCATTAAAAGTTAACAGTTTTCCTCTAAGACAACTTTATTACTTACTGTTACATACATACTTCTTACATCTTTACGTATTTTTAAAGAGATTGCTAGAATGTGGGCCATTGTTTACTGAAGTAACAGCATTTAGACCCAGTACAGCCTGTAGAACAAATGCAGCTTTTAATCTTTTAATCATCATATTTCATGATTCAAAATTATTAATCTAAATAACGTAAGTCATTTTGAGACCAATTTAAGGTTGCTTTTCTTTTGTCTGAGAGAAATAAATAGTGTCAAACGTTTGTTGAATAATACTTGTTTTGAAGCAGAATTTATACACAGTGAATCTTAAGTACATAGTTTGACAGGCTTTGACAAATCATGTACCTGTGTAATATACACCCCTAGTGAGATATAAAATAGTTTCTCACCATCAGAAGGTTCCCTCATGTTTGTTCCCAGTCACTTTTATTGTAGGTTTTGTACCCCTTTTTCCCTTCCTCAGAGTTATCACTTTCAGTTCTTTGAGCTGATTCTCATGGTGTTTGCCTCCGTATCTCTAAGTAACTAACTTATACTTCTTAAAATTTGTCAAGTTTTAGGCATTAGCCATGGACTGCACATTATGGAAGCTGTAGACTTACCTTTGTTTTGCCTCTCTCCCCACATTCCTATGAGACAGTCTTCCTTGTCTCCCTCATACACCTGATGTGTTTACGTTATCATCACTATGCTAATGCTGTTCTTACATACATTTCATTTTCTCCTCTATTTTGTTGCCTTATGTATTTATCTCTCTTTCATTCTGAAACTCTTCACATACTGTTTAATTTTATGCTCAGTAAATTCAAACATAAAAGGAAGTTCAGTTTTTGGTTCCACCAGTTAACTGGACATACTTAAACCATCTCTGCCTTAGTTTCTTCATGTATAAATTAGAGAGTAACAGTACATATCTCTGAGGATGATTGTAAGAATTTATAAATACTTACAGAGATCTGAGAAAGGAGCTTGATACAGAGTATGATATACATAATATGATGATGATGATTAGATTTTTATGTAGCCATTAAAGAAAAGGTCTCTGTTGTGGTGTGGAACAATTTCCAAGACTTTATTATTAAATGGGGGGGGAGCATGTTGCATAATAAACTACCATTTGATTGTGTAGTCCACCATTCTCCCCTCTTGAATCCCTAAAGACAAAGGTGCTTACCTCACAGGCCATACTTAAGAACTGTTAACTATTCCTTTCACCAGTGTTGTCTACTCTGTACCAGGTACCATGCTAGCAGACTCCAGAGATACTACAGTGAGCAAAGCAGACATGGCATATCCACATGTCTGCTTGACCTCAGAAGCTAGCTTTGTATTATTTA
The DNA here is from genome assembly GCF_003369695.1 of Bos indicus x Bos taurus. Classification (NCBI taxonomy): domain Eukaryota; kingdom Metazoa; phylum Chordata; class Mammalia; order Artiodactyla; family Bovidae; genus Bos; species Bos indicus x Bos taurus. Next base: position 76,453,974 of record NC_040085.1, read on the forward strand.
TTTCTGGGAATATACAGCTATTCACTCAAGAAGCACTGAATGCCTAGTGCTCTAGGGAATATAATGGCATGTGAACAAAGGCATCCAGAAAGCAGCGTACCAAATGTCAGCAGTTTGTTTTGCCTTGAGTATTACATCATGTGTTGCCTCTTCCTGCTCCATTATTATGTATAATCAAAAGTTTGCGACAACAGGTTATTTTGTTTTTAAAAAAATAGGACATGGTTTACTATAAACTTAATATGACTTAAAATTTGACAGAAATTGATAGCAGCATGTATCAGAAACAAATGTGTCATTCCTAGCATATAGTAGAGCTTTAGTACCAAAAGCAACCTGATGATCATTTAGCAATTAGATTCTAGTTCATCAGAAAGTAATAATAAGTCTTATGGAATAAAATGCAATTGATAACATTACTGAAAAGGTTTTGTTTAATTCAGTTATCTTTCTCTCTTTGTCAAAATACTGACATAAAAGGATTATATGGTACATTGTGAATTAGAAACATATTGTTCTGTCAAACTTTTTTTTCCAACAGGATTCTTGGGATGGCCAGCATATTCCAGTGCTTTTCTCCATTTTTTGTGGCTTATTAGTGGCAGTATCCTATCATCTCAGCCGACAAAGCAGTGATCCATCTGTGCTTTTGTAAGTGATCACTTGTTATTGAATTAGAGAAATTTAAGTAAATTGGCATTTCTTTCTAATTTAACTCCCAAGATCTGTTTTTCCACTGCATTGTCAAAACACTGTTGACTTATCTATATTTGGTTTCAAAATATATTAACTTTGGGTCATTGTAATCACCAAGGCCTAGAGTATTTGTTAGTTTTTTGTCCTCCAAGATGTAACACTGTATTTTCATTAAAATATTCTTATTGTATGCTTATTTATGGCATCTTAAACTTTGTCATTTGTTAATTAGTAAATATGGGCTTTCCTGGTGGCTCAGACAGTAAAGAATCCACCTGCAATGCGGGAGACATGGGTTCAGTCCCTGGGTTGGGAAGATCCCCTGGAGAAGGGCATGGCAACCCACTTCAGTATTCTTGCCTGGAGAATCCCTGTCGACAGAGGAGTCTGGCGGGGGTAGTCCCTGGGGTCTCAGAGTCAGACATGATGACTGAGTGACTAAGCATGCATACACACGATGAGTAGATACAGTTGGATCACTTCGTTTTCTATTATATCATAAAGTTTATTTGTCGTTTGAAGTACTAGTTTATAGATTATGATTTTCTCTCTCTCTCTCTCTTAACATAAAGCTCTTTGGTGCAATCCAAGATTTTTCCAAAAACAGAAGAGAAAAATCCAGAAGACCCTTTGTCTGAAGTAAAAGATCCACTGCCTGAAAAACTTAGAAATTCTGTTGTAAGTTTTAACTTTTTAAGATCACCCCAAATAAATAAATTTTATACAGTTCATCATGTTGTATAATGAACATTTTAGGGGGCAACACAATTTTAGTAACTGGGAAAAATACATGTATATTGTTATTGTACATGGGTGGTTTTTATTTCAGATTTTCACATGTAAGAAAGGCGCATTCCTCAAAGTTTGTTTTGATGTAGAACAGTATGCTAAATATTCATTTTACTTAAGGTGAAGGAATACAGAGAAGAACTATACAAAAAAGATCTTCACGACCCAGATAATCACGATGGTGTGATCACTCACCTAGAGCCAGACATCCTGGAATATGAAGTCAAGTGGACCTTAGGAAGCATCACTACAAACAAAGCTAGTGGAGGTGATAGATTCCAGTTGAGCTATTTCAAATCCTGAAAGATGATGCTGTGAAAGTGTTGCACTCAATATGCCAGCAAATTTGGAAAACTTGGCAGTGGCCACAGAACTGAAAAAGGTCAATTTTCATTCGAATCCCAAAGAAAGGCAATGCCAAAGAACGCTCAAACTACTGCACAGTTGTACTCATCTCACACTCTAGTAAAGTAATGCTCAAAATTCTCCAAGCCAGGCTTCAGCAATACCTGAACCGTGAACTTCCAGATGTTCAAGCTCGTTTTAGAAAAGGCAGAGGAACCGGAGATCAAATTGCCAACATCCACTGGATCATCAAAAAAACAAGAGAGTTCCAGAAAAACATCTATTTCTGCTTTATTGACTATGCCAAAGCCTTTGACTGTGTGGATCACAATAAACTGTGGAAAATTCTGAAAGAGATGGGAATACCAGACCACCTGACCTCCCTCTTGGGAAATCTATATGCAGGTCAGGAAGCAACAGTTAGAACTGGACATGGAACAACAGACTGGTTCCAAATAGGAAAGGAATACGTCAAGGCTGTATATTGTCACCCTGCTTTTTTAACTTATATGCAGAGTACATCATGAGAAATGCTGGGCTGGAAGAAGCACAAGCTGGAATCAAGATTGCCGGGAGAAATATCAATAACCTCAGATATGCAGATGACACCACCCTTATGGCAGAAAGTGAAGAGGAACTAAAAAACCTCTTGATGAAAGTGAAAGAGGAGAGTGAAAAAGTTGGCTTCAAGCTCAACATTCAGAAAACAAAGATCATGGCATCTGGTCTCATCACTTCATGGGAAATAGATGGGGAAGCAGTGTCAGACTTTATTTTTTGGGCTCCAAAATCACTGCAGATGGTGACTGCAGCCATGAAATTAAAAGACGCTTACTTCTTGGGAGAAAAGTTATGATCAACCTAGACAGCATATTCAAAAGCAGAGACATTACTTTGCCAACAAAGGTCCGTCTAGTCAAGGCTATAGTTTTTCCAGTGGTCATGTATGGATGTGAGAGTTGGACTGTGAAGAAGGCTGAGGGCCGAAGAATTGATGCTTTTGAACTGTGGTGTTGGAGAAGACTCTTGAGAGTCCCTTGGACTGCAACGAAATCCAACCAGTCCATCCTAAGGGAGATCACTCCTGGGTGTTCATTAGAAGGACTGATGCTGAAGCTGAAACTCCCAATAGTTTGGCCACCTGATGCAAAGAGTTGACTCATTGGAAAAGACCCTAATGCTGGGAAGGATTGGGGGCAGGAGGAGAAGGGGACGACAGAGGATGAGATGGCTGGATGGCATCACCGACTTGATGGATATGGGTTTGGGTAGACTTTGGGAGTTGGTGATGGACAGGGAGGCCTGGTGTGCTGCAATTCGTGGGGTTGCAAAGAGTTGGGCACGACTGAGCTACTGAACTTAACTGACATTCACTGAACTTGAGCTGTTCACATAGTCTAAAAAATAGAAAACTTTAGAAAACTATAAAATTGCCTCAAGATATAATTTAAGCAATTTCTCCTAACTTTAGTTTTCATGTTAGCAAAGGACATTTCTTATTAACTATAGTAGGGTATTTCTGAATCTAGCTTAAAAGCATAAATCTGTGGTGATGATGACCATAGACATAAAGAAGTTTTTGGTTTTTACTGTAACTCCCAAAAGAATCAAAATTTATTAAGTAAAATAGGACATGTACATGCAATTTCAACATTTCAGAAAGCCAGTGAAAATATAACTTATCCAAAATGATATACCCTATAGAAAAACTTAAGGATCTCATTTCTTTTTCCCATGTAAAACTTACAGACGAATGAGGGAAAACCTTCATTCTAAAAGATTTTGTTATGATATATTTACTGTGTGTGGAAATAGTTAAGCTTGTTTAATTTCCTTAAACAATCCTTGGTACAGCATCGAACCAGGATAGGAGGTAAATAAAACTTATGGTAGTTAATTATTATGTGTAAGAAATACCTGGAAGTGCTACAGAATAGGATCAGTGAAAATTTATTTCTTAAACTTGGCCACTTGGGAGGAAAGATGTTGTTTAAATTTTTGTGTGATGCTTGATAAATTATTTTGTTCCACAGAGCGAGCGTCTACAGTCTGACCTAGTAGTGTGCATTGTAATCGGTGTGCTGTATTTTGCTATTCATGTAAGCACAGTGTTCACAGTATTGCAGGTAAGGAATCATTTTGTTCTTTTCACTGGGGGAAGATAACTGTTTGGATTCACTTCTGACTTGATCATAATGCTAAAATATATGACTTTGTTTGGTTTTAACAACAAATAACTTATTTTTCTCATGGTTTCTCATGGGTCATGACTCTGAGAGTTGCTTAGATGATCCCAGCTCAGTGTGTTACCCTAGTCATATGCAACTGTAGTCATCTGAGGCTGTGAGTAGGCCTCACTTCCTTGCTGACTGTTGGCTAGATAGCTTAGTTCCTCTCCGTGTGGTCCTCACCATGGGCTGCCGAAGTGTCCTCACTAGCTTCTTTGCCCCAAGGCTGGTGATCCTAGAGAGAGAAGGCCCAAGACCGGTGTCCCGATCTTTTATAACTGTTGTGGATGTGGCGTACCACCACGTCTTCCTTATCCATAGCTCACCCTGGGCAACCTGCTATAGTGCGGGAGAGGAATACAGGCAGGCATAAACATCAGGAAGGGAGGATCATGGGAACTGTTCTGGACTGACTTCTACAGTCTGCCTGCTTTCCTCCGTGACTGACATCCTTGTAAACTCCCCAGAGTCTCGTTCTGTTACAGCTGGAAGTCCAGAACCTCGTCCTGTAAATCGGGCCCGGGTGTGGGTGGTGCTCCCCAGATGGTGGTCCTGCAGGCCTGTGGCTGCCCTCCTCGGTGCTCTTCATTCTCTCGTGCAGACCCGCGTTTCTACATGTCGGCAGTTTGCCTGTTGTGCCCCTGCGCATAGTTTTCTTCATGTTTTTGTGCTTAGGGTACGTTGCATCTGTGGTCTAGTTTTCACCAGCTTTAGACAATTTTGGTCATTATTACTTTAAATGTTTTTTCCCTTTTTCTTCTGCTGTCCCTCCACCCACTCCCACTCGTGGACTCCAGTTACATAATCTTTGGCCTCTTGAATTGGTCCTACAGTTCACTTTTTTTTTTAATTCTGTTTTTCCCTCTGCATGTTTAATTGTGAATAGTTTCTATTGCTTTGTTATTAAGTTCACTAATCTTTTCTTCTGTAATGTTTAATCTACAGTTAATGCCATCCAGTGTATTTTTTAATCTCAGAATTAACAAGTTTCATCTTTCAAAGTTGGTTTCAGGTCTTTTTTATATCTCTCATGCCTCTGTTTACTTTTTTGAACTTAATGTAATTCCCTTCTATCTCTCTTAATGTCCATGTCTCATAATCCTAACTTCTGTGTTACTTATGGGTTGGTTTTGATTAACTGATTTTTTTTCCCCCATGAATCATAGTTTCCTGATTCCTTGCGTGCATGGTTGTTTTTGATTGGATGTCAAGCATTATGTTTTGCCTTGTGGGTACTGGATATTTTTTTATTTCTAGAAATATTCTTGAACTTTGTTTTTGGCCCTAAGTTCCTTGTAAACAGTTTGATCCTCTCAAATCTAACTTTTAAGATTGCTGAATTGGGACAGGGCTAGTCAGTCTAGGGCTAATATTCTGCCTACCTTTGAAGGCAACACCCTTTGGAATACTCTGCCTAGTGCTCTGGGAGTGTTGCATTTTTCCAGTCTGGCTTGGGAGAACAGGCACAGTAGTGCCTGCTGTGTGAGTTTGGCATGGTTCTTTCTCTGGCCACACATGGTCTATTCCCACACATGTGTGGCTCATTCCCCTGAATACTCGAGCTAGACCCTTTGCAGATCTTCCTCCATGCATTTCTCCATCCATGCAGTTTTCTGTTTAGAAAACTGTTTACTCTGATGAGCTCTAGTTGCCTTGCTATGCCCAGCCTCTAAGTTCCATTTCCTCCACTCAGGAGGTTGCAGGCTTACATGGGTTCCCCTCCCTGCAGTACAGTCTGAAAATTCTCTAAGGGCAGTAAGCTGGAGCAGGCCTGACACTGACCTCATCTGCTCTCTTTCTCTCAGGGTTCACTGTTTATTTCCTTATGTCTAATACATTGCAAAACATTGGTTCATGCATTTTATTGTATTTCATGTGGAATAAAGTAAGTCTCTTTTATTCCATTTGCCTGTAAACAAAGGTTGTATTATTTAATTTTAACATTTTTGCTTGTTTTCTTCTTTTCCAATTTGATCCATTAACTCCTGAGTACCTTGCAAACTGAGTGAGATCCTGTGAGTCTTCAGGGGTCAGATGCAGGCCTCTTTAGTTTCTAAATAATCAGTTTGAATATTTGAAGTGATGGTACTTTGTTTTTTTTGTAAATTTAGTCATACACAAGAACTCTCTTCCAAACTACATAAAGACACAACAAAAGAATACTATTTTAAGTTTGGGCCTGCTCTTCAAATTTACAATTATATTTAGCTAATGTCTTTTATCTCTGTTAGTAAAAATTGAATACATTGCTCTGCTAGTCACGTAGAACATTACTAGAGTAGGAAGTGGTACACCTCAGGCCATACTCTAGTTACATTGGCAGTGTGAGACACCAAAGTAGTTAACACATTTTAAAATATCTGTATTACATGACCAGCCACTAACTTTTATAGCTGTTTTAATCAGAAAATTACATAATATGGAAATGTTAACTGTAGACAAATGTTTAGTTCTCAGATGCTGTAAGTGACTAAAATTGAACTGACAAATTAGAAGTTCTTCTTTGAGTCATTTTCAAAATCACTTGTAATTTTTTCAACTTTATCCTTGCCTTAGCCTGCGCTCAAATATGTGTTGTACGCCCTGGTCGGCTTCGTGGGTTTTGTAACCCATTACGTGCTGCCTCAAGTTAGGAAGCAGCTGCCGTGGCACTGCTTCTCTCACCCTCTGCTCAAGACGGTGGAGTATAATCAGTATGAAGTTCGAAGTAAGTGGTTCATTAACACTTTTCCTTTCAATACTGTGGATTTTTTCTTTTACTTAGTGGACAGGCAGACAGTTAAATAAGTTTCATCAGGTAACACTTTGGTTTGTGTTTCTCAGCTCTTTGTCAGACCTTTTGCAGGATGCTTTCATTTCATTTGAAGTCTAATTGTCAGTGCTAACTTTCCACAGGATAAGACCTTGCTCTTTCCTCCTCTAAATTGTCCATCACAGACCTCTCATTGATGAATCCTTTGGGTATGTCTATGACTTCTCTTTCCAGCCCCACCTTTACCCTCAGTTCTTCCTTGCCATTTGCAGGCAACTCAATCCCCTGTAAGACTTCCATCTGACATATTTTTAACTCAGATCATAAAAGGAATAGGTTTCTGTTTCCACCAATGACACTGTGTCCTACCAGAGAGAGTTTTAAAAGTTGATCAAGAGAAAAGAGGTGGAAAGCACTTGTAATTGCTTTTTCTCATTCAGATAATTTAGGATAGAATATAAAATGACTAAAAAGAAGTAGAAGGCCAGTCCATTCCACAAGTGTTTTACTTGTTGCTATAAACCTTTACTTTCCATTATAAGTTATCAGTCTGGTTCATTGGCTCCATAACCTATAATGGCCTCTAATGTACTATACTTCCTCCTTTTAGAGAAATAATAAAAGTTAATATCTGTGTCATCATTGTTATATGCCATTGATTAAACAAGCCAGTGTTTAATGAATTAATATGGAGAGTGAATTTCTCAATTGTTCGGAGATAACTTCTGTAAAAAACTCGAAAGTGTTTGAAAGATTTCCATACCAAACTTGACTTTGCAATCTCAAAGCAAATTTCCCGAGCTTTTTAGCAGAATTGCTTAAGTCGTCATGGTACTGTGATCTTGAACATTGTTTTGATCCTGGAGAGATAATTAACCAAACAATAATGTGTAGATTGCAATAAAATGACACAAGACTAAAAGAATCTGTACTGGTCTGTTCTTACTGTAAGGAAAATAACTCATAATGATGTAAATATTTTTTATGGTTAATTATTGATTGCTTTCATATGTAAATGTTAGCAAGTACATCTGGTTTGTTTTAAAGAACAGTTTTCATTAAAGTTAACCATTGATCTTATAGTTTGTTTTCATCTTAACATTTAGTCCAAATTTTTTTCAATTTTGAAAAAACATTTTTCACTTATTAAGAGTGTTAGGCATTAGCAAAGTTGATTTTAACAGCTATAAAGAAAAATACCCATTAGAAAACTTCTTAAAGGCAGTTGACATTATTTTCAGATAGTTGGAGAACCTTATTTTAAATCTTTCAGTTTATCCTGGACACTTTCCCCAGTGACGTTAAATGTTCAAGTATTGGGAAAATGTTGCTGGTAATGAAAATGACACTTAATGAAGTGTGTGAATCCAAAACATACCATACTTTCAAAGCTCTTCTGATTTATATATTAAAGGTGTATGTGTGAGTGTAAGGATTTTTAAAACAGTTTAATGGATCATTTATTTCTTTTGGGTGAAAGGAACAGTTATCTTCAATAACCTTTTCTCCAAATGTTATAAGTGTAAATAAGAGAAAGTTATGGTTAAAAACTGAGGTTTCAAGAAGTAAAGCTTAAAATGAAATTCAGCTCATCTAAATTTAACATCTGAGTTGGAAAATTGAAATGTGGCTCAGAATTCATAAAATTGACAAATGACTGATGTATTGGATTTTTTGCATTGTTAATAGTAGAGCTGAATTTGAGTAGGAAGATTTTCCTTTCTTATGACATTGACAGACTGTTTTATGCATTAAAATGCATGTATACATGGTCTTCTTTTGCCTTGTTAGATGCAGCTACTGTGATGTGGTTTGAAAAACTTCATGTGTGGCTTCTTTTTGTGGAGAAGAATATCATCTATCCTTTGATTGTTCTCAATGAACTTAGTAGCAGTGCAGAGACAATTGCAAGTCCAAAAAAACTGGATACAGAGTAAGTATGATATTCCTCTTATCTAAGTTTGACTGGTGAGAACTGTCATAGCACTCTCTTCTCTTAGGTTATTGATCAAATATTGAATAATCATTGTCTCTTTGGTGCAAAGTACTGTGTGAAAAATTGAGGTGAAATTCAGTCTTTGAGTTCCCTTTTCTGAACATCTGTTTCTGCTCTAGACATATTACTACTCCAGGCATCTTATTGTCAACCTATATTTTATGAGATGACATTTATTAAATAAGGTTCATTTTACTGTTAGATGGTAAGTTTTGGAGATGATTATTTTTGTATACTATGTGAGTCAGACCATTTAGGTGGTCACTTGCCTGTACAGTCATCCTATAGGCCTACTAGGTACATGTTGTTGGGTAAGCATTAATATGATTTTTTTCCAGCATTGTTTCATGTTCATTTTTGTTGGGCTATAGTTGCTTTATAATGTTGTGTTAGTTTCTTGCTGTACAGCAAAATGAATCAGTCATACATATACATATATTGACTCTCTTTTAGATTTCCTTCCTATTTAGGTCACAACAGAGCTTTGAGTAGAGTTCCTTGTGCTGCATACTACACCCTCATTAATTACCTATTTTATACATAGTAGTATATATATTTCATTATTAATATGTTTTTATGTGCTAAATGCTATTAATGTTAAAGCAGTAGGAATACTGAGAACCTGGAGAACCAAATGTCAAAATTGCAATATTGTCACTTATTTGTGTGTGTGGGGGGGTTTTTTGTTACTTATTTTTTAAGCATGCTTATTTATATAAAGGATCAGAATCATGACATATTATTAAAAAGGAATGTTTGAAGTTTAAATTTGATATAATATTCTGAGCTTAGTAAATGAAATGGTAATTTTTCTGAAGTTCATAATTATCTAGAGTTTTCAGTTATTAGTTGATTAACGTTCTTTCTCTGTACTGTAGATTAGGTGCTTTAATGATCACCATTGCTGGTCTGAAGTTGCTGCGGTCCTCTTTTAGCAGTCCTACCTATCAGTATGTCACAGTCATCTTTACTGTGCTCTTTTTCAAAATCGACTATGAAGCTTTTTCAGAGACCATGCTCTTGGATCTCTTCTTCATGTCTATACTCTTCAACAAGGTAATATCTGAAGAAAACATTCTTGTCTGTAAAAAGTGTCTCCCTAAGTGGTATGCCATTTAGTGAGGATTATGCTTGCATTTCATTTGTTTCATTATCTTTTAAGTAATATCTTTCTTTGGTCAACCAGTTATTTAGAATTAGAATCCCTAAACAATACCAGTCAACTGTGACCCATAGAAGATACATTTCTTGCTATAGGTAGGAAGGTGAAATTAAATATATGGGAAAATTAAAGGAACTCTAATAAGTATATATTTTTGAATACATGGGATCTTCCAAAAGGGGGTGTGATTTTGGAGTTTAGAAATAGACGTGGTAACAATTGAACTGAGCTGTGGGCAGAGGAAATAACCTGATGCTGAGTGAAAATGGTAGAGACTGAGAGCAACGAACCCATGTGGGAACGATCAGACACTAGTTTATTTGCAGAATACTCTGAAGTTTACAGAATGCTTCTAAGATTTGTTTTCCACCCATCAGATAGGTGCTTTTAGTCCTACAGATGAGATGGTAAAACCTGCATCTTCTGCCTCCAAGAATCTTTTTGCTAAACCGTACTGCCTTTCTGAATGACTTCAGTTGTGCAGATTATTTGAAATTAAATAGAGTTTAGATTTTGTTTTAACACTGACCACATACAAAGGACTTTGACATATATTATCCCATTTGATAGGTAACAGAGAGCTGAAGCGTATGAGCAGCTACAAAACACAATGAAAGCCCAGTTTTAGAAAAGTTAGCCTGGTCAGCCACATTTGGGATGAATTGGGGAAGAGAGAACCTAAAGGTATGGAGAACAGCTTAAGAGATTGTGACAGTAATTTAGATTTGATAGAGATCTGGCCTAGCATGGGGACAGTGCAAATGAAAACCATTAATTGAGCAAGGTTTCAGTAGTAGTCAGTTTCTAGATACTGTACTATAGATCATGCTAAATAGCTTCTAAAATATTGCAGTATCATATTTGCTCAATTACTAATTCATTTACATTTGTATCACTTATTTCCTCTTTTAGTGAGCATGTTTAACCAAAGGAGGAAGCCAGAAAGTTAGTTTGAATTAAAAAAGCATGTGATTCCTCACAAACTTAATATTTAGATTGGAAATTGTATTGAATCTTCTTATACTGGTTGGAAAAAAGTGAAAGTTGCAGTAAAGTATAAACTAAACAATCCCTGAAATAGTCACTACACTTAACTCACATTAGTTTGCATTTTCTTAATACTTTCATTTGTGAGGCAGATTATTTTTGAGAGCAGAGCATGTTCCAGAACTATTCTAGATGCTTAGGCTACGTTGGTTAACAAAACAGAGAAAGGGTAAGGAGTTTGCATTTTATATGGCTACTTCATAGAACTTAATAGTCATACTAAGTAGTATTGAATATTTATTTTAAGATACCATTGTAAGATATACCATCAATTTAATAATATTTCAAGGAAACAATTACTCTGAATATGAAAATGGTTTCACCAGCCACTTTCCATGTCCTTTTTCTTTAATATTACAGTCAGATTTGAGTACAGTCTGTATTTAGAGATGGAGGAGTGTTCTGAGTCACTGTTTTTAAGCAGTTGTAATGGTTTCTGATAAGTCTTCCCGTCATCCTGATCGCATTAGTGCAGAGGATTGTCAGCACAATTTTGAGTCATGGCAGAGAATGCAGGGGTTCATCTGCATTTTCTGATTGGTTGAGGTTGTGATTTCTTTTTTAACTTAGAAATTAAACAAGTTCATTTGTAAATCAGCTAAATAATTTAAATTTGAGGTGTTTGGTGCCTGAATCATGGCATTGAGTAAGTCAGAACCTCTTGCTTTTGAGATTCTGTAATCTGTTCTAAGAATGGGCTCTTGTGTTGCCTAGCATGCAGAGGCAACCTTAGGCAAAGGCAATAATTGTGTTTCAGTGTTGAAGACATATTCAACAGCAAAACAGATCCTAATTTAAATAAGATGGAAATGTACATTATGTTTCCATTGGCAGTAATAGTTCTGATTATGAACAGATGCCTGATACACACTAATAAAATTCTTAGGCAAATAGGCAGTGACAACTGTATTACATCTTATCCCCTTCCTGGCTGCTTTCAAATTCCTTTTGACATTGCCTTTAAAACATGCTCAGTTCCCAAAGCACCAAAATTTGAGGGAAATGTATTAGAATAAAAATACGTATTTATTGCGTAAGTTTTACAGACATCTATATTTCCTACCTTTTTTTTTTTGTTTGTAGTTGTAATATAACCAGTAGAGAGCATAGAATAAAAAATAATAATAATCCATAAGTCAGTTAACCATCTTTACTTAAAAACATGTGTGGTGTTTTGGCAGGGTCATTTCATTTCAAAATCATTTTAGAAGTTTTTCATTTTCTATTTTAAAAGTCTGATAAAAAGCTTTTTGCTGTTTTTTTTTCCTCCTACAGCTTTGGGAACTCCTTTATAAGTTGCAGTTTGTGTATACTTATATTGCCCCATGGCAGATTACTTGGGGTTCTGCTTTCCATGCTTTCGCTCAGCCTTTTGCAGTGCCCCGTATCCTTCTAATAAAAATTTTATAAGAAAGGGCAGTCATATCCTTGATGAGAATGTTGGTTTGTAGGCATAACTTTTCCCAGGCATAGAATATAGGGTACATGCATGCGTGCTAAGTCACTTCAGTCATGTCTGACTCATTGTGACTCTATGGACTGTAGCCCACCATGCTCCTCCGTCCAAGGGATTCTCTAGGCAAGAACATTGGAGTGGGTTGCCATGCCCTCCTCCAGGGGATCTTCCCTACCCAGGGATCAAATCCATGTCTCTTACGTCTCCTGCATTAACAGGCAGGTTCTTTACCACTAGAGCCACCTGGGAAGCCCAGAATATAGGTTACTGTATGATAAATTATCAGAAACTCATAATCCTTTGAACCCACACCTGTACCGATTTTGATTGTTTACTTTGTATTAATGTTTGTGGTCCACAGATTATCTGAGCATGAGGACAGTATTAAAGTTTAATAATTAAGTGATGCTGATTAAAAATTTTATGTTTAATATATGTGAGTATTAAAATCTACGAATTTTCAATACATATAAAATATGTTTAAAGATACATATAAATGAATGAGGGTTCAAAACATTTTCCATAATGATAGGATTATAATTAAACTTTTATGTTCAAAATTTTCTGTTCTCATCTTAAATGTACATTCTAAGTAAGCATAAAAGTTAATGACCATGTATGTGTTGATATGCACACTTTCTGTATCTTTAAATTTTAGTTTTTATCATCTAGAAGTTTAAAACCAAGCATGGTTTGGGTATATCTACCCAAGTGGTACGTGGAATTTTACCAAACACAAGTTAGCAAATATTTATTTGGCTCCTTTCACAGCATCATGCTGGGCTGTACATTCCTGGCTATGTCTTTTTACTTCTACCCCTCATACTGCCCACTGTATGAAGGGACACTTTCTTCTGTATTCCTCTGATGAACCTCATCTTTCTAACTGCTGTAACTGTGGTATGTTTATGAGAGAGGTGAATGTGTGCATGTGTGTGTGTAATAACCAGATAAATGTTAAGATCCTTAACCAGTTTCCCCATAGATTCAGCCATGTTGTTTGTTCAGGCTGCCGTGTCAGCCTTCTTTTCTACTCCACTGAACCCCTTTTTGGGAAGTGCAATATTCATCACATCATATGTTCGGCCTGTGAAATTCTGGGAGAGAGACTATAAGTGAGTAAAGACAAATCTTTGAAAGCCAATTTTTATCTTTTTTTTTTTTCTAGGAAAAGCTATTGACAACATTATTGTAAATTTTTCTTGGTTAATCAGTTTTTGTATTGAAATATTTGAAATTTTATGAATACTCTTAAAGTTCCAAAATTGTATAAAATTGGAAGAATCAGTCAATTTTCTTTTTTTTTTCTCCTAAGATTTTAAAACATAGTTCTAGTTACATATATTCATTTTCTGTTTGCTTTTAATGTTATTTCTTAGAATTGTTTCACATTATTCTTACTCTGAAACTTTATGCTACACAATGTTACTTCATTATAGCAGTCATAATTAGTTATCTCGTAGTTTTCTAAGAAAGGTGTTTTTAGAGCTAAACGTTTTCTAGATTATTTGTAGTTTTTCATGAGGACAGACTTTTAAATGACCATCTTTGTACATAAAGTGTTTTCTGCATTGAAGCTTAGTTCCTTAGATGAGATGTTTAATATGATGCCTAGAAACTATCTTCGTATATAATCTTTGCAAATTTTTTTCTTTTTTAATATATGAAAATATCTAAAGGAGAAATACTGAATCATGGAGCTTAAACTTTATAAAGACTTATGATATATATTAATGTATTGATTCAGAAAGAGTTTGTACAAATGTATAACTTAGCTGGCCAGCTCCATGACTGCATTTCTCTCCACACTGTCACACATTGGGACATATAATAGGTGAAAATGGTAATCTTGACTTTTGAACAATGAGCTAGCTTATAGGTGTGAAACTTCTTCTCTGGTCTTTTACCTAAAACCACACATAATGTTTCCCTTTTTGGTGAATTTCAGTGTTTATTTATGTCTTTGTTTTCTTTTGGGCCAACTTAACTTTAGTTCAGAATAACTTCCGTGGCAGCAGTTATTAAACTTTTTTGATCTCAGAACCCCTTCACATAAAATCTTAAGATTATTGAAGTCTCCAAAGAGTTCTTGTTGCAGATATTTTATCTACTACACCCCTCAGTGGTGGCTCAGTGGTAAAGAAGCTGCCTGCCCGTGCAGGAGACGAGATGTGGATTCGATCCCTGGGTCAGGAAGATCCCCTGGAGGAGGGCATGGCAGTCCACTCCAGTATTCTTGCCATGGACAGAGGAGCCTGGCAGGCTACATACTGTCCATGGAGTCGCAAAGAGTCCGACATGATTGAAGCAACTTAGCACAAACATACACGCACAGATACTGTACAACGTGCTGCGTGTGCTGTGCTTAGTCAGTCATGTCTGACTCTTTGCAGCCCTTTAGACTGTAGCCAGCCAGTCTCCTCCATCCATGTGATTTTTCAAGCAAGAATACTGCAGTGGATTGCCATTTCCTTCTCCTGAGGATCTTCTTGACCCAGGGATTGAACCCATGTCTTCTGTGTTTCCTGCATTGCAGGCTAAGTCCTTACCCACTGAGCCATCAGGGAAGCCCAGTACAAATCAAAACTCAGAATTTTAAATGTTTATTAATATAAAGATAACAATAAACTCATTACATGTTAATATAAATGACATTTTTCTAATGAAGAATAACTATTTCCCATTCCACACCAAAAAAATCAGAAGAATGTCATTGTTTTCTTAGTTTTGTAAATCTCTTTAATGTCTGGCTTAATAAAAGACAGCTGGATGCTCTTACTTGCTTCTGCATTCAATCTGTTGTTGCAATATGTTGTTCTGGTTCAAGTATATAGAGTAAATCTGGCCCCATACAGACATATAGTTTGAAAAGAAAGTATTTTAATATCCTTTTTTAGATAATTGTGGGTATTCTTCTTTGATCCTTTGACAAATGGTAGTTTCCTAATGATTAGTGGAAATGTGGAATCTAAAACTATATCAGTGAATTTTGGGAACTGTATTACATCAAAAGTCACTGATATGTCTTATAGTGTGAATGGGTCTTTTACCCATGCATATGCTTATAACATCTTTATTTATCATTTGGAAAATACTAGTTCAGTAAGTAATGTATTTATTCCAGATTTTGACCTATTTCGTTATACAATATTATATATATATATATTTATATCACCACCAATCTCAAAAGTACTGAAGTATTGGGAAGTTATCAAGCACATAGTGGTAAATGAAAGTTTTCTAAAATTCTAATATTTACTTGAAATCTTAAATTTTTATTATTGGCAACAGGTATAATTATCAGTTATTTTCCTTGAAATGTCAGACTCTCTTTCTTCACTTGAGAAATGTCTGTCAGATACTCAAGTCTGAATAGTCGTAGTTTATTCAAGTGAAAATGGTGATCCATGGGGAAAAAAGCTAGTGCAGTCTGCAAGTCACGTAGCTGCTCAAGTGCTTTCTGTTCAGATAGTCATCCTATTTCAGAATGCAGCAGAAATGCTTTATGTGTATCGTGTGTGTATTGTATCACACACGATATTAAAAAGACCTGTACTGAGGGACTGCAGTTTAATAAAATGAATATTTTTGTTGCTTCATTAAGGACATTTTTAAGGGAAACTGAATTTTTATTTGTTTTTTCTTGTGCATAGGTAGCAGTGAAAAATAGTACAGTTTGGTGCCACTGCCTTGATTCATGTTAAAGCATCAGTAGTCTTATCCACCATTGTTTTTGCACCATCAGCGCAGTTGTCAACACAGTGGGGAAAAAAACAAAGCAAATACCAGTTCAGTACTATTATGAAAATGGTTTTGATTTGGAAAACTCCCTGAAAAGATCTTGAGTCTCATGCTCCAGGTTCTGGAGACCACATTTTGGAAACCACTATTTTAATGAACATTGTCCCATGGACATTAATATTTCCTTTACAAGGAATGTTTCATGCACTGAGTATTTTTAGGAACTGTACAGTATACATTTTTTCAACCTAATCAAAATTTTTTACATTAAACTCATCACTGTATTTCTATACACTGTTCAGTTAAAAATCAGCTAAGAAAAAAATATGTGTTTATATATGATAGAGGTAGAAGAGTAAAAAATAAATCCTGACCCTAAAATTGTTCTATTGGAGAACTTTATCAATATGTTACTAAACAGATTTTTCTCATTTTCATAAAGTAATATTTATTGCATCTGTATTGTATAGTTTTCTCACTTTTAATTATTAGGCTTCTTTAATATAAAAAAGCATACTAAAGATGTTTTGTTTTGCCCTTTTCAGCACAAAACGAGTGGATCATTCAAATACCAGATTAGCGTCCCAGCTTGATAGAAATCCAGGTAATAGCCCTATTTTTGAGTAAAGAAGCAAGTCTAAGGAATTTGTTATATTTGTACTTCACTGTCAACTTGCTGGGAATCCTCTGTGGCATCCAGAGGTCATTTTTTTATTAACTAAATATCCTTTGCTTTGTTTTACTTCAGCAAAGTACATGTGAACTAGAGTATCTAAAATTTATATACTCATCTTTTATAAAATGCATTTTGAGAATGCTGATAAGCATAAAAACTGCCATTCAAAGGTTTTTCTTACATAGGTTAAAAAAGTAGAGCACGGTGAAAGTAAAACTGCTGAGGGGTATTGAAGAGTATGCAGTCTGAACTTTACTTATTAATATGTTTGCTTCTCTGCCTCCCCAGATGTTTAGATAAGTGTTAATGTAATTTCATTTAGCTTATTGTATACAGAGAGGTCCTCTATAGGAGCCAAATAGCCACTCAAGGTAAGACTTCATTGGGTGAGATTTTGCTGGTCTCATTACATGACTGAGCGACTGAACAGACAGATCATTACCATTATCTAAACTTTGGGCCTATGGGCCTACCTATTACCTATATTCTGGCACAGAAAGAGTGAGTCTCATTGCCCCAGCCATAAAAGATTAATGTATCAACTGGAATATCAGTGTATTAATCTACTAAAAGAAATATGGCTCCCCATAGACTGGAATATTTGTTTTCATTGACTCACAGATTACTCAAGTACTCTGCTTGAGAAACTAAATTATAGTTATCAGATTGATTCATAATTATAAAATTGGATTAAGGAGGACTACTTATTTGGTATTAATGACTGTTTATCATGTTCTGGTGGGTGAAACAGCTGTCTCAACTCCGATATGTCCTTGGAAGGGGCTTGGAATGTTGCCTTCCTGCATATCACAGAGACCAATGTCTGGAAGTAATATGCACACTTTCATAATGAGCAGACAGAGCATCAGATATAACTGTTTTATTGAAGCTTGAGCCTAAGCTTTCCTTTTTATTTTGTTATTTAGTTAAGCTGAGTTTAAAATAAGCATTTAGCTTAGTATATATTGCCATTCTTTAGTTCTATACTTTGGGCACCCATTTATAGATTATTGCTTTGGATGCACTACTTTTGAAGACAGTCATTTATTGGGTGATGTTTTATCATAATTTTTTTTCTTAAAGGATGACTAATGAATTTTTCTGATTCCTTGTTGCTGTTACTATATATATGGTTTATTTCTGTTAAACTAATATTAGACATCTCAATATACAGTTGTTTTTTGTTTTGTTTTTAAGTGACCAGCTTTTTGTTTTGGACTGTCTTGTTTGTCCAAATCTCATATCACTGATGGGAGGCCATCTATGGGGTCGCACAGAGTCGGACACAACTGAAGCGACTTAGCAGCCTCAGCAGCATATTACTTAACTCCCTTCTTTTACCATTGTTGGGCTTCCCTGAAAGCTCAGTTGGCTAAGAATTCGCCTGCATTGCAGGAGACCTGGGTTCGATCCCTGGATTGGGAAGATCCCCTGGAGAAGGGATAGGCTACCCACTCCAGTATTCTTGGGCTTCCCTTGTGGCTCAGCTGATAAAGAATACGCCTGCCATGCGGGAGACCTGGGTTCGATCCCTGGGTTTGGAAGATCCCCTGGAGAAGGGAAAGGCTACCCACTCTAGTACTCTGAGGCCTAGTACTCTGGCCTAGAGAATTCCATGGGTTGCAGAGTTGGACATGACTGAGAAACTTTCATTTTATCAAAATAGTTTGATAAAAGTTAGTTTATCAAAATGAAACTTTTTATCTTGTTGTGGTTTTAAATTGCTTTTATCTTTATCATTTCTCTTACATGGTTTTAATTATAAAGTTAATTGAGCAATGATAGAAAAGATCATGGTCTGCTAAAGAGGCGGAAATGACCTTAGATCTTATCTAAGATCTTATCTAATCCAATTCTTGCATTTTATGAATGGGAACCAGAGATTTAGAGAGGTTATGTGACTTCTAACTCTGAGAAATTTTCCCATTGTCCTTTGTTTCATTTTTCTGTAGAAAGTCTAAGGATATCTAAATATTGTCCTCCTTGTTAAATATAGATATAACCCTAACTGGAAATTAGTTCTAATACTTTTAATAATCTTATTTGTAGATATAAAGGGGACTTAAAATAATTTAACATTTTTTAATCCCTTCTTATAGGATCAGATGACAACAATCTGAATTCCATCTTTTATGAGCATTTAACCCGATCCCTACAACACAGTCTATGTGGTGACTTGCTCCTAGGACGGTGGGGAAACTATAGTACTGGGGACTGTTTCATTCTCGCATCTGACTACCTCAATGCGTTAGTCCACCTTATAGAGATTGGAAATGGGCTGGTGACTTTCCAGCTGCGAGGACTTGAATTCAGAGGTAAGGTATTAACCTTTAATTTCTATAACGTACTCCTGTGACATCTAAGTTTTATGTGTTTACATCTCCAATAGAAAGTTATAAGATCTTTAGCCTTTGGAATTGTGGAAGGAGAGAAGCTATTAAAGAGTAATTACTAGTTTTTTTCCAAATTTCACATTCAGAGAAGAACAATTTTTTGCAATATGCTTGGTATGTAAAGGTAGTATCTATAGTGTATAATACACTTGTTTTCCTGGTGATAGTGAATTTCTGTTCTGTGCTTGCCCTCTTGTTTGTCTCTCTGTGATTAGCGCATACATTTATTAGAGGCAGAGATTAGCTGAGTTACTTTCATGTGGTTGCCATGCCATTGTCTGCAACAGTTTTTTTTAATTGAGATGAAGTTCACATAACATCAATTTTAAAGTGAACAAATCAGTGGCATTTAAGTGCATTCATGATATTGCACAACCACCACCTCTGTCTAGTTCCAAAGCATTTTCATCATCCCCAAATAAAAGCTCACATCCATTAAGCAGTGATTCCCTCTTCCCCCGCCAGCCCTCAACAAATTTGTATACTGACAAATGAAGCTATTTTTACACAGAAAATTGTGCATTCAGAAACATATGAGCTTGATGTTATCAATTGCTATAAAGTGAATGTCTTGTAGGCAGAAATGAAAACTTATTTCATAGGAATTGAAGGAGTCCTATTAGTGCACATGTATCCAACCTAGGGAACATTTGGACTGGAAAGTTCTTAGAGAAAGCATTCAAGCAGTGTTTTGATCTATTCTAAGAAGTACCATAGGTGTTTTTAACTTGAAACAGGAAATAAAGCATTTGTCAAAGCATTTGTCTAAATAGAGGATCAAATCAGACCTGTACCCTATAGCTTTATTTTTGCCATAGTATTGAATCAGGAAGTTTGCACCTTTTTCATGTAGTATCTTTGTTAATAAGCAAGTGCTTTTCTAAAGTTACTGCATTCATCAGAAATTAAGATTTTACTTGTGTAACTCTGAGGGTAGTAAATGTTAATGTTTGCTATTTATTTGTAATCCATTCTCTCTCTTTTTCAAAATGTCGTATTGTCTTATGATTTGTTCCTGACTCTCCATCAGAAGCTCAGAACCTTAATTCCGTCTCTTCTAGGATCTTAACCCACTGCTGTTCAAATTGAATGCAATTGGTCTCATCCAAAAGTTGGCACCCCCTCACCACTGCAGATACCACTGCTGTAACTTCACTTTCTTCTTAAATTGCTGGCACCTGAAGATTTCACCTTTGCTTTTTTAACTTTTTTTTTAACAAATATTTTGTGGGGAGGCTATTTTATCCAGCATTTCTGTGTGTGTGAATTGGAAAGGAGTCCTTCTTACTGCTCATTCCATCAGATTGGTCAGAAATGCTCCAAATCAAAAATTGATACAAAATTTCACTCTCCCAACCTTACTCTCTGGTACCAAATAGATTCAAATAAAATTTTGGATAAATCTTTTCCACCCAAACTCTCATTAAGAACAACTCAAATCATTTTGGGAATGCAGTACTCGTTAACTTTCTGAAAGTGAAAATGTTAGTCATTCAGTCATGTCCAACTCTTTGCAACCCCCTGAAATATAGCCTGCCAGGTTCCTCTTTCCATCGAATTCTCCAGGCCAAAGTACTGAAGTGAGTAGCCATTCCCTTCTCCAGGGGATCTTCCTGACCCAGGGATCAAACCTAGATCTCCCACATGACAGGCAGATTCTTTACCATCTGAGCCACCAGGGAAGCCCCATGTTATCTTCGGAACTCATGTTGAGTTTCAATAGCAAGAGGCCCCTGTAATTCTTCATTCAGCCATAGTGATTCTTTTTCTTACGGCAAATTCAGTTACGTCCTTTCCGTGGTTAAAATTATCAGTGGTTTTTCACTGGTGAAGGAAATCAAAGAGGACACTAATAGATGGAGAAATATACCATGTTCATGGATTGGAAGAATCAATATAGTGAAAATGAGTATACTACCCAAAGCAATTTATAGATTCAATGGAATCCCTATCAAGCTACCAACAGTATTCTTCACAGAGCTAGAACAAATAATTTCACAATTTGTATGGAAATATAAAAAACCTCGAATAGCCAAAGCGATCTTGAGAAAGAAGAATGGAACTGGAGGAATCAACCTACCTGACTTCAGGCTCTACTACAAAGCCACAGTTATCAAGACAGTATGGTACTGGCACAAAGACCGAAATATAGATCAATGGAACAAAATAGAAAGCCCAGAGATAAATCCACGCACATATGGACACCTTTGACAAAGGAGGCAAGAATATACAATGGATTAAAGACAATCTCTTTAACAAGTGGTGCTGGGAAATCTGGTCAACCACTTGTAAAAGAATGAAACTAGAGCACTTTCTAACACCATACACAAAAATAAACTCAAAATGGATTAAAGATCTAAACGTAAGACCAGAAACTATAAAACTCCTAGAGAAGAACGTAGGCAAAACACTCTCTGACATACATCACAGCAGGATCCTCTATGACCCACCTCCCAGAATATTGGAAATAAAAGCAAAAATAAACAAATGGGACCTAATTAACCTTAAAAGCTTCTGCACATCAAAGGAAACTATTAGCAAGGTGAAAAGACAGCCTTCAGAATGGGAGAAAATAATAGCAAATGAAGCAACTGACAAACAACTAATCTCAAAAATATACAAACAACTCCTACAGCTCAACTCCAGAAAAATAAATGACCCAATCAAAAAATGGGCCAAAGAACTAAATAGACATTTCTCCAAAGAAGACATACAGATGGCTAACAAACACATGAAAAGATGCTCAACATCACTCATTATCAGAGAAATGCAAATCAAAACCACCATGAGGTACCATTTCACACCAGTCAGAATGGCTGCGATCCAAAAGTCTACAAATAATAAATGCTGGAGAGGGTGTGGAGAAAAGGGAACCCTCTTACACTGTTGGTGGGAATGCAAACTAGTACAGCCACTATGGAGAACAGTGTGGAGATTCCTTAAAAAACTGGAAATAGAACTGCCTTATGATCCAGCAACCCCACTGCTGGGCATACACACTGAGGAAACCAGAAGGGAAAGAGACACGTGTACCCCAATGTTCATCGCAGCACTGTTTATAATAGCCAGGACATGGAAGCAACCTAGATGTCCATCAGCAGATGAATGGATAAGAAAGCAGTGGTACATATACACAATGGAGTATTACTCAGCCATTAAAAAGGATACATTTGAATCAGTTCTAATGAGGTGGATGAAACTGGAGCCTATTATACAGAGTGAAGTAAGCCAGAAGGAAAAACATCAATACAGTATACTAATGCATATATATGGAATTTAGAAAGATGGTAACAATAACCCAGTGTACGAGACAGCAAAAGAGACACTTATGTATAGAACAGTCTTATGGACTCTGTGGGAGAGGGAGAGGGTGGGAAGATTTGGGAGAATGACATTGAAACATGTAAAATATCATGTAAGAAACGAGTTGCCAGTCCAGGTTCAATGCACGATACTGGATGCTTGGGGCTGGTGCACTGGGACGACCCAGAGGGATGGTATGGGGAGGGAGGAGAGAGGAGGGTTCAGGATGTGGAACACATGTATACCTGTGGCGGATTCATTTTGATATTTGGCAAAACTAATACAATTATGTAAAGTTTTAAAAAAAAAATGTCAGTGGTTTTTTATTGCGTTTAAAGTAGAAATCAAACTCTCTAACATGTCCTACAGCAGCTGCAAGATCTGTCCTCTTCCAGTTTCTCCAGCTTACTTTATTATCACCCTTCTCATCCACTCTAGCCACACTGGCCTTCCTTCAGTGTCCTAGCTATGCTGAATTCTTTACTAAGACCTTCTTATCACTCTCCTTTTCCCCAGAAACTACCAGCCATCTCCTCTCCTCCCACCAATCTTCCACCTCTAGTTTCTTAATTATCTTTAATAATTAGAATAACTATTAGAATTCTAATTTTATATTTGTTTGTGTTTATTTGTTTTTAGTTTATTTCTTCTGTAGCCCAGGGGTTGGCAGGCTTTTTTCTGGAAAGAGCCAAGATAGTTAATAGTGTAGGCCATGCATATTGTAGCCATGCATATTCTCTGTTGTATGTTCTTTGATTTTTCTGTTAAAAAACCTTTTAAAAATACCAAAACCACTGTTAGCTTGAATTTGGCCCAGGGGTGTATTTTGTAAACCTTTGCTGTAGATTATAAAATTCTCAAGGACAGGAATCCTATCTGCTTCGTTTATCATTGTATATCCAGCGCCTCTCATAGCACACCTGACCTGCCTCTTGAGAAACCTGTATGCAGGTCAGGAAGCAATAGTTGGAACTGGACATGGAACAACAGACTGGTTCCAAATAGGAAAAGGAGTATGTCAAGGCTGTATATTGTCACCCTGCTTATTTAACTTATATGTAGAGTACATCATGAGAAACGCTGGACTGGAGGAAACACAAGCTGGAATCAAGATTGCTGGGAGAAATATCAATAACCTCAGATACGCAGATGATACCACCCTTGTGGCAGAAAGTGAAGAAGAACTAAAGAGCCTCTTGATGAAAGTGAAAGAGGACAGTGAAAAAGTTGGCTTAAAGCTCAACATTCAGAAAACGAAGATCATGGCATCCAGTCCCATCACTTCATGGGAAATAGATGGGGAAACAGTGGAAACAGTGACTGACTTTATTTTTCTGGGCTCCAAAATCACTGCAGATAGTGATTGCAGCCATGAAATTAAAAGATGCTTACTCCTTTGAAGGAAAGTTATGACCAACCTAGACAGCATATTCAAAAGCAGAGACATTACTTTACCAACAAAGGTCTGTCTAGTCAAGGCTATGGTTTTTCCAGTAGTCATGTATGGATGTGAGAGTTGGACTATAAAGAAAGCTGAGCGCCGAAGAATTGATGCTTTTGAACTTTGGTGTTGGAGAAGGCTCTTGAGTGTCCCTTGGACTGCAAGGAGATCCAACCAGTCCATCCTAAGGGAGATCACTCCTGGGTGTTCATTGGAAGGACTGATGTTGAAGCTGAAACTCCAATACTTTGGCCACCTGATGCGGAGAACTGACTCATTTGAAAAGACCCTGGTTCTCAGAAAGATTGAGGGCAGGAGGAGAAGGGGACAACAGAGGATTAGCTGGTTGGATGGCATCACCGACATGATGGACATGGGTTTGGATGGACTCCGGGAGTTGGTGATGGACAGGGAGGCCTGGCTGCGGTTCATGGGGTCACAAAGAGTCAGACACAACTCAGCGACTGAACTGAATTGGAGTGCTAAATGATATAGGTCATTAGCTTGGCCAGGCTTACCTCTTCAGTCTTATCATTCATCATACACCACCACCACCATCACCAAGTGGGGCTAAATTTCATGACATCTTTTTTTCTCAGAGTAGTTTTTCAAATATACATGTTGTATATGTTCTGTTTAAAATAAAAAATGTATTATAATGCCCCACTTATTTTTGTTATATGTAACTTTAATATATCCTGGAGAAGGAAATGGCAACCCACTCCAGTAGGTTACCATTCTTTCTTGCCTGGAAAATCTCATGGACAGAGGAACCTGGTAGGCTACAGTTCATGGGGTCCCAAAGAGTCGGACACAACTGAGTGACTTCACTCACTTCTCAACTTAATATATAGCTTTAAAATTAGCTATAATCACTCTGTAGTCCTTGTATAATGTAAGGAATTTACAGATTAAATGAAAGCAAGACCACAGAACAAAATAAAAATTAACATTAATGTGATGGATGATATTTTGTTGGCATAGATGGCTGTGGCTCTAATTCTTTATTTAACCCGACTTTCTGTTTTTATTTCACAAATTCTTAGACCCAAATGTGCTGGTACACATTCTGATTCTGCAGAAGATGAATGTATACTATGCCTCTCTTCAGGAGTGTGTGGCAGTTTGTTAATGGACAGTCTAAAGCAGATCCAACACATATTCTCAATTGCTATAAACTAAATGTGTTTTTATTTCAAAGTTTCTCATATCTTTGAAGCATTCTTTTTCCACTTCATGTTTTACCCATTTGCTATAAGAACTTTCTCTCTTTCTGTCTGTCTAAGGTACTTACTGTCAACAACGGGAAGTGGAGGCCATTACTGAAGGTGTTGAGGAAGATGAAGGATTTTGCTGTTGTGAACCTGGCCATATTCCTCATGTGCTTTCATTTAACGCTGCATTTAGCCAGCGCTGGCTAGCTTGGGAAGTGATAGTCACCAAGTATATTCTGGAGGGTTATAGCATCACTGACAATAGTGCTGCTTCTATGCTTCAAGTCTTTGATCTTCGGAAAGTACTCACCACTTACTATGTCAAGGTAAGGGTATATGCCTCTTTAGAGCTTCTGGTGTCAGAGGCTCTTCTTTAAAAAAAAAAAAAAAATATATATATATATATATATATAGTTTTAACTTGTGTTTTGCTTTTTCATAGCAATAGAAATTTTCTAGTATCCAATACAGTTAGTAAATTATACCTATGAAGATCTTGCCGTTTCTTTCTTCAGTGGAACTTACTACATTTGTTCATTAATATCAATAAAAACTATTATCTGTAGCACATCTCTTGTAGGCACTGTATTAAAGAATACACGCACACATGCATGCATGTATACATACGCCTGTGTATCTCTTAGCTAATTCTCTAAAGGAATATTACATTCCTGTTCTACAAATAAACAAGTTATGGATCAAAAGTTAACGTGGTCACAGTCCTCTAACTAGCAAGTGAAATCATGGATTTAGAACCCAGGTTTGACTGACTCCTTAGCCCTTGCTGTTAACCACTGCTTTCAGAAATCTGAATGAAAGTATTGTATCATTTGGGAGGACCCCCAAAATACCATCACATTTGACACCAACTGGAATTTCAGGATCTCTGAGACCACAGTCAGGTTCATTAATTTGCTAGAAGAACCCTCAGAACTCAGCAAAGCCATCATCCTCGTGGTTAGAGTGTATTACAGTGGAAGGATACAGAGTACAGTCTGCCCAGGAAAGAAGCACATAGGGCAGAGTCTAGAGACCCTAAGGCGTGAACTTGCAGTTGTCCTCTCCCAGTGGACTTGTGCAGACAATGTTTATTCCTCCCAGAAACAACTGAGGCAATCAATACCTTCAGAGTGTTGCCAGCCAAGGATGCTCACTTGAGCCTCAGTGTGCAGAGTTTTTATTGACACACAACCATTTAGACTTGCTCGACCATCCACATCACCAGCCTTAATCTCCAGATCCTCTAGAGTTCATGGTTCTAAGCCTCCAGGTAAATAAAGACTCTCTTATGAGACAGGACATTGCAAGGGATTAGAGTTGAACTCCCAGAACCCAAGTGCAAAGGCCAAACCTCTCTTTGAGCAAGGTTAGTTTTTACTGCACAGGTATCCTGTTTTTTGCTAAAAATTTCACAGATATACAACATGGTTATCGCTAGAGGTTTATAGGCAAAGCCAGCATTTTCAAGAGGAAAACATATGCTAAATCTTCATGATTCATGTGTTACTACTTATGTGTACCAACTTATTTGCATTGATTGGTTGGATTGAAGTCTGAATCTTCTGTTTAATTAATATTTGGTTAAACCCAACCTCAGGAAGCTAAAAGAGATTGAATTTACAACATTTTTATTAATAACGTATGTGTGTGTGGCCTTTCCTATCTCTAAATATGTGTTTCTATTGCTTTATTAGTTATATTTTTATAAGTTGACGTAGGATCACAAGATAGCTTAATAGTTCTGTGAGAAATTTCTCAAAATAAATGCACCACAGTAAAGGTTTTTCACCTCTTAAGAGATCATAAATTCAGTAGATTGGAATTGTTTTTAGACTATTTTAAAGTTAGTAAACTAATGTTACTTTGATTCATATTATCAGTATAAACAATTTAATGAGATATTGGTGTTAATTCAGATTGTGATTTAGCCTGAGGTGTTTTTTTTTAAATCTTTTTTCTCATTAGGGTATCATTTATTATGTTACAACCTCTTCTAAACTAGAGGAATGGCTAGCTAATGAGACGATGCAGGAAGGACTGCGTCTGTGTGCAGATCGAAATTATGTTGATGTGGATCCAACATTTAATCCAAACATTGATGAAGACTATGACCATCGACTGGCAGGCATATCCAGGGAGAGTTTCTGTGTGATTTACCTCAGCTGGATAGAGTACTGCTCTTCCCGAAGAGCAAAGGTGGGTGATTTACCTCAGCTGGATAGAGTACTGCTCTTCCCGAAGAGCAAAGGTGGGTGATTTACCTCAGCTGGATAGAGTACAGCTTTTCCCAAAGAGCAAAGGTGGGTGATTTACCTCAGCTGGATGGAGTACTGCTCTTCCCGAAGAGCAAAGGTGGATGATTTACCTCAGCTGGATAGAGTATAGCTCTTCCCAAAGAGCAAAGGTAGGGGTTTCTTTGTTTCGTTTATAACTCTCTGAGTCTGTTTTGCCAAAGAGGAGAGAATACCTCTATTTGTTATTATGTCAGTTTTTCTAGATTTTCTTCTTTCAAACTATCTGCATAAGAGGACCTTTGTGGTTCATAATGGTTGGGCCAAACCAGCTCTATCAGAGCAGATTAGAAAGAGAAGCCTCCCTCGTTCTCTCACCTGCAATGTCACAGTCTCACTGTCTAAATATCACCGCCTCTGCCTCTGCATGCACATACATATAGGTTGTAGATCACATGCAGAACCTTCTTAAAGACTGCATTTTGGAGCACCCCCAGCCCCAAGTCCTCAAACACACGTACTAAACTTATGGATAATTTAATATCTTTGTCCCAAATCCAAAGTCCAGACCAGTGTTAATAGAATCTTCTGCAATGATGGGAACATTCTATGTTGTTCTAGTATCATAACTACTAACCCCCCACATATGGTGGATTATGAGACACTTGAAATGTAGTCAGTATGACTAAGGAAATGAATTTTTAAGTTTTATTTAATTTTAATTGATTTAAATTTAATAACTCATATAGGATAATGACTACTGTACTGGACAGTATTCATCTAGATTATTGACTTTAAAATGTTAACATGGATAAAAATGATGTAATAATGAGTAAAAACATAGGTTCCTGGGCCTTGCCTGTGAGATTCTAATTCTGTGAGTCTAGGCTGGGAACCCAAAATCTGTATCATGCTGGGTGATTGTACTTCAGGTGGTTCCTAATCCACACTTCAGAACAACTTGTCTTATCCTAAAGGAAAGGTGAGTTGTAGACTTCTCCAACTACTGTTTTCCTGCTAGGTCTCATGGCTCTTGTGGCAGTGTTGCTCCTTCTGATTAGACCCCATGTACCATAACCACAGTAGCAAGGCCTGTGATTCCAAAAGCTAACTCCTCTATCACTATTGCTTCCCAAGCAAAAGTCTTGTGTAGTTGAACAGGATTATTCTGTATCATGGAGCACAGGGAGCCGGTTTGACAACCAGTGCCTTTATTGTGGTCTGGGGTGTACACGCTGATGGACTTTAAGTGTAATACTTTCTTTTACAGCTAGTCAATTAGAGTAAGGCACTCCATCATATCAGCCCATTTCTCTTTGCTTCATCAATAAGAAAGGGAGCATCCTATAATTCCCCTCCGAACAGTGACCTTTGAGCTTTTATATTGGATGCACAGTAGATACTGAGCAGAGTAGCATATTTTTAAATAGAATAAAATAACCTCATAAGAGCTCAGAAAAAGGGTCAGTGGACAATGTCTGGAAATGGAGGACCTCAAAGCTTACCGTCTCTTAACGTGCAGTTTGTGTGGTTTTTTTTGTTTTGTTTTGTTTTTTCCCATAAATGAAATAATACTTAAAATGCTTTGCATGCTACTCTCAAATCCTTGGACTTATTTCTTGGGGCAACAGGAGACAGGGAGTGATCGTATTATTCAAATAGCCTTTCTCTGGCTTAGACTATATTGGTTACTTTTGTTTTGTTTAACTGTGGTCGTCTGGGCTAGGAGCTCATTGTCTTCCCACTCAGAAACAGGCTTCATTCTTTCTAAATTTAAGGAGTACGTAATCTCTTAGAGATTATTGCTGAGGTCATGGATATATAATAGCTCAAGGAAGTCATTCTCTTAATTCCTAATAAGTCATATTCAAAAGGTTTACCTCCAAACTTGGGTATCTCCAGTCTCTTCTGAGAGCTTTCTATCCCTAGGTCATTATGGCTTATAGTCTACTATTGTAGTCCCCTTTAGAAGAAAATTGTCAGGAAAGATAATTCCTTCATGCTCCCGTTTTTTTAAATTGAACAATGTTATCCCTACCTCCTTAGAACCATGCATTCTGTTTTCTGAGTTATGTCTGGAAGAGCCTCTTCCCAGGGAAGTTAGTTAAAACAGAAAGGTTTGCTGACTCTAGATTGTTGTACCCTCACTTGAATGTTAATAAAGTTGCCTTCAGACATTTTCCCCCCATCAGATCAGATCAGATCAGATCAGTCACTGAGTCGTGTCCGATTCTCTGCGACCCCATGAATCGCAGCACTCCAGGCCTCCCTGTCCATCACCAACTCCCAGAGTTCACTCAGACTCACGTCCATCGAGTCAGTGATGCCATCCAGCCATCTCATCCTCTGTCATCCCCTTCTCCTCCTGCCCCCAATCCCTCCCAGCATCAGAGTCTTTTCCAGTGAGTCAACTCTTCGCATGAGGTGGCCAAAGTACTGGAGTTTCAGCTTTAGCATCATTCCTTCCAAAGAAATCCCAGGGCTGATCTCCTTCAGAATGGACTGGTTGGATCTCCTTGCAGTCCAAGGGACTCTCAAGAGTCTTCTCGAACACCACAGTTCAAAAGCATCAGTTCTTCAGCGCTCAGATAGTTTTCTGAGTTGCATGTTGTACCAAAATAAAAACTCATTCTTTCCACCTTCTCTCATTATATGTATTCTTAGGGGAAATAATCTTTCATACAATAGCTGTACCCGTCTTCTAGAGCTTGAAATAATGTTTTTTGTAAGTGTGGCCCTGGATTTACTCATTAAAACCACCTGGAACACTAGACTGCAAGGATTCTTCAAGCAAAGCTTGACTTTGCTTCCTGCTTCTTAAATGACTGTAGTTTTCTTTCATCTTTCTTAGTGTTAGCAACCAGTCTGAGAATTTCTAATTCAGTTGAGGATATAAGACACATGCCTTCTCCAACCATAACAAAATAGAGCTACTATGGTTGAACCAATTCTTTTTTTCCTTTGAGTACATTAGCAATGCGGCTACACTTCCTCTGTCTTGCATTGTTTCTGATGAGATGTCTGTAGTCATTCTTATCTTTGCTGTTCTGTACAAATAATAAAGGCACACCTCAGAGAGATGGCAGATAACCACGATAAAGCAAATAACACAGTAAAGCAAGTCACATGAATTGTTTGGTTTCCAAAACAGTTGTAAATATTATGTTTACATTTTACTAAGTGCCCTTTTAGGCTGTTTGCATCAGATGACCAGTATCTTGGACATGTGATGCAAATGGCTGACTCATTGGAAAAAAATCCCTGATGCTGGGAAACATTGAGAGCAGAAGGAGACGGTGGTCAAAGGATGAGATGGCTGGATGGAATCACCAGTGCGGTGGATGTGAACTCGGGCAAACTTCAGGAGATGGTGAGGGACAGGGAGGCCTGGTGTGCTTCAGTCCATGGGATCACAAAGAGCTGGACACAACTGGGCAACTAAACAACATATCAAGTGTGTGATTACATTATGTAAAAAATGTGATGATGTACATTACTTAATTTAAAAATACTTTATTGCTTAAAAAATGCTAGTCATCATCTGAGCCTTCAGCAAGTCATAATCTTTTTGCCCGTGGATGGTTTGAAATATTTTGAGAATTACCAAAATGTGACCTAGGGACATAAAGTGAGCAAGTGCTATTAGAAAAAATGGTGCCAATAGACCTGCTTGAAACAAGATTGCCACAAACCTTCAGATTAAAAAAAAAAGTATCTGCAAAGCACAATAAAGCAAAGTGCAATAAAATACCATATACTGGTATGTGTCATGTAATAATGTGGTTCCTCCCCCCCACTGGCTCATTTTTAAGATTTTTCTCTTCATCACTAGTTTAAGCAGTTTATGCTGTTTTCTTCATGTTTCTTGTTCTTGGAATTCATTGAACTGCTTGAATTCCTAGGTGGGTATCATTTTCATCAGATTTGGGAATATTTCACTTATTGTTTTCTCAAAATGTTTTTCTATTTTCCTCCTTCCCTTTGTGGGGGAACACCAATTAAATGTAATATAAATTACATTTATATTAGGCTGCCTAAAGTTGTTCTCTGACTACTGATGCTCTGTGGGTTTTTTTTTTCAGTCTTTGTCTCTGTGTTTAATTTTGTGTAATTTCTGTTGATATATTTTTAGATCATTTATTTTTTCTCTTCTGCATTAATCTCATCCAGTATATTTTTTTCTATTCTCAGACAGTCCATTTTTTTCTTTTTTAATCTCCTGAGGTTTAATTTGTGTCTTTTATATAGACCTTCCATGTCTCTACTTAGCACCCTATCACTCCTCTGTCTTTTTGAATGTATGGAATACAGTTATAATAGCTCTTTCAATATCCTTGTTGACTAATTCTAACATCTGTATCATTTCTGGGTCAATTTTGATTGATTATTTTTCTAATTGTGGGTTCTATCTTCCTGCTACTTTTGCATGCCTGACAATTTTTGATTGAGTGCTAGACTTTGTGAATTTTGCCTTGATGAGGCTGGATATTTTTGTATTCCTATATTTTTTTCTTTAAGTTTTTTTTTTTTTTTTTAATGTCAGTTCAGTTGCTCAGTCGTGTCCGACTCTTTGCGACCCCATGAATTGCAGCACGCCAGGCCTCCCTGTCCATCACCAACTCCTGGAGTTCACCCAGACTCACGTCCACTGAGTCAGTGATGCCATCCAGCCATCTCATCCTCTGTCGTCCCCTTCTCCTCCTGCCCCCAATCCCTCCCAGAATCAGAGTCTTTTCCAATGAGTCAACTCTTCGCATGAGGTGGCCGAAGTACTGGAGTTTCAACTTTAGCATCATTCCTTCCAAAGAAATCCCAGGGCTGATCTCCTTCAGAATGGACTGGTTGGATCTCCTTGCAGTCCAAGGGACTCTCAAGAGTCTTCTCTAACACCACAGTTCAAAAGCTTCAATTATTTGGCGCTCAGCCTTCTTCACAGTCGAACTCTCACATCCATACATGACCACAGTAAAAACCATAGCCTTGACTAGATGGACCTTTGTTGGCAAAGTAATGTCTCTGCTTTTGAATAATGCTATCTAGGTTGGTCATAAGTTTCCTTCCAAGGAGTAAGCGTCTTTTAATTTCATGGCTGCAGTCACCATCTGCAGTGATTTTGGAGCCCAGAAAAATAAAGTCTGACACTGTTTCCCCATCTATTTCCCATGAAGTGATGGGGCCAGATGCCATGATCTTCGTTTTCTGAATGTTGAGCTTTAAGCCAACTTTTTCACTCTCCTCTTTGACTTTCATCAAGAGGCTTTTTAGTTCCTCTTCACTTTCTGCCATAAGGGTGGTGTCATCTGCATATCTGACGTTATTGCTATTTCTCCCGGCAATCTTGATTCCAGCTTGTGCTTCTTCCAGCCCAGCATTTCTCATGATATACTCTGCATATAAGTTAAATAAGCAGGGTGACAATATACAGCCTTGACATACTCCCTTTCATATTTGGAACCAGTCTGTTGTTCCATGTCCAGTTCTAACTGTTGCTTCCTGACCTGCATACAAATTTCTCAAGAGACAGATCAGGTGGTGTGGTATTCCCATCTCTTTCAGAATTTTCCACAGTTTCTTGTGATCCACACACTCAAAGGCTTTGGCATAGTCAAGAAAGCAGAAATAGATGTTTTTCTGGAACTCTCTTGCTTTTTCCATGATCCAGCGGATGTTGGCAATTTGATCTCTGGTTCCTCTGCCTTTTCTAAAACCAGCTTGAACATCAGGAAGTTCACAGTTCTCATATTATTGCTGAAGCCTGGCTTGGAGAATTTTGAGCATTACTTTACTAGCGTGTGAGATGAGTGCAATTGTGTGGTAGTTTGAGCATTCTTTGGCATTGCCTTTCTTTGGGATTGGAAGGAAAACTGACCTTTTCCAGTCCTGTGGCCACTGCTGAGTTTTCCAAATTTGCTGGCATATTGAGTGCAGCACTTTCACAGCATCATCTTTAAGGATTTGGAATAGCTCAACTGGAATTCCATCACTTCCACTAGCTTTGTTTGTAGTGATGCTTTCTAAGGCCCACTTGACTTCACATTCCAGGATGTCTGGCTCTAGGTCAGTGATCACACCATCGTGATTATCTGGGTCGTGAAGATCTTTTTTGTACAGTTCTTCTGTGTATTCTTGCCACCTCTTCTTAATTTCTGCTTCTGATAGGTCCATACCATTTCTATCCTTTATCGAGCCCATCTTTTCATGAAATGTTCCCTTCGTATCCCTAATTCCCTTGAAGAGATCTCTAGTCTTTCCCATTCTGTTGTTTTCCTCTGTTTCTTTGCATTGATCACTGAAGAAGGCTTTCTTATCTCTTCTTGCTATTCTTTGGAACTCTGCATTCCGATGCTTATATCTTTCCTTTTCTCTTTTGCTTTTCGCTTCTCTTCTTTTCACAGCTATTTGTAAGGCCTCCCCAGACAGCCATTTTGCTTTTTTGCATCTCTTTTCCATGGGGATGGTCTTGATCCCTGTCTCCTGTACAGTGTCACGAACCTCATTCCATAGTTCATCAGGCAGTCTATCTATCAGATCTAGGCCCTTAAATCTAGTTCTCATTTCCACTGTATAATCATAAGGGATTTGATTTAGGTCATACCTGAATGGTCTAGTGGTTTTCCCTACTTTCTTCAATTTCAGTCTGAATTTGGCTGATCTGAACCACAGTCAGCTCCCGGTCTTGTTTTTGCTGACTGTATAGAGCTTCTCCATCTTTGGCTGCAAAGAATATAATCAGTCTGATTTCGGTGTTGACCATCTGGTAATGTCCATATGTAGAGTCTTCTCTTGTGTTGTTGGAAGAGGGTGTTTGTTATGACCAGTGCATTTTCTTGGCAAAACTCTATTAGTCTTTGCTCTGCTTCATTCCGTATTCCAAGGCCAAATTTGCCTGTTACTCCAGGTGTTTCTTGACTTCCTACTTTTGCATTCCAGTCCCCTATAATGAAAAGGACATCTTTTTTGGGTGTTAGTTCTAAAAGGTCTTGTAGGTTTTCATAGAATTGTTCAACTTCAGCTTCTTCAGCATTACTGGTTGGGGCGTAGACTTCGATTACTGTGATATTGAATGGTTTGCCTTGGAAATGAACAGAGATCATTCTGTCGTTTTTGAGATTGCATCCAAGTACTGCATTTTGGACTCTCTTGTTGACCATGATGGCTACTCCATTTCTTCTGAGAGATTCCTGCCCGCAGTAGTAGATATAATCGTCATCTGAGTTAAATTCACGCATTCCAGTCCATTTCAGTTCGCTGATTCCTAGAATGTCGACATTCACCCTTGCCATCTCTTGTTTGGCCACTTCCAATTTGCCTTGATTCATGGACCTGACATTCCAGGTTCCTATGCAATATTGCTCTTTATAGCATTGGACCTTGCTTCTATCACCAGTCACATCCACAGCTGGGTATTGTTTTTGCTTTGGCTCCATCCCTTCATTCTTTCTGGAGTTATTTCTCCACTGATCTCCAGTAGCATATTGGGCACCTGCTGACCTGGGGAGTTCCTCTTTCAGTATCCTATCATTTTGCCTTTTCATACTGTTCATGGGGTTCTCAAGGCAAGAATACTGAAGTGGTTTGCCATTCCCTTCTCCAGTGGACCACATTCTGTCAGATCTCTCCACCATGACCCGCCCATCTTGGGTTGCCCCACGGGCATGGCTTAGTTTCATTGAGTTAGACAAGGCTGTGGTCCTAGTGTGATTAGATTGACTAGTTTTCTGTGAGTATGGTTTCAGTGCGTTGGCCCTCTGATGCCCTCTTGCAACACCTGCTGTCTTACTTGGGTTTCTGTTACCTTGGGCATGGGGTATCTCTTCACGGCTGCTCCAGCAAAGTGCAGCCATTGCTCCGTACCTTGGACGAGGGGTATCTCCTCACCGCCGCCATTCCTGACCTTCAGCGTGGGATAGCTCCTCTAGGCCCTCCTGTGCCCGCGCAGCCACAGCTCCTTGGACGTGGGGTTGGTCCTCCCGGCCACCGCCCCTGGCCTCGGGCATGGGGGCGTGGGGTAGCCCCTCCCGCCCTCCGCCCCTGGCCTTGGGCTTAGGGGCGTGGGGTATCTATTCTCGTCGCCGCCCCTGACCTCGGACGCTAGGTATCTCCTTTTGCCGCCCCCCCTGACCTCGGATGTGGGGTAGACAGAAGAATTGTACAAAAAAGATCTTCACGACCCAGATAATCACGATGGTGTGATTACTGACCTAGAGCCAGACATCCTGGAATGTGAAGTCAAGTGGGCCTTAGAAAGCATCACTACGAACAAAGCTAGTGGAGGTGATGGAATTCCAGTTGAGCTATTCCAAATCCTTAAAGATGATGCTGTGGAAGTGCTGCACTCAATATGCCAGCAAATTTGGAAAACTCAGCAGTGGCCACAGGACTGGAAAAGGTCAGTTTTCATTCTAATCCCAAAGAAAGGCAATGCCAAAGAATGCTCAAACTACCACACAATTGCACTCATCTCACACGCTAGTAAAGTAATGCTCAAAATTCTCCAAGCCAGGCTTCAGCAATGTGTGAATCGTGAACTTCCTGATGTTCAAGCTGGTTTTAGAAAAGGCAGAGGAACCAGAGATCAAATATCCAACATCCGCTAGATTATAGAAAAAGCAAGAGAGTTCCAGAAAAACATCTATTTCTGCTTTCTTGACTATGCCAAAGCCTTTGACTGTGTGGATCACAAGAAACTGTGGAAAATTCTGAAAGAGATGGGAATACCACACCACCTGATCTGTCTCTTGAGAAATTTGTATGCAGTTTCAGGAATCAATGGTTACAACTGGACATGGAAGAACAGACTGGTTCCAAATATGAAAAGGAGTATGTCAAGGCTGTATATTGTCACCCTGTTTATTTAACTTAAATGCAGAGTACATCATGAGAAACGCTGGACTGGAAGAAACACAAACTGGAATCAAAATTGCCGGGAGAAATAGCAATAACGTCAGATATGCAGATAACACCACCCTTATGGCAGAAAGTGAAGAAGAACTAAAAAGCCTCTTGATGAAAGTGAAAGTGGAGAGTGAAAAAGTTGGCTTAAAGCTTAACATTCAGAAAACGAAGATCATGGCATCTGGTCCCATCACTTCATGGGAAATAGATTGGGAAACAGTGGAAACAGTGTCAGACTTTATTTTTCTGGGCTCCAAAATCACTGCAGATGGTGACTGCAGCCATGAAATTAAAAGACGCTTACTCCTTGGAAGGAAAGTTATGACCAACCTAGACAGCATATTCAAAAGCAGAGATATTACTTTGTCAACAAAAGTCCATCTAGTCAAGGCAATGGTTTTTCCTGTGGTCATGTATGGATGTGAGAGTTGGACTGTGAAGAAGGCTGAGCGCCGAAGAATTGAAGCTTTTGAACTGTGGTGTTGGAGAAGACTCTTGAGAGTCCCTTGGACTGCAAGGAGATCCAACCAGTCCATTCGGAAGGAGATCAGCACTGGGATTTCTTTGGAAGGAATGATGCTAAAGTTGAAACTCCAGTACTTCGGCCACCTCATGCGAAGAGTTGACTCATTGGAAAAGACTCTGATACTGGGAGGGATTGGGGGCAGGAGGAGAAGGGGACGGCAGAAGATGAGATGGCTGGATGGCATCACTGACTTGATGGACGTGAGCCTGAGTGAACTCCGGGAGTTGGTGATGGACAGGGAGGCCTGGCGTGCTTCGATTCATGGGGTCGCAAAGAGTCGGACACGACTGAGCGACTGATCTGATCTGATCTGATGGTGGTTTTATTCCTAGTTTTTTAAGGAATCTCCATGCCATCTTCCATAGTGTCTGTATCAATTTACATTCCCACCAACAGTGCAAAGGTGTTCCCTTTTCTCCACACCCTCTCCATCATTTATTGTTTATAGACTTTTTGATGATGGCCATTTCATGTGTTTGTTAGTCATCTGTATTTCTTCTTTGGAGAAATGTCTGTTAAGGTCTTTTTCTCACTTTTTGATTGGGTTGTTTGTTTCTCTGCTATTGAGTTGTATGAGCTGCTTGTATATTTTGGCAATTAATCCTTTGTCAGTTCTTTCATTTGCTATTATTTTCTCCCATTCAGAGGAGAAAATAATGTCTTTTCACCTTGCTTAGTTTTGTTTGCTGTGCAAAAGCTTTTAAGTTTAATCAGGTCCCACTTGTTTACTTTTGTTTTTATTTCTGTTACTCTAGGAGGTGGATCATAGAGGATCTTGCTTTGATTTATGTCATCAACAGTTCTGCCTATGTTTTCCTCTAAGAGTTTTATAGTTTCTGGTCTTATATTTAGGTCTTTAATTCATTTTAAGTTTATCTTTGTGTGTGGTGTTAGGAAGTGTTCTAATTTCATTCTTTTACGTGTAGCTGTCCTGTTTTCCCAGCACCATTTTATTGAAGAGGCTGTCTTTGCCCCATTGTATATTCTTGCCTCCTTTGTCAAAAATAAGGTCCCCATAGTTGCCTGGGTTTATTTCTGGGCTTTCTATCTTATTTCATTGTTCTATATCTGTGTTTGTGCCAGTGCCAAACTGTCTTGATGACTCTAGCTTTGTAGTATAATCTGAAGTCAGGAAGGTTGATTCCTCCAGCTCCATTCTTCTTTCTCAGGACTGCTTTGGCTATTCAGGGTCTTTTGTGTTACATATGAATTGTGAAATTTTTTGTTCTAGTTCTGTGAAAAATGCCATTGGCAATTTGATAGGGATCACATTGAATCTGTAGATTGCGTTTGGTTGTATAGTCATTTTCACAATATTGATTCTTCCTACCTAGGAACATGGAATATCTCTCCGTCTGTTTATGTCCCCATTGATTTCTTTCATTAGTGTCTTATAATTCTCTGCATACAGTTCTTTTGTCTTCTTAGGTAAGTTTATTCCTAGATATTTACTTTTGTTGTTGTTGTTGCAGTGGTGAATGGGATTGATTCCTTAATTTCTCTTTCTGATTTTTCATTGTTAGTATATAGAAATGCAAGTGATTTCTGTGTATTGACTTTGTATCCTGCCACTTTGCTAAATTCACTGATTAGCTCTAGTAATTTTCTGATACTATCTTTAGGGTTTTCTATGTACAGTATCATGTCATCTGCAAATAGTGAGAACTTTACTTCTTCTTTTCCAATCTGAATTCCTTTTATTTCTTTTTCTTCTCTGATTGCTGTAGCTGGGACTTCCAGTGCTATGTTGAATAATAGTGGGGAAAGTGGACACCCTTGTCTTGTTCCTGATCTTAGGGAGAATGTTTTCAGTTTTTCACCATTGAGAATATTTGCTGTAGGCTTATCACATATGGCCTTTACTATGTTGAGGTAAAGGAGATCAGTCCTGGGTGTTCGTTGGAAGGACTGATGCTGAAGCTGAAACTCCAATACCTCATGTGAAGAGTTGAATCATTGGAAAAGACTCTGATGCTGGGAGGGATTGGGGGCAGGAGGAGAAGGAGACGACAGAGGATGAGATGGCTGGATGGCATCACCAACTTGATGGACATGAGTTTTAGTGAACTCCGGGAGTTGGTGATGGACAGGGAGGCCTGGTGTGCTGCGATTCATGGGGTCACAAAGAGTCAGACACGACTGAGCGACTAAACTGAACTGATGTTGAGGTAGGTTCCTTCTGTGCCCATTTTTTGGAGAGTTTTAATCATAAATGGGTACTAAATTTTGCCAAAGGCTTTTTCTGCATCTATTGAGATTATCATATGGTTTTTATCTTTCAATTTGTTAATGTGGTGTATCACATTGATTGATTTATATATATTGAAGAATCCTTGCATCCCTGGAATAAACCCAACTTGATTATGGTGTATGAGCTTTTTGATGTGGTACTAAATTCTGTTTGCTAAAATTTTGTTGAGGATTTTTGCATCTATGTTCATCAGTGATACTGGCCTGTAGTTTTCTTGTGTTGTTTTTGTCTGGTTTTGGTATCAAGATGATGGTGGCCTCATAGAATGAGTTTGGAAGTGTTCCTTCCTCTGCGATTGAAGGATAGGCATTAGTTTTTCTCTAAATGTTTGGTAGAATTCTCCTGTGAAGCCATGTGGTCCTGGGCTTTTGTTTTTTGGGAGATTTTTTTATCACAGCTTCAATTTCAGTGCTTATAACTCGATTGTTCATAATTTCTATTTCTTCCTGGTTCAGTCTTGGAAGGTTGAACTTTTCTAAGAATCTGTCCATTTCTTCCAGGTTATCTATTTTATTGCCATATAGTTGTTCATAATAGTCTCTTATAATTGTTTGTATTTCTACATTGTCTGTTGTAACCTCTCCTTTTTCATTTCTGATTTTGTTGATTTGATTCTTCTCTTTTTTTCCTGATAAGTCTGGCTAAAGTTTTGTCAATTGTGTTTATTCGCTCAAAGAACCAGCTTTTAGTTTTATTAACCTTTACTATTGTTTCTTTCATTTCTTTTTCATT
Source organism: Bos indicus x Bos taurus (assembly GCF_003369695.1). Classification (NCBI taxonomy): domain Eukaryota; kingdom Metazoa; phylum Chordata; class Mammalia; order Artiodactyla; family Bovidae; genus Bos; species Bos indicus x Bos taurus. The sequence continues at coordinate 76,493,848 of NC_040085.1, forward strand.
TATTTCTGCTCACATCTTTATGATATCTTTCCTTCTGCTAATTTTGGGGGTTTTTTGTTCTTCTTTTCCCAGTTGTTTTAGGTGTAAAGTTAGGTTGTCTATTCAGTGTTTTTCTTGTTTCTTGAGGTAGGATTGTACCACTACAGACTTCCCTCTTAGAACTGCTTTTGCTGCATCCCATAGGTTTTGAGTTGTGTTTTCATTGTCATTTGTTTCTAGAAATATTTTTATTTCCCTTTTGATTTCTTCAGTAACCTATTGGTTATTTAGAAACGTGTTGTTTAATCTCCATGTGTTTTTGTTTCTTATTGTTTTTTTTCTTGTAATTGATAATCTAGTCTCATAACGTTGTGGTCAGAGAAGATACCTGATAGGATTTCGGTTTTCTTACATTTACTGAGGTTTGGTTTGTGACCCAAGATGTGTTCTATCCTGGAGAATGTTGCATGTGCACTTAAGATGTATTCTGCATTTGGATAGAATGTCCTGAAGATGTCAATGAGATCCATCTCATCTAATGTGTCATTTAAAACTTGTGTTTCTTATTAATTTTCTGTTTTGATGATCTGACCATTGATACAAGTTGGATGTTAAAGTCTCCTACTATCATTGTGTTACTGTCAGTTTCTCCTTTTCTGTCTGTTAGTGTTTGTCTTATGTATTGAGGTGCTCCTCTGCTGGGTGCATAGATATTTACAGTTGTTATGTCTTCCTCTTGGATTGATCCCTCCATCATTTTGTAGTGGCCTTCCTTATCTCTTGTAATCTTTATTTTAAGGTCTATTTTGTCTGATATGAGGATTGCTATTCCAGCTTTCTTTTGCTTCCCATTTGCATGGAATATATTTTTCCATCCTCTCACTTTCAGTCTGTATGTGTCTTTAGGTCTGAAGTGGGTTTCTTGAAAACAGCATAAAAATGGGTCTTGTTTTTGTATCCATTCAGCCAGTCTGTGTCTTTCGGTTGGAGCATTTAATCTATTTACATTTAAAGTAATTATTGATATATACGTTCCTATTGCCATTTTCATAATTGTTTGGGGTTGATTTTGTAGATCTTTTCTCTTCTCTTGTATTTCTTGGCTGTATAAATCCCTTTAACATTTTTGTAAAGCTAATTTGGTGGTACTTAATTCTCTTAACTTTTGCTTGTCTGAAAAGGTTATTTCTCCTTCAGTTTTGAATGAGATCCTTGCTGAGTACAGTAATCTTGGTTGTAGATTTTTCCCTTCAGTACTTTAAATGTATCTTCCCATTCTCTTCTGGCCTGCAGTTTCTGCTGAAAGGTTTCCCTTGTATGTTACTTGTTGCTTCTCCCTTGCTGCTTTTAATTTTTTCTTTGTGTTAGTCTTTGTTAGTTTGATTAGTATGTCTCTTGGCGTGTTTCTCCTTAGGTTTATCCTGTATGGGACTCTTTGCACCTCTTGGACTGGATTGACTATTTCCTTTTCCATGTTGGGGAAATTTTCAACTATAATCTCTTCAGAAATTTTCTCATACTCTTTCCTTTTCTCTTCCTCTTCTTGGCCCCCTATAATTCGAATGTTGGTGCATTTGGTATTGTCCCAGAGGTCTCTGAGACTATCCTCAGTTCTTTTCATTCTTTTTACTTTGTTCTGCTCTTCAAAAGGTTTTTCCACCATTTTATCTTCCAGCTCACTGATTCGTTCTTCTGCCTCAGGTATTCTGCTGTTGATTCCTTCTAGAGTATTTTTAATTTCAATAATTGTGTTGTTTGTCTCTGTATTTTATTCTTTAATTCTTCTAGGTCTTTGTTAATTGATTCTTGCATTTTCTCCATTTTGTTTTCAAGATTTTTGATCATCTTTACTATCATTATGTTGAATTCTTTTTCGATAGTTTGCCTATTTTCTCTTCATTTATTTGGACTTCTGTGTTTCTGGTTTATTTGTGTAGTATTTCTCTGCCTTTTTTTTTTTTTTTAACTTACTGTATTTGAGATCTCCTTTTCCAGACTTCAAGGAAAGTTGAATTCTTTCCTTGAAGAAAGTTGAATTCTTTCTTCCTTTTGGTTTCTGCCCTGCTAAGGTTGGTCCAGTGGTTTGTGTAGGGTGAGATTTGTGCTGAGTTTTTGTTTGTTTGTTTGTTTTTCCTCTGATGGGCAAGGCTGAGTGAGGTGGTAATCCTGTCTGCCGATGATGTTGTTTGTATTTTTGTTTTGTTGTTTAGATGAGGTGTCCTGCACAGGGTGCTGTGGGTGGTGTGGGTTTCATTTGTGTGGAGTTCTCACTGTTTGGTACTCCCTGGAGTCACTGCTGTCACAGTCCTTTCCCTGGGAGTCACAGCTCACCTTACCTCCCTAGGATGCCCTCTAACTGTGCTGATCTCTGGACCTGCTGTGATGGCACCTCAGATTCTAATCTGGTCCTGCTTCTGTGTGTTCTTGCCTCCAGTGTCCACAGCTATCAGAGCTAGTGTGTTTTCTTTTGTGGGAGCTCTTAGTGACCTTTTATGTCATAGACAACAGTCTGCCTAGTTGATCGTGTGGATTTAGTCTGCAGCTTGTACAGCTGGTGGGGAGGTTTTGGGTCTTCTTTCTTAGCCACACTGCCCCTGGATTTCAATTGTGGTTTTATTTCCACCTCTACATGGGGGTCGTCCATTGGAGTTTGTTCCTGAGGCTGCCCTGGAGGACTTGGGTTTGTTCCTGTGAGGGCCAGGTCTGGAGGTGGTGCAGCTTCTTGGGTCACAGGAGTTCTGGCAGCACCAGGTACTCAGGGGAGTTGGTACTAGGGCGGCAGGAAATATAGTGCTCTAGAAGGGTATGGCAAGCAGTATTGGTCAGTAAGCTCCAGTATTCTTGCCTGGAGAAACCCCCTCCCTGACAGAGAAGCCTGGCAGGCCATAGTCTGCTGCTGCTGCTTCTGCTAAGTCGATTCAGTCGTGTCCGACTCTCTGCGACCCCATAGACGGCAGCCCACCAGGCTCCCCCGTCCCTGGGATTCTCCAGGCAAGATCACTGGAGTGGGTTGCCATTTCCTTCTCCAATGCATGAAAGTGAAAAGTGAAAGGTAAGTCGCTCAGTCGTGTCCGACTCTCAGCGACCCCATGGACTGCAGCCTACCAGGCTCCTCCATCCATGGGATTTTCCAGGCAAGAGTATTGGAGTGGGGTGCCATTGCCTTCTCCGGCCACAGTCTACAGGGTTGCAAAGAGTTGGACACAACCAAAGTGACACTGTGTGCATAGATGCAAGACCTTTTTCGCCTGTGGCAGCTCTGCCCCAGTGAGAGCTGAGTGTGAAGGTGGCGCAGCTGCTTGGCTTGCAGGGACCCTGGTGGCGCCAAGTGTGCAGGGACTTGGACTGCCTCTACCACAGGAGTTATGGCCCTATCAGAGTCTTTTTTTCTGAGCCTCTTGTAGCTGGTGATCAGAAAGCCTTTTTGGCCAGCCTTTCTCCATAGCTCCGCCTGTTCAGGCATTTAGAGGGCTCCCTTGCCTGGGGTCCTTCTCTGTTGTTCAGCACGTCAGGCACATAGAGGGGACTCTTGGCTGGGGTCCTACTCTGTACATTGACAGGTCAGGCACTTAAAGGGGCATGTAGGTGGGATCCTGCTCTGTAATTCAGTGCATCAGGCGTTTGATGAGCCAGCCTCTCTATTATTCAACTGTGGATGCTGGTATGTGGTGGGCGAGAGGGTATGGAGATGGCTCCACCTCCTACGTGTAACTCAGCAGTATCACCTTGCTTCCATGGATGCCTGGCTTTCCTCCACAGACATTTCCCACCACAGTCTCCTCCCTCACATCGCCTCAGTTCATCTCTCTGCAGTCAACAGCAGCCCTCGCCCTGGGATTGCTCCACAATCCCAAAACTCCAGCTCCCAGCTGCTGTACCTTCCAGGGGACCAGTGTTATTGTCTGGGATATGTATGGCTGTGGCAAGGACTGTCTGATTATCATTATACTTAGGCTGCCACAGATCAGCTGTTTCACTCTCAGGCTTGAATATTTCTCCTCTGACTCAGAGAATTACCCCGATGTGGGGATCGGACCCCTGCTTCGATTCCCCCTCCTGCCAAGGGCAGGTCCAGTCCTACTAACTCTCCTGTTCTTCGTCCCACTGAGTTTTGTGTGGTTCGATACATTCTTTTCCACTGGTCAGGTACTCCTGTCCGCTCTCAGCTGGTGTTCTGTATGCACTTCTGTGTCTGAAGGGGTATTCCTGATGTATCATGGAGAGAAAGGTACTCCACGTCTGCCTACTCCTCGGCCATCTTGTTCTCCCAGGATCTGTTTCAGTGAGTCGGCTCTTCACATCAGGTGGCCCAAGTATTGGAGCTTCAGCTTTAGCAGCAGTGTCTTTATTACTGTATCTTGACCAGTTCCAGAAGCCTGAACTAAATTAAGAAAAAAAATTTTTTTTCCCATAACAGAAGCAGTGCATTTTCAGCATATTTACTGCTTCTGTTATGGGAAAAAAAATTTTTTTTTCTTAATTTAGTTGACTGGGTCGGGGAGAGAGGGAGACAGAAAAGAAAGAAATGTAGGCTCTCCTTCACAGTTAAAATTAACTAAATTACCCAGTTAATGATAATTAATTAAACAGTCTATATTAAGCTAGTATCTTAGACAGCTGCCCTTTTCTCTTTATGTTAATGGTTTATAAAATCAGATAAATATATATATATAATTGGAAAAGATAGAATAATTAAGCTCATTAAAAGCCTAGATCCATGATTCTTCAATGTTAGCATACATTAGAATGTGACGGGAGTGTGATAGGTGAACCCCACCTCCAGAACTTGACTTCACAGGTCTGAAATGGTTCTAGAATTTGCATTTCTAATAAGTTCCCAGGTGATGCTCTTGTTGTGTCCCAGGATTACACTTTGAAAACTGCTGCATTCGATTGTTTCTCAGTAATTAAGATGCTTCCAAGATTCTCTTTAGTATTATGTAAGTTGTACCATTTTGTTTGTGTGTGTGTGTATATATATATAATTATTGCATATGTTTATATATAATATATATTTAATAGTCAATAATAAAGGTATGCAACTGCAAAAGAATTAAAAGGTTGAATGAAGGAAAGCAATATTCTATAGACACAGTTTAATTTTCTTTAATGTGGTTATTGTCACTGATAGGCTAGTGCTGTTGTCATTAATGCTTGCCAGGTTAAGTTGAGAAATACCTAATTAATAAACAGAATATTATATTTCAGGAGAGGGCGGAATCAGTAATGATGTATATCAGCAAGTACTTTGAGATGTTTAGCTAAGATCCTAACACTAATACAGCCAGGTTTTTTTAGTATGTTCCAGTATTATTATAAAGCATTAGTTTTATTTAAAGATTCCAAAGAACCTCCTTATACACATTCATACTTCATTTTATGCTGTTTCTTTTCACTAGAACTTATATTTGAGGAGATAGTAAGTATATGCTACTTGAGTTCCTTGTCCTGTCTGATTTTTTAAATAGATTTTTCTGATTCGGTAAATACTTATATACCATTCTGATAAGTAATATTCTTTTGTTCTTTTTTATTGAGATATAATTGACATACAACATTAATTAGTTTCAGGTATACAGCATAATGATTTGATATTTGTATATATTGCAAAATGATCACCACAATAGCTCTAGTTAACATCCTTCATCATACAGTTATAGAATTATTTTTTCCTTGTGATGAGAAGTTACAAGGTCTACTCTCTTAGTAACTGTCAAATATGCAGTATAGTATTACTAAACTGGAGTCAACCATGCTATACATTACATCCCCATGACTTAACTCATTTTATAAGTGGAAATTTGTGCCTTCAACCCCCTTCACCCTGTTCCTTGTTTTCTTTCTTTTTTTTTTTTTTTTATTTAAAGCCACTGGATGTGGACAAAGATTCATCTCTGGTGACTCTTTGTTATGGACTCTGTGTTCTGGGACGGAGAGCTTTGGGGACTGCATCCCACCATATGTCCAGGTAAGGAAGGCATTGCTGTTTTCAGAAACAGACTGGGAAGCTCTATAACCAAAATCTGAAAAATCTGAAATGGTTTTTAACGGAAGCATTCTATGTTAATTTATTACAAATGTTTCTTCAGATATTGTATAGATCTTTTTAGTAAACACAGTGGAATTCGAAGTGGTTAAAAGAACTAACTTTTAAAATTCACATGTGTGTAGGCAGCTGCAGATAATGAGAATTTAATAATTTAAGACATTAAAAAAATAACTCATAATGTATGATTGGTGTCTTCCCATATACATCTATTTTTCTAACAGTTCACTTCCTTTTATTTTTATTTTTCTCCTTTTAGTCTTTGCTCAGAGCATTTATATTCTTAATATAATGGTACATTAGATTTGGGGACTCTAAATGTAAACTGGATTTCTTGTTGTGAACACCCAGTTGAATTAGAATTAAGAAATGCCACATAATGCTTCTTCTCTGATTACCTCATGTTTTCCATTAGGCCCTCCTTACTCTCAAGTTAGAGAGTCTTCACCTTCTGTTTATGTTCAAGGACTCACTATTACAGTAGGTCATGAACAAGGGCCCAGGGCAAATAGCCTTGACCCTTGTGATTCTGATTCAGGGGTACTGATATTAGTTCTTGGCGTCTGTATCTTCAAAACACTCCCAGATGATTCTGATGCATAACCAGATGTTAGAATCAGTGTAATGGAAGACCTTTGTCAAAATATGTAAACTTTTATCTCCAATCTTAACAGTAATTTAGAGTCATTCCTCTATGGATTGCATGCCCTATTTAAGGGAGATTTCCGTATTTCTTCAATTCGGGACGAATGGATCTTTGCTGACATGGAACTCCTGAGGAAAGTAGTAGTCCCTGGAATTCGTATGTCCATTAAACTTCATCAGGTAAGAGGAGGGAATTTCTAATACATTACTGGTTTTAATGGTACTTCTTCACTTGACTCCCAAATTATGTTCCTTGGGATCCTTTTGAGAAATACTCTGATTTGAGACAAAGAAAAACATGATTCTTGATAGGATATTAAATCTTAGAAGCCTGAACCTGTGTTTGTAACAGTGAATTTGAACAGTAATAATAGAGAGTGACCTGGGCATGAACTTGCAGAAAAATACAAGCAGTGACAAACTGAAAATACAAGCCTTGGGCTCCTGTAAGGGTTGCTTTGACTTCAGGTGATTGTAATTCATGCCTGTTCTCAGGTGATTGTAATTCATGCCTGTTCTTTGAGTAAATGTTAGTTGATCCCCAGTGCAGTATAACAACATCTCAGGAGTCTTGCAAGTGTTGCTGTTATTTAACTATGAGCTTCATTTACCATGTTTTATAGAATAAATGATGGTTAGGACAGAATCAGCCTTAATTAAATAATCCTAGAAAGGCAATAAAATGAAAATGAGACTCTCAAATGCAAATCTAAAGCACTGGGCCCCTTTAAGAACATATTTTGAAATTAGGTGCTGGCGCTTGCTGCCCTTATCGTTCCGCGTGACAGCTGTGATGAGATTTGAGGATAGAGAGCACGTGATGGTGTTGATCAAATGCAGCTGCTGTGCTCGGATGTGGGTGTCTCTCACTGCCAAATAAGAGGTGGACTACCCCGCAGATGAGTTTACCATGACCTAGTGGAATGAAGTTAACACCCCATATTATTAAGGAGCATTACTAATAAAGACTACAGTATTTGAAAATTTCTGTGAAAAGAATACTGTTTGGGGATGATGGGGAAACAAAATATTTGGGATCAAGGAGAAGAGGGCGGCAGAGGATGAGATGGTTGGATAGCATGACCTGCTCAATAGCCATGAACTTGGGCAAACTCCAGGAGATAGCAAGGGCCAGGGAGGCCTGGTGTGCTGCAGTCCATGGGGTCACAAAGAGTCAGACGCTACTTAGCGACTGAACAACAGCAACAGAATTGTCCATCATCAGACTGGCTTTAGAGTTTCAAGACAAAATTCAGTGTATTTTAAAGAAAAAGATAATGATTTCATATTAAAATGTTTTTAAAACTTAACAGTTTCTCAGAAGGTATTGTGTTTCTGCTACGTATGAAATACTCTTTTATGTAGCATAATTATCTAACAGCTCCTGACAGACGTCTTTAACTCTAAACATCATGACAGGTATTTTATCTCCATCTGGCAGAGAGGAAACTGAGGCACAGACTCTCTGTATTTTCTCATCCCTGTCTCTCCCTACAAGTGCTCTTGCCTGGTGCTTCCAATCCATTTCCTTACATGTGTTTTTAGCCTGTGACAATGGTTCTCTACCTTATAATCAGGCCCAATGCAGTTGAGTACAACACACTGTCATTATTAGCCATGACTGACAGCAACAATGACAGATTGGGAAGGGATAAGGAGGTGGACATGGGAACCCGGGGCCGTAGAGTGCTGAGGGAGGGGAGAAGATGAGAACACAGGTGCAGCCTGGAGAAGTTCTGTGATCCACACACACACTGGAGAAGAGTGAGATTGACCTGTGAAGAAACAAGCAACAGCCATTCACCCAGCATTACTTTGACCAGACAGGGGGTTGCTGGTGAGAGACTCTGAGGCCAGGATAAGATAGATGTGTAGATTAGTACTGTTCATCTCCAAAGTTCATTTGTACTCATGAAAATCCACAAAAGGCTTCTATGTTAAAGTGTTAGTACATATGTATACTACTTGGCATGTGACCCAGCAAGTCCATTCCCACATATTTACCCAAGAGAATGAAAGTGTATGTCCACCCAAAGACTTACACACATGTGCTTAGCAGTTCTAGTCCCAAGAGCCCAAAGCTGCAGATAACTCCAGTGTTCATCAACAGATAGAATATTACTTAGCAGTAAATGTAAATGATCTACTGTTAGATGCCACAGGAAGAATGAATGTCAAATATTATACAGAATAAGGGAAGCCAGACGTAAAAAGAGTGCATATTGTATTATTTTATTTAGGTAAAATTTAAAACAGGCCAAACTAATCTGTAGTGACAGAAAGCAGATCAGTGGTTGCTTGGGATGTAGGGATTGAATGCCAGAGGGCAGGAAGGAACTTTGAAATGACAGAAATAGTCTATATTTAGATTGTAGCAGTGGTTAACACGGGCTTACACATTTGTCAAAGTGCGTCTGACTGTACTATTAAAATGGGTGCAATTTATTATGTGTAAATTATACCTCAACTGATTGTTTTTTAAAAAGATTCTGTTTCCGGAGAGCTAAATACATAAAATTTCTGTTAACCTTTGTTTCAGACACAGTCTCTGATAGGGTGCTTTTCAATTTTTAATTCTGCAATCTGTTTTATGTTTTTACTTTAGAAATTAAAACTGTTACGTGTGTAGTATTTAATTTTACAATGTTCTGTAATGTATCAGTGTTCTCATCCACATAATCACCCACAGCCCAGAAATTTATTTTACTCACAGTTTTGTAGCTGAAGATTAGCCAAAACTCAGAGAAATTAAGTAAATCACCCTTTTCATGTGTTCTCTCTCGTCCTCTAATCATTTTGTAAAACAGCTTACTTCCTTATTTTTTTTTTTTCCACTAGTCTCTTTAAGGGAGTTTACATGGTTGTTAGAGCTAAAATACACCAATTAAAGTCTAGCTTGGTTTACAAGAGATATATAATGAAAATGTTAACAACCTGTGATCTCCTTGAGGCCAGTGATAGCGTCTTAGTAATCTTTATATCCTCATTGCTTAGTACTTGGCAGCCAGTGAATGTTACATGAGTTGCATTGTTTTCAACAAATAGTATTTCCTGTGTATCTCCTCATAACTTTTCAAGTGTATTTCTAAAATGCTTCTGAAAACCTTTCCTAGAATTGGAAACATTATCTCTTTTTTTATTTATTTGAAAACTAATGGAAAACAATGGAAAGTAAACATCTCCCAAGAGTAAGCGTCTTCTGTCATCCTGTACCATCATACAATACTCCAAGAAGCAGTCACTGCCAATAATTGGATGCCTATCTTTTCTGCTTTCCCCAAGTTCATTCAGACATTTTCAACTATATTTATACATATTTTCCTTTTTAAAAATGTAATCGTGCTGTGTAAATTGATCTGGGTCAAGCTCTTTTCCCAGTTAATATAATGTGGACACCTTTCTAAGTCAGCGCCTGTAGAGGCATTTCACTTTTTTTTTAATGACTCTGTAGTTTTCCAGAGTGTAATTTTTACTCTGTTTATTCAGCTCTTTCTCTATTCATGAACATTCTGCTTGTTTCAAATATTTATCAGTAAAACACTGTTGAATGATATACATAGAAGTTTACATATTCATTCAACCATTTTAAGCCCAATGAAAATAAATACTTGGACAGGATTGAACATTCTCCACTTTTGGCATGCCTAATGATTTCAGACTTTGTGTCCATTTTACTGAGAATGTGTTTATTGCTTGTCTCTGCACTTTTATTTTCTATTCAAATAATTGTACAAATACTACTAATCCAAGGATGTCATTTCTTCCCTAAGTGAACATCTTGCTGAAAGAGAGCATCTTATGTCAGAATGAAAAAATACTCAAAAAGCGTATTCAAGCTCTGGCACTACCATCATATACTAATTTTCTAAACCTCGTTGTTCAGCCGTTAAGTCATGTCAGACTCTTTGTGACCCCATGGACTGCAGGCTTCTCTGTCCTTCACTGTTCCTGGAGTTTGCTCAAACTCATGTCCATTGAGTCAGTTATGTCATCCAACCATCTCATCCTCCATCGCCCCCTTCTCCACCTACCCTCAATCTTTCCCAGCTTAAGCCTCTTTGAGCTTCAGTTTCCAAATTTGTAAAATGCTGGCATTATCTGCTCAACCTACTTGACAAGATTGTTTTAAGATCTTTAGGTGAGATCGTGTGTTGGAGAACTTTGTACACTATGTACCCACATGTACATGAAGACTTCCATTATCCTCATGTTGGTGACCCTCCCGACCTGGAGGTGCATCCTTGGGGATATCGCCTTCTTGCTCTCACTGTCTCACCTCCCGATAGCCCACACTCCAGTCAGCTGGCCTGAGCACAAATGAGTTACTTTACCTGGGTGTAAAAATGTATCAGCCTCTTAACTATAAATATGAAGGCAGCTAATATGGTATTTTTGTTTCCTTAAAAACATACCATTTCAGAAATTCCAAATTGTGTTATGATTATTGGGGTTTATATCCTGTATCCCCTGTTAATTTGGGGGTTTCTGAATGGGAAGTGTTAATACATTTCATATACTCCATTGTTTCATCCAGACTATCTGCCACACAGTCTTGCATGTGGTAGATATTAAATAACAACCTGCCAAGTAAATGAGTAGTTGCTAAGATCAAGAAGACCTAGCTTCTCTAGGACTCAGGACCCTTAATTTGTGCTCAGAGCTCATAGTTTTGAGCCTTATCTTAACTAGATGAGAGGCAGGATAAAAATTGTATATTGTTATCATCCTAGAGATGAGACTTTAAGTGAAAAGCACCTAGTTAAAAAGAAACATAGTTTCGAGACCTTTTATGTAGCTTTAAAGGTGAGATAATCCTTTAACAGGAAAAAAAAAAATGAAGATATGCAAACCAAATTGAATGAGGTTAAACAATATATATAAATTGGAAATAAAAATGGTTTAGCTAATAAAACTTAGAGGACAGGTAGGGTTGAATTGAGGAATTTGCAGAAGTAGTAGAGCAGTAATTAGCTAATTCCTAACCTGGATAAATTTAAGAATCAATCATTGACCTCTGCTAATACAAACACATGCTGGTAATGAAATACATAAGCCAGTTTTTAAGACTTATAATTTAGTAACTAATTTAGTTTTACAGAGGCTTTCATTGTCTTGGAAGTCATTCTCTAATTTTCCTAGAAATACAGGTCTATTTTTATCTCTGTATATAGGACCATTTCACTTCTCCAGATGAATATGATGACCCCACTGTGCTCTACGAAGCCATTGTATCCCACGAGAAGAACCTCGTCATCGCCCACGAAGGGGACCCTGCGTGGCGGAGTGCAGTGCTCGCCAACTCGCCCTCCCTGCTCGCTCTGCGGCACGTCATGGACGATGGCACTAACGAGTACAAGATCATCATGCTCAACAGACGCTACCTGAGCTTCAGGGTCATTAAAGTAAGGTTTGGAGGCACTTGTCTGCCTCTGAAAACAGTGAAACTTAGAGAACCTTATCCAGACTTAAAAAGTCATGAAATTCTTTCACAGAAAACAGAAACATACAACCGCACTACATTGAGTTTATTGTTGATGAGCACTTAATAATTTATTTTGTCAGTAATGTACTCTGTCTTCTGAAGTCTTCTCATGTGCCGGAAAGCCTTAAAGCCTTTCTTCATTTCTGTTTTGGCAGTCTCTTGCCTGTTATATGTACTGTTTGGGCAGCATCTCTTCTGAAAATGTCAGCCCTATATTGCTAATATGATTGATTTCTAGGTTGCAAAATAATACTATAATTTGTACTTGATGGTGATTAGTAGCTCACTGTAAATGGTTCGCTCTGACCTGTTTTTTGGTTGGTTTGTTTTGTTGTTTTTTTAAACGTCTCAGAAATGTTTTACTTGTTTCTTCATTGAATAAACCCACCCCCCCCGCCCCGCCATGAAATCACAAATATCCTTTCAACTCTAAATACTTGTTACCTCTCATTTCTGTCAGAAATACCTGTTATCTCAGTTACAGCATTCAGTGCTTCACCAATTTAGAAAACTAAATAGACTACATTTTACTTGGTATTTTTACAAGACAGCAAAGGGAAGAGCTCTGTATGTGCTTATTATTCAACAACCTAATTACGGTGGGAAATGGTTAACTCCCATTCAGATGTGACCTACTTATATTTGTTTCCTGCTTTTCACAGCTGGTTATTGTAATGTCTTTCATATCCCTCCCACTGCTGCTCTTCTATTTATATAAATTTTATTCTTAGTCCCTTAACCTACTTCCTGTGTGTTCTGATTCTCAGGTGAATAAGGAGTGTGTCCGAGGCCTTTGGGCAGGGCAGCAGCAGGAGCTTGTTTTCCTGCGAAACCGTAATCCAGAGAGAGGTAGCATCCAGAATGCCAAGCAAGCCCTGAGAAACATGATAAACTCATCCTGTGATCAGCCTATTGGCTACCCGATCTTTGTCTCACCCCTGACAACTTCTTACTCTGACAGCCATGAGCAGCTTAAAGAAATTCTTGGGGGACCCATCAGCTTGGGAAATATCAGAAACTTCATCGTGTCAACCTGGCACAGGTGAGCCGTGGGGCTGCCTTTTCCAGCAGTGGTGTGTCCTGACCCGCCTAATCTATGCCCTGTGCATTAGTGTCACCTGGAAAGCTTTAGGAAAAATACAGCTGGCATGGTACAATAACAGCTTGTTACAGCTGAGCTTTAGGAAGTAGAATCTGAGCATGTGTATCTTTAAACTCTTATTAGATAAATCTAATGCACAACTCTGGTCAGGAGCCACTGCTCTAGCATTTAATAGAATCTTGAATAATGCCCTCTCTTTAATTTTTTTAAACTCTGTTGCAGCATATTGTTGCTATTAGAATGTGTGGGTCAACAAACAGGGCAAACTAGAGAAAAAGCAAAGAAACTTGGGCAAGTTGATTTCATTCTTTTTGAGTTCCGTTTGAGCAGTAGGGGGAGCACGCTATCCATGTTGAAGCTCCTCCTCGTGCAATGCAGAGATAACTGCTGCCATTTGAACAAGTAGCACTCAAGTCTCAAATCTATAATGTTGTCAAGTATGCACATGAATTATTTCCTCTGCCTTTTGTCTAGTAAATTATGATGGGTGGTAAAGAAAAATTGCAGATCAAGGGTTGTTCAGATCTTTAAGTATCAGAACTTAAAAATGGGATTAGAGCAATTAACTCTAAAACAGGTGCTTTAAAATTCTTCCAGCATTAAAGTAAAATTTCACCATTTTAACATCAACCCCTATTCAAACAGGAGAAAGAACACAAACCAGGATAGTGTTCAAAGAAGTTTTGTCTTAAAAAATAGGTGTTGTGTTGAAATTGCCTTGTTTGCTCAGGACTGAGTGGTTTAATGGGGTGCAGGATTTTCAGTGCCAAACTGAAACAGTTTAAACTTTACACTTTAAAAAAGAAGAAGAAAAATTATTACAGCAGCTCTCTTCAGTTTGCTACAGCATAAATTAGATTTAATTTAAATCAATTATGTTTTCGTGGGTTGTATACAGTGGCAAGAATTCTATTTCCAGCTGAGATCTTAATGGAACAAATTGTTAGGTGCAGTTCTTCATTATGGTGTAGGAAAGGTGATAGAGTATATAAAACTGGTCAGTTAAGAATGGAGTCAGTGAATTTAAGAGGGCAATATGAAAACATAAAAGAGTTTTTTGCTTCCTGATGTTGATTGCTCCATGAAGACTTTCAGAGGTGAACATCAGTAGCATTAAATGTTTAGAATGGCTAGAAAAAGGAAGAAATACCTATCTTGAAGTGATCTCGGGATAGTGCCTCCTACCCTGGTATTTGTTCCTAGGTTAAGGAAAGGTTGTGGAGCCGGATGTAACAGCGGTGGCAATATCGAAGATTCTGATACTGGAGGTGGACCCTCCAGCACCAGTAACAGTGCGACAACTGCCAACGATCCCCACAGCAGTGCATCCCAAGGAAGCACTGGAAACCCAGGCCAGGCACCCGGAGCAGGACTTCATCCGCCTGTCACATCCTACCCTCCAACCCTAGGTAATCTGAACCAAAATTATGTGTGGGATGTCAGTCCCTCAGCTGTGGGGTTTAGGTGGTATGTGTGTATAAAGAGGATGACACATTTCCTACTCGGAAATATGTAAACAGAATGTTTTGTTTGATTCCCAGTGGGCCATTATCCTACCTGTCTATATTAATCATTTTATGTATATAAATACATAATACTTAAAAATAGCCTTTCTTTGGAAGTACCATTTTTAAAGGCTAATCATATATAACTAATATAATTTATGTAACTTCTCTCCTATTGAACAATGATTTGATTTCTTCTGAGTATTATAACTTTGTATATAAATCTTTATATTATAATCTCTTATTCTTTTCTTGGGCTGAAAACTTGAAAAATGAAATCAAATCAAAGTTTATGAAGATATTTAAGACTCATAATATAAAATGCCAAAATTCTTTCTAGACTTCCTTTTTTAAACCAGTTGGTACTCTGACCAGTCATACATAGGAATGTCCAGCTTTAAGTATCATTGTTCCCAGCTCTGCTCCCTGCTCTCTCGGAGAGACAGGAGAAGGGGGGTGGTCTTTAGCTCCATTGTTTTAATTTGCTTTGCTGTAATACTTGTGGTTGGAAACTTTTGAGTTTATAATCTCTTCTTTCTGAAGTCACATTAAGTCTCTTGCCCTTTTTTCTATTTGGTTATTTTTTTCTTATTTAAGATTTTTTAAATTATTTTTGTCTGCGCTAGATCTTCGTTGCTCCATGTGAGCTTTCTCTAGTCGTGGCAAGTGGTAGCTGCTCTCCAGGTGCAGTGCACCAGCTTTGCGTTGCTGTGGCTTCTCTTGTTGCAGAGCAGAGCTCTAGGGTGTGTGGGCTCCATAGTTGTGACTCGGGGCTTAGTTGTTCCAGGGCATGTGTGATCTTCCTTGACCAGGGATCAAACCCTTGTCCCCTGCACTGGTAGGAGGATTCTTAAGCACTGGACCACTAGGAAAGTCCGTATCTTTTTCCTGTTTATATTTGTATATTCTCGATTGAGCTTTTTGTCAGTTTTCTGTACCAAAGATAGCTCTTCCCATTCTGTATCTTGGTTCTGTCTCCTCTTCCTGTGAAGAGTGGGCTTGTCTTTTTTTAATGAGAAGTTCTTAATTTTTGTATAGAGCAATTTACTAATCTTTCCCTTTATGATTAACACTTTTTGTATCCTATTTAAGAAAATTTTCCTTATCCCAAAGGAAGGTATTCTTTTACTAATTTGCCTTTTATGTGAGAGCCATAATCCTACCTGGTATGCAAGCCAGATTACATCCATTCCCAGATGGCTGGTTGGTTATCAGCACTGTCCTTTTCCCCACTGTTGAACATGGATCAGATTAAATTTTAAACCATTTACTTCAATTTAAAGAAAGGTAACAGCACTGAAATTGTTGAGACTCTAAATAGGTGTGTGATCAACATTTTGTTTGTTCTTCTTTACCTTCTGAGTGAAAACCTAGAACCGCCAGTGTGCTACTTTAAATGTACCTTCTACTCTTAACATTGATTAGCTCTTTTTAATTTTCAGATAAAAAGCACATGTAATTATTTTTCAGTATAATTAACACTAATTTTCTAATAATCTTCACATCACTCTTCACAAATCTGAAGAATTCTGTCAAGCCATTAGAAAAAAGGACACAGAAGAACCTGCTATTCAGTATCATCGGTCATATTCAGTAGTGATCCCTGATACACGTGCGTACTGCAGTGATACCTCTCTGCTCTTCTGTGGGTAGTATAACTTGTCACTGCAGTAGATGGAAAGGGCATTAATACTCGACTTTGAGAAATAGTAGTTATGGAGCTTACCACATAATAGATCCTTAATAAATATTTCTCACTGTCTCATTTCCATGAACTATTTCATCTCTGATGTATTAAAGAAGTACTCGTGTTATTCTGAAATATTTGAGTGAAAGAAATTTTAGGATTTATCTCAACCCTAAATCCCGCTATTTCCTGTAGATTACCTAATTGTGTTTTTCATATGGCCCAGAATTTGGATTTTAAAAAGCTTCAGCAAATGAAAATTATACGAACCACATGAGAAAAAAGATCTCAGATATTTATTTCTTTTCGATAACTTTAAAATTTTCAGGTATAAATGTTAAATTCAGTAAATTGATCAGCTAATTTATGGTGAGAGGCTTAAGGGAGAAAGTCCTAGAAACTACAAAAGAAGCAACCGTGCTTGCATCAGTCCACTCAGAATGAGCGCTGCCGTCTCTCCCTCCCCAGGCACCAGCCACAGCTCTCAGTCCGTGCAGTCCGGCCTGGTCCGGCAGTCCCCCGCCCGGGCCTCCGTAGCCAGCCAGTCCTCTTACTGCTACAGCAGCCGACACTCATCTCTCCGGATGTCCACCACGGGATTTGTGCCTTGTCGGCGCTCCTCCACCAGCCAGATATCGCTTCGCAACTTGCCGTCATCCATCCAGTCCCGCCTCTCTATGGTGAACCAGATGGAACCCTCCAGTCAGAGTGGCCCAGCCTGTGTGCCGCACGGCTTGCCTTCCTCCAGCAGCTCCAGCCAAAGCATCCCCGCCTGCAAGCATCACACCCTCGTGGGCTTTCTCGGGACAGACGGCGGCCAGAGCTGTGCCGCTGACGTGCAGCCCGGCAGCACCTCAAGCCCTGCCAATAACTCCCATGCCAAAAAGGGGGAGGTGATTTACAGAGTCCAAGTGAGTAAGCCCAGCGTTCTTCTTCCACTGTTTCTCCTTCCTGGTTTTGATTTCTTGTGTTTTGAGTGAAGGACTCCTGTGAAAACACACCTTATACTACTTAGTCTGAAGGAAGAACATTTGTGAATGTTGCAAAAAAAGTTTCTGCCAATGTAAAAACTGAAAGCAAGCAGTTTTTCACTGGTGATATTTGTTCCCTCTTCAGCCATGGTTATGTGGCCATGGCAGTAAGGTCTCCCGGGAGGCTAAAAGGAACTCACATGGCTGTTTAGGGTGTTTTTTATTACATTATCGGCAGTGGAGAATGTGGACAAAAAGAGTACTGTGAAAGAAATTTTGTTTGGAACTATGTAATTATTCATCTTCAAGGAAATAATGAATTGGAAATGATTCATATTTATTTACAATGTAGATTGTGGATCCTGGTCAAATTCTGGATGGGATCAACCTGTCAAAAAGGAAAGAGCTGCAGTGGCCTGATGAGGGTATTCGGTTAAAAGCTGGGAGGAACAGCTGGAAGGACTGGAGTCCTCAGGAGGGCATGGAAGGCCATGTAAGTTCTTCTGAAGCTGGTGCCCTGACTTTTTGTAGCCTGTATGCATGTTTTTAGCTGGTTTATGTACTTATGCTTAGTTATCAAACTGAATTACTGCCTCTAATTGTAAGGGTAGAGTCTGTGAGTGTATTCAAGGTCTCTGCCACTAACTGCTTGTTTTGCTCTAAATCATCAGGTGATTCACCGATGGGTGCCTTGCAGCAGAGATCCAGGTACTAGATCCCACATCGACAAAACAGTACTTCTGGTCCAGATTGAAGATAAATATGTGACTGTCATTGAAACTGGGGTACTAGAACTTGGGGCTGAAGTGTGAGCCAGTGTTTTATAACTTCATTTCTTTTTCCTCAAAATTCCAAGATATTGGGGGAAAAAAAAAAAAGAGGAGAGAGCAGAAGATGCCTGCAGTTATCACTTTGATCCTGGAGGAGAGACTTGAACATAGAGTGGGCTAGGTTAAGCACCTCTCCTTCGCCCTGACTCCCATCACTGTCTCCATCCCCAAATAAAGCTGAAATATTTTTTTAAGTTAGCTGCTGAGAAAACATTTTGCATGAAGGATAAAGTTCTGTTAAAATACATCCTTAAAAGTTTTTTCCTATGCATTGCCTATGCTTTAAATCAACAAATTCTTGATTTCTAAACTACAATCTCATATTTTTCTAATTTCTTTGCCAAAAATAATTGTCATGTTTTGTCATAAAACATGAAATCCATTTACCTTGATTTTTAAAAACAAGTGTAGAAACCTTCAGTTTGACACATAGCAGTATAAAAGTTTAATGTACAGTGAAAGAGACTATGAACAGACATAGATTTATCTTATTCCTTGAGCGCTAAAAACTTTAATGAAAAAAACTGCACTAATTTTTTACAATGCACTAAAGTCTGAGATTTCTCAGAACATTTATTTATATATAAAAATAAAATAACATTATTTAAATTGCCTTTGGGATAAACCCCATCCCTTTCCTGATAAACATACGTAGCAGGAACAGTGCTGCTCACTCTTCTTTAGTAGTCTGTACTTCATGCCAGTCCACCAGTTGTTTCCTTTCAAGTGAATACTCCATCTCAAGATACACGTGGCTTCATCGCTGGTGTTTCCCAAAGCCAGTAGTCAGTGACTTGGTCCTGTGAACACTCCTGCCAGCTTCCGTGTCCACACTTCAGATGGGCTCCAGCACCAGGAGCACCCCGGCCGCCCTGCTTCTCCCACCTGAGCAAGTTCTGCTGGGGTCAGTTCTGGGAAGAAAAATGCTTTTGCTTTTCAAAGAAGAAGATGAAACGTCCAGGAATTTAAAGAAAGGATTGATTGCCTTTTAAGGGTTCTTAGATCTTAAAGTCATTCACATGCAGTTCAGTCAGTCAAGTAAAGTTTTTTCAAACAATTATCCAAATGGTGCCATTCTTATCGTTATATCCCCCTTTAATAACTTTGCCTTTTCTTTTCCTCCTCTCCTTGTTCTGTGACTTGAATTTTATTTCCAGTGATTTATAGTGTATAGCTGTAATTTGGAATATTTATATCTGTGATGAAATTGACTTAACTCATATGTTGTCTCATAACTTAAATTTTATTGTTTTTTTTTTTAATGTATGTATTCAGGGAAATATATAACTCAAATTTACAGTTGGTCTGGGTGGGAACTGCAGTTTAGATTTCAACATATGGCACTTTTTAAATCCTTCAGAAATTTTTTCACATTTTGTGTGACACTCCAAAGAAGACTGTACATGTGAGCATTTAGGAGCAGCCATCTTCCTGCCCCTGTGAATGAAAAGTAAAAAGAAGCAGGTGAAGTTAATTTCAGTCATACATTTTATTTAATCTGTTATATCCAGAGTATTCCAACTTCAGCATTGGAACTGGCCATATTTCAGGTACTTGCTGGCCACGTGTGCTTAGTGGCTACTCTGTTGAGCAGTGTGGGTTTGAAGTTATCTTTCTGAGACGGAAGGAGATCTTGGTAGTTCTAGTGTAGATCTTGCAGTACAGTATGACACTTCAGTAGAAGGAATGAAAACTAAGAAAGTAAACAGCTAATATGTACCATCTGATTGCATTTTCACTCCAAAACCTTTTTTTTTTCCTTTTTCCAGTTTAAAATTTTTGTGGTTATTCAGGAGCCAGTGTGCCTCGTGTTGATGTTTCCAGACTTCACACACTGCAAAACTTATTGTTGAAAAACTTTTCGTCAAATAATTTATTAAACCTTTATACAAAGGTACCCTGTTTCTCAAAACAAATTGAATTTTGTTATCTTTAAGTACTTGTATTAATTAGGAATCCTAAAAGGAGCCCTGTTCTTATTTTTTAAGTCTAAAACTTATAGTCTTTTTAAAATCATAATACTTTTCTAATAATTGCATTTGGGGAAGTATTAATAATTTAAGGAAGGATTCATGTCTGAATACTTTGACCTAAACTATAATAGAGAAATATACACACTTTCAGTAATTAAATTGATTATACATGTCTTATTTAACCCTGTCCCATGCGCCCTTAGAGGGTAGTGAGCTATTCATTTAGATTTCCTGCACAGCGTTTTTCATTAGTATCGACATCTGAGACTCCAGTACACACTCATTGGCATCTTTAGTTCACAGTTGCCAAAACTTTGAGAGTTCCTTAATTTGAAAGTAAAGATATGTAATTAAAACACTTACAACCTTTTTCATTGTTTTAAATAGTTTTATTGATAGCTTTCTGAGTTTTTTTCTTGTTTGATTTTTATTTAGAGTTCTGGAGTAAGTTATCAATGGTTAGCTTTTTTTTTTTTGATTACTCTTATTTAGTGGTAAAAATCATTTTATAACTCAAGTTTTGGTTAATCTTCCAGTTTATAACTTGGTGTAAGCCCTCTTTTTACACCATTTTTCAATACTTGATAAAATTTTATATGTTGACTTTTTTCTAAAGAACTATAATTTTTCCAGAAGTCTAGATTAATATGTTGATATTTAAGCGGTCTGAGAGTGTAGGTGGTGAGGCTCTATATTTTTAAGATGATAAGAGATTAATTACCTTTCAGGAAATTAGTGAATAGACTTCATCAGTGTTTTGCCTTCTTTGAGTTTCCATTACTGGGAGATTAACTTCCATTATATTTGAAGTATTTTTCTTAATATTTCAAGTATATCTGAGATACTTCCACTAATCCTTGAAATAGAATTAGTCAGACAAGATTTCTCTCTTGAGCAAAATATGGAAAATTACTCTGTGTACCAGATGTCAGGCAGTGAAAATATAAGCTTTAACGTCAGCTCATTAAAAAGATGTATTTTTCTTCCTGGGTTGGTTTACTTTTCCATCTCATATCAAAATATAAAAAACCAGCCTCACATTTAAGCAAGGGTAGCTTAGCCTTAATGAATTCTGCTTTGCCTCTGAGCAGCAGCCCTGGGGCCCTGCTTAGGAATTCTTCATGTGGTCGATCGCTGCACTGAGTCATGTTCATCCAGAGCTGAGCCTTTTAAACTTATGATTTGCCCCAAGGCTAAAATTACCATTTTATCTTAGTTAACTCGCAAAAATCTTTCTTCGTAAATATATGACTTGAGAAAAAGATAGCAATAGTGTTGCATGAGAATTATTTGAATTTGTTTACTAGCTACAAAATTATAAGTTGCTGCCCACAATGTGAATTACTTTTGTGTTTATTTTCATCACTTTTTCATGAATATGGACAAAACCTCACCCCCTTTTTTTTTTTTAATTTCTCAGTATTCCTTCTTGTTCTTTTCTGTAGTACATTATAATCACATAAAATTACTTTGCTTGGACACAGACCCAGTCAATTTTTGACTTTTGTTAGCATACCTTGTTCAGATGAGGTGTAAAACATCCGTTGTTGTTCTAGAGGTTTTTCCTTTAATTCCAAAATAAATGAAGAGAACAGTGTCGTTGAAGAAGATGATAGTTGGAACCCATAACTTTGAATTTTGTTTTGGTCCACGTGGAAGTTGAGTTTTATTAATCTGGAAAAAGAGGAAAATTAGACATGATGTATTTGTGCAGCATAAACATTAATATTATGTTGGATATGTATAGTTTTTTTTAATAAGGTATTAAAAAACTAGCCTCTCTTTTCTTCACTTCTCTTATTTAAAAAAAAAAAAATCTGGTTGATATATACCTAGGCTTTTTCTTTTATTTAGGTGAGAACTGTGATTGGAAAGAAGTTCATTATTATACAAGTAGATCTGATAGGTATGTGAGTTGAAGTATTAATTTTGCTTGAAACAGAGGTGTATTTTCTGCTTTGAATCACCTCACCCAAGTCATCTTGTCAAGAATCACGTGTGATAAGAATTTGTCTCTGTTGCCTATCAGCCACGTGTTCTTTCTGAATTAGAGAAAATAAGTTCTATTTGTGAGCTGAACTTCCTTATGTACTGTTTTATGGAAGCAGCATAACATTTTTTGGGGCACCAGAGCTGATTGTCCTCACAAGGTTACATGACCGCTCTGTTGTAAGACACACCTATTATATAGAGTTATACCTTTTTTTCCTGTGCCTCAGCTCTGTACCTGAGAATTTATGATTCAGTGGAGCAGGAAGAAAGGTCACCTAAGATTGTGATAAGGATGAATTCCTGCAGGTTATTTGCACAGAATGGGACGATACCTTGAAATTTAAAGCAGAGAAGTAGTGGAAAACTGAGATGGCTGCTCCAGATGACTCTTGGGTTTAGTGTAATTGTAGTATAACAAGATTTTTTATATATGAAGCTTGATTCTACAACCAAAATAATAGAAATGGGAAAATCGTGTCTGCTTATGCTTTTTTTTTTAAAGCTTACTATAATTTAACTAAAAATAAATTGTAAAAAATGATTACCTTAACATTATACAAGTCTGGCAATGAGCTCTGCATGAGGAAATGGAAGGAAGAATATGAAAATGATTCCAGGAAAGTAGGTGGGAGGAAGGAGAATGGGTTTCCCTTTTCTGATCATGGGCTCTGGAAGTATTCATTGCCTCTACCAGCATTCAGTATAAACCAGAGATATGTACTTCTGTATGTCTGTGAGCGTGTGTGTGCGTGTGTGTCTGAGTGTTATTCTGAACAGCTTGTAAATACTGTAGTTGTTTAAAATGGAAACTAAAAGCTGAAGTTGTTTTTTCTTTGCAAATATATTGCATCAAAGATACAGTATTGACAGTGGATAAAACACTGAGGAAATAAATTTTTTTTCATTTTGCCTTCTGTCCATTTTTGTCAAATTAAGAAAATTAAGAGTTTACCGTATTGAGCTCTGCCTAGCATATTTTTAAAACATGTACTTGGTTCTGAAGATAATAATTTTAAACAGATGCTTAGGCTTGCTAACGTGGGATTCAGCCTATAATAGAAATTATCTATTTCACAGTACAAGGATATCTTTTCACACTTGGCAGAAAGGTTGTAGTTTACATTTTATGAACGTATCTGAATGTGTCTTGTTAATGATATTAGAGGGAACGTGTAGGATGAGGGATGAAGATGTGTGCATATGCACTGTGCTAAATGAGATTACAGTGCAGAAGATGGCCATGCAGATCATGGTCGTCAGAGTCTGTCAAACGCTACGTAAGGGTGTGTACTAGTTTTATGTGTGATACTTAAAGAACGTGCAAGCTGACTTACAATGATAATAGATAGACTCTTGAACGAGTCACTCACTAAGCCTTTAGTGAGTCTCTTTAAGTGACAGCCCAAACTGGCAGGGTGCAGGTGATGTCCTTTGGCATCAGAGCCCCAAACAGTTTGCTCTCTTTCTGCCCAGGATCACAGTGACTCACCTGGAGATGTAATGGTAGTTAGTCTTAGGACGGTATTTTTATCTAATGACAGGAAGCATGCTAGTTAAATGAAACACATCTTCAAAGAAAGGAATTTTCTGTGTGTGTAATCTACATTAATCTTAGACCCAGAGTTTCAAAGGGGGGTTGACCTGAGATCTGGGTCCCCTACACCTCTTCATTGTTAACCTCTTAAAGTACAGCTTACTTAGGGTTTTGTTGGGGTTTTTTTCCCTCTCCTAAATAATTCAAATATGTTTTGCTGGCCTGTAGCCAATGAATCTCACCATGTAGACGCATTTTCCTCTGGAGAAGGAAAAAAGCACCTTGTGAAATAGGGACATGACCAAACCATGGCTTTTAGGGTATTCACTCAGCACTTACTATGCAAAACATTTGTTTGATTCCCCTCTTCTCCCATTCATATGTGTTTATTAAAACTAAATATTCTTGAACTTCATACTTTAAAAAATGTAATTTTTTCTACAAGAGAATCCCTAGGTTACTCTGTAATTTTCTTAGGACATCTATTAATAGCAAGTGGCTGACTATTTAGGGGGGCTCCGAAATCACTGCACATGGTGACTGCAGCCATGAACTTAAAAGACGCTTACTCCTTGGAAGGAAAGTTATGACCAACCTAGACAGTATATTAAAAAGCAGAGACATTACTTTGCCAACAAAGGTCAGTCTAGTCAAGGCTATGTTTTTTCCAGTAGTCATGTATGGATGTGAGAGTTGGACTATAAAGAAAGCTGAGTGCCAAAGAATTGATGCTTTTGAACTGTGGTGTTGGAGAAGACTCTTGAGAGTCCCTTGGACTGCAAGGGGATCCGACCAGTCCATCCTAAAGGAGATCAGTCCTGAGTGTTCATTGGAAGGACTGATGTTGAAGCTGAAACTCCAGTACTTTGGCCACCTGATTGGAAGAGCTGACTCATTTGAAAAGACCCTGATGCTTGACTCATTTGAAAAGACCCTGATGCTGGGAGGGATTGAGGGCAGGAGGAGAAGGGGACGACAGAGGATGAGATGGTTGGATCGCATCACCGTCTCAATGGACATGAGTTTGGGTGAACTCCAGGAGTTGGTGATGGGCAGGGAGGCCGCAGTCCATGGGGTCGCAAGGAATTGGACACGACTGAGTGACTGAACTGAATAAGAGATGAGTCTGTCTTGCCTGAAATTCTTTTTAAGAAACCATTCAGTTTCAGTGCCCAGTAACCTGTGCTGAAAGGGAAAGGTCATCTTTCAGTCCAAGGTTCCTTTTTGCTGCCAGGGATGCTGTATGAATACACAATAACTGGACCCCTGTAAGGATACTCCAGGTTAGTGCCATCCTGAAGCACAAGCATCCTGACTTGTTTTTATCAGACAGTTGCCATCCCAGGACAGCACTGAATTTAATCAGATACCAAACAGTGCCTCTGTGCTTTTAATACTGTTAATGGGTTTGCTCTCACATATCCCCCACCACTGCTCAGTTGTGTACCAGTTAGTAATACAGTATGTCCTAGTGGGAACTCGACAGTGAGTACAAATGGCTTATGTGAGGTGTACCTTTCTTTAGACACAATGCAGATTGGTCTCCGTTATAAATGTAGGGGTGACTCCTTTTGTACAATTACATTATGAAACTAAATAGTTCTAAAATATTTACTTAAGAAGCCTACGTAGCAAGAAAGAAAACAACCCAATTCAAAGTTCCCGAAACAGAAAATTAGTTTACTAGAAAATGAAAGGTAATCTGGGCTTTTAGGATTGATTAATTCGTGTTACTCCGTCTCTGTATATCTGTAATTTTCTCAACTCTGCCTTCATATGTCTGCTGGCTTTCTTTTCAGACTGGAACTGAGTGTCTATTTCTGGACCTCATTCCATACATACTATCATTCAGAAAAAAATACTTCCCATTGCCTCCCTTAAGTGGGAAAATCTCCCAAGCCTTAGCATGTGTCTCCTTGCATCTCATTAATGTACGAATGTAAGAGTTGATCTATGCAAGGTTCTTGACCTGCCCCTGTGTCCTGATTTTCTGAACCAGTCACTGACAAGAACAGTCACCGTGACTGACTCAGGCAAATCAGAGTCCAGAACCCGGACTCTACTGCACTAACAGCACAGCGGCTCTACAGCGTGTGCAGAGGAGTTGGCCAGAGAGTCTGCAACAGGTCTGTACATAGCTTTTCAGAACTTGAGTATTGTTTTCAGGAAACCGATTCAGGCCACCTAGGAGATAAAGGGTTTCTTTCAGGATGCCTCTGTAGCAGACGTAGAATAAAAAGTCAGCAGGAACTGAGGTGGATTAGGTCCAAATGTTTGCTCTGTTTTTCCTCAGGGATTTCCTTACATCTCATCATGCTTCTGCTTTTCTCCATGTAAATTATTTCCTTCCTTGTTGGGGAAAAAAATAGTAAACACCTAGGCATAGAATGATCTTTAGAGAAGTTTTTAATGATGGATTCAGTTTCTAAAGGACTACTCAGATTTCCTTTTTTTTTTTTTAATTTGGGACTGGATCCCATCATCTTAGTTTTTTGAATGTTGAGTTTTAAGCCAGTTTTCACTCTTTCACCCTCATCAGAGGCTTTTTAGTTTCTCTTCACTTTCTGCCATAAGAGTGGTATCATCTGTATATCTAAGGTTGTTGATATTTCTCCTGGCAATCTTGATTCCAGTTTGTGATTCATTTAGCCCAGCATTTTGCATGATATACTCTGCCTATAAGTTAAATAAACAAGATGACAATATTTAGCCTTGTCATATTCCTTTCCCAATTTTGAACCAGTCATTTGTTCCATGTAAAGTTCTAACTGTTGTTTCTTGACCTGCCTACAGGTTTCTCAGGAGACAGGTAAGGTGGTCTGGTATTCCCATCTCTTTTAAGAATTTTCCACAGTTTGTTGTGATCTACACAGTCAAAGGCATAGTCTGTGAAGCAGGAATAGATGTTTTGTTTGGAATTCCCTTGCTTTTTCTATGATCCAGTGGATGTTAGCTTGTACATCTAGAAGTTCTCAGTTCACATATTGTTGAAGCCTAGCTTGAAGGATTTTGAGCATAAACTTACTAGCATGTGAAATGAGTGCAATTGTACGGTAGTTTGTATATTCTTTGGCAGTACCCTTCTTTGGGGTTGGAATGAAAACTCAACGTTTTCCAGTCCTGTGGCCACTGCTGAGTTTCACAAATTTGCTGACATATTGAGTGCAGCACTGTAACAGCACTATCTTTTAGGATTTTAAATATCTCAGCTGGAATTGCATCACCTCTCCTAGCCTTGTTTGTAGTGATGCTTCCTAAGACACACTTGACTTCACACTCCAGGATGTCTGGCTCTAGGTGAGTGACCACACCATCGTAGTTATCTGGGTCATTAAGACTTTTTTTGTATAGTTCTTCTGTGTATTCTTGCCACCTCTTTTTAATCTGCTTCTGTTAGATCCTTACTGTTTGTGTCATTTATCCTGCTCATCCTTGCATGAAATTTGTTCTTCAGTTGCCAGGTCGTGTCAGACTCTTTCCGATCCCATGGACTGTAGCATGCAGGCTTCCCTGTCCCTCACCATCTCCCAGAGTTTGCCCAGGTTCATGTCCTTTGAATCAGTGATGCCATGCAATCCTCTCAAGCTCTGTCACTCTCTTCTCCTGTCTTCAGTATTTTCCAGCATCAGGGTCTTTTCCAATGAGTCAACTCTTTGCATGAGGTGGCCAAAGTATTGGAGCTTCAGCTTCAGCATCAGTTCTTGGAAGAATATTCAGGGTTGATTTTCTTTAAGACTAGTTTGATCTCCTTATTGTCCAAGGGACTCTCAAGAGTCTTCTCCAGCATCACAGTTTGAAAGCATCAATTCTTCGAGTTCTGCCTTCTTTATTGTCCAGCTCTCACATTCATACATGACTCCTGGAAAGACCATAGCCTTTAACATATGAACCTTCGTTGGCAAAGTGATGTCTTTGCTTTTTAACACACTGTCCAGGTTTGTCATAGCTTTCCTTCGAAGAAGTAGTCATCTTCAAATTTCATGAGTGCAGTCAACCATCCACAGTGATTTTAGATCCCAAGAAGAGGAAACCTATCATTGCTTCCACCTTTTCCCCTTTGCCATGAAGTGTTGGGACCAGATGCCATGATCTGAGTTTTAAGCCGGCTTCTTCACTTTCCTCCTCCACCCTCAACAAGATTCCTCTTTGCTTTCTTCCATATCTGAGGTTGTTGATATTTCTCCCAGCCATCTTGATTCCAGCCCAGCATTTTGTATGATGTACTCTGAATATAAGTTAAATAAACAAGGTGATAATAAACAGCCTTGTTGTATTCTTTTCTCAATCCTGAATGAGTCGGTTTTTCCATACAGGGTTCTAACTTTTGCTTCTTGACCCGCATACCGGTTTCTCAGGAGGCGGTAAGATGGTCTGGTATCCCCATTTCTTTAAGTTTTCCACAGTTTGTTATGATCCACATAGTCAAAGTCTTAGTGTAGTCAATGAAACAGAAGTATATGTTTTCTGGAGTTCCCTTGCTTTCTCTATGATCCAGAGAATGTCGGCAATTTGATCTCTGCTTCCTCTGCCTTTTCTAAACCCAGCCTGAACATCTGGAAGTTTTCAGTTCACATAATGCTGAAGCCTAGCTTGAGGATTTTGAACATAACTAGCACGGGAGATGAGTGCAGTTGTCCTGTGGTTTGAACATTCTTTAGTACTGCCCTTGTTGGAAATTGGGATGAAGATTGACCTTTTCCAGTCCTGTGGCCACTGCTGTTTTCCAAATTTGCTGGCATATTGAGTGCAACACTTTAATTGCATCATATTTTAGGATTTTAAATAGCTCTGCTGGAATTACATCACTTCCACTAGCTTTATTGCATGAAATGTTCCCTTGATATATCCAATTTTTTTGGAGAGAATTCTATAGTTTTTCCCATTCTAGTGTTTCCTCAGCTTCTTTGCACTGTTCATCTCTCCTTGCTGCTCTCTGGAACTCTGGAACTCAGCATTTGTTTGGATGTATCTTTCCCTTTCTTCCTTGCTTTTTCCTTCTCTTCTTCCTGCATTATGTGTAAAGCCTCCTCAGACAACCACTTTGCCTTTTTGCATTTCTTTTTCTTTGGGATGGTTTTGGTCACTGCCTCCTGTACAGTGTTACAAACCTCCATCCATAGTCCTTCAGGCATTCTGTCTACCAGATCTAATCCCTTGAATCTATTCATCACCACCACTGTGTAATCATAAGAGATTTGATATAGGTTATACCTGAATGGCCTAGTGGTTTTCACTACTTTCTTCAATTTAAGCCTGAATTTTGCAATAAGGAGCTGATAATCTGAGCCACAGTCAACTCCAGGTCTTGTTTTTGCTGACTATAGAGCTTCTCCATCCTCAGCTGCAAAGAATATAATCAGTCTGATTTCAGTACTGACCATCTGGTGATGTCCATGTGTAGTCTCTTAAGTTGCTGGAAGAGGGTGTTTGCTATGACCAGTGTGTTCTCTTGACAAAATGCTGTTAGATTTTGCCCTGCTTCATTTTGTACTCCCAAGGCCAAACTTTCCTGTTATCCCAGGTATCTCTTGACTTCCTACTTTTGCATTCCAGCCCCGTATGTTGAAAAAGACATCTGATGTTAGTCCTAAAAGGTCTTGTAGGTTTTCATAGAACCATTCAAGTTCAGTTTCTTTGACATCAGTGATTGGGGCATACACTTGGATTACTGTGATGTTAAATGGTTTGACTTGGAAATAAACCGAGATCATTCTGTCATTTTTGAGATTGCACCCAAGTACTGCGTTTCAGGATCTCATTGACTATGAAGGCTACTCCATTCCTTCTAAGGGATTCTTGCCCACAGTAGTAGGTATAATGATCATGTAAATTAAATGCACCCATTCCTGTCCATTTTAGTTTACTGATTCCTAAGATGTTGATATTCACTCTTGCCATCTCCTTGACCACTTGCAATTTACCTTGATTCACGGACCTAACATTCCAGATTCCTAGGCAATATTGTTCTTTATAACACTGGACTTTACTTTCACCAGCAGACACATTCACAACTGAGTGTTATTTCCGCTTTGGCCCAGCCACTTCATCCTTTCTGATTGTTGTTCAGTTGCTCAGTCATGTCCAACTCTTTTTGACCCCATGGACTGCAGCATGCCAAGCTTCCTTGTCCTCCACCATCTCCTGGAGCCTACTCAAACTCATGTCCATTGAGTCGGTGATGCCATCCAACCATCTCATCCTCTGTCATCCCCTTCTCCTCCCACCTTCAGTCTTTCCCAGCATCAGGGTCTTTTCCAATGAGTCAGCTCTTCGCATCAGGTGGCCAAAGTATTGGAGCTTCAGCCCCAGCCCCAGTCCTTCCAATGAATATTCAGGACTGATTTCCTTTAGGATTGACTGGTTGGATCTCCTTGCTGTCCAAGGACTCTCTCCACTTTTTCCCAGTAGTATATTGGACACCTTCTGACCTGAGGGGCTCATCTTCCTGTGTCATATCTTTTTGCCTTTTCATACTGTTTATGGGTTTTTCATAGCAAGAATACTGAGGTGGTTTGCCATTTCCTCTTCAGTGAATCACCTATTTTCAGAACTCTCCACTGACCCGTCTTGTCTTCGGTGGCCCTACACTGCATGGCTTATAGCTTCATTGAGTTACTCAAGCCCCTTCACCACGACAAGGCTGTGATCCACGAAGGGGGTTTTGGAATACTATGACATTTTTTAAAACTTGAATCCCCCTGCCACCCAGCAAAGAACTTTTCTTTTTGTAAAAAATACTACTTATTACATTAGAACTTAAAGCAGCAAATACGAAGGATATTATTTCTAAATGAATTAATAAACTCATTAACAGGTTAACACATTTTTATTTAAAATGGTGCTTTCAATTTTTAAAAATTGAATAAAACATGAACTGTCTGCTTCTACGTACAGTGTGTGGTATCGCATTATTTTGACTGAAGTATATGAAGAAAATCTGACTTCTTATATATATGTAGCTGAAAAAGAGGAGTATTTGAATAGCCTTTTCAGATAATTGTTAATATTTTTGTTTCAGTGCTTCACTAAAATGTGTTAAGTGGTAATTTCTTAAAGGTTAATCTCTTCTGAGCCAAGTGAGATGAGTGTTTAGATAAATAAAGTGGTTTATCAACTGAAAACCATCCAGTCCAGAGGCTTATGACTCATTTTCTAAGACCTTAGACTTTTTTCTTTTTTTTTTGCAAATATGGGGCGAGAGGACAGGAGGCAGAAAATCCTTCACTTGGATAATATCTTTCCCTTTCTGAAAACTAAAAAGGTATCCAGCGCCACGAGTCCTGACATGTTCTAGTAACATCTCTCTCTCAACCTGTATTAGGTCACCCTCTGGGAATGCAGGTCAGAAAGAAAACCCATAGGTTATGTAGGCCATGGGTGAGAGGGCCAAAAAGATGGTAAGTACTGAAGCAGGGAAAGCTCTGGTGTCTCCAGGAATTAGGCAAGCGTTGACTCATCTGCCCGTGGCCAACACAGCAAGCATAATTGGGCCTAAAAAATGGAACATCCTCAGCTCTTGTACTTCTGCAGAGCATGAAGAATAAAGTCAAATTTAGGGTGCATTTTTTTCATAATGAAGTTTTCACGAGCATCACTTTATAGCTAAAGCTGCACAGAGTATGTTTTAGATACAAGTGTAAGATGCCTTGTGAGCTAGAATTAATGTGGAGAGAGGCTCTGAAGAGAGGCAGATTGCCTATTCAAATATGCTTGGGTTTGGAGTTTGTTAGGAGTTCATACTTGATATTGTCAGAACGTAAGATTTTTAGGAACTTGATTTTTTTCTCAGAACCTGAAATAACCTCAGAAAGCAGCTAATGATAATGAAAGTAGTAGAAGGCCAATGTGTTGATGAAAATGCCAGTGTATTGATTTACAGGTCTAGAGATGGGGGCGGTCTCAGCCTCGCACCAGAAGGTTTGGTCCTCAGAAGTTAGTTTATGGACGTAGAGCACAAGGACCTGTGTAATTCGGGACATCATTTTCTCCCTGGCTGGGGATAGCACACTTTATATTTTTTCTACTTTTCTAGCGATGGGATATCTATGTCCATCAGTTTTAGTGTCTTCAGTCTGCAGTAAGCGTTGTCAGATTTTGGTCTTTGGCTTCCTTTTTCTAGGCTCCAAGCAGACCACGTTGCTTCTGTTGTCACATTCTTGCTTCAGGTGTTATTAAGACGACTGTGCCAGGTCCCAGCTTTCTCACACTCAGTGGATTACTCAACACCTTGCCCTTCCTGCTTTGATTGTGGGGAACTAGTCTTACCCACTGGTGTGAAGTTTACTAGTTCGAACATGGGCAAGTCCCTTTACCTTACAGCTCAGAAGACATAAATTTACTACACTTCCTACTTCATTACATTTCCAACTAAGAATATTTATCTTCTCCAAATACACCATTAATTTGGCGAAGGGAAAAATGTCTGCCTCATGACTTATAGACTAGGAGCAAACATGTTTTAAGAGATTAAAAGCAAAATCTAAGTTTTTAAAAAATTGAAGTCAGACTCTGTTTAGCTTGAAAGGGACAGTTGTAAGTTGATCTTGGATATAGTCAGTGTTCAAGAATGTAGAAGATAAATGACACAAACTGATTGGACACAATCTAATAGTGAAAAATTAAAATGATGCTGATGTGTCTGTGGCAAAGAGCTGGCATATTGGCATACTCTTGCCAAACCAAAGATTCTGGAAAGTAAATTAGCAGATTTCAGCAAAAGGACTCTATATAAAACTGTAATGACTTTCTCTGAAAAGTGTTTATTGAAGAAAGCATGTGAGCCCCCACTGCGTGCCAGATAAATTCACAAGAAATCCGCCGAGTGTTTTTATCATCTTGTAAATGTGGAAATTGAGGGTTAAAAGATAGTTTTCAGGAAAAGATTAAATCGTGGTCCTCAGATATAAAAATGGACACATGTTCAAGACTTTATCTGATGCATTAATCTGGAGAACTAACTGCATGTTGTAACACATCCAAATTTAAAATGTTTTAAAAAGAGCACAAATCAAGGAGTAAAGGAGTGTTGAATTGTAAAACGGAGACCTTTTGTTTTGAGAAGGAGTTCATTGAACCTCCTAGACTGGACAGAATTTACATATCTTATTATCAAATAAGACATATATCTTGTAAAGTTATAAAATAACTCCCAGAGTCAAAAGCTGGTAAGACAGTGAATGTGCTGTGGATGATTCATAGTTTTCCATTGATGTTCATGTTTTGTCTACCTTATTTTCAGTAATTGGCCTGAGATAATAACACATAATAAGTGGCATGATGGAGGTAAGATTGGGGAAAATTCCTGGGAACTTGGGTGGGGGGGGGGGGGGGTTGTCCAGGACATTCAAATTGCAAGGGAAGCCCTAAGGAAATCCTCAGTGATTCGGTGTTGAGGCAGTGTTGACTGTGGAAGCAGACCGAAGCCTGGTGTCTTTGCGTAGGGAGTTTATTGAGAGTGCTCTTCAGGAACAGTACAGGTGAGGGAACCAGAAGCTGGCTTGATGAACTGTTGATGTAATTACAACCAAGGCATTAGTGAAAGTCCATGGGAAGACCTGGAGCTGGGGTGGCCCTCCTGAGATGTAAGGAGGACACGTCTTGGGTGGCAAAACTCCTGGCAGTGGGGGGAGTCGTCATCTCCATCCTGAAGTGGCATTTGGGCAAAGCACCACAGCACCCACCCCAGTGCTTGTCCTGCTCCTATCCACGTGTCTCCCTCCTCCACCACCCTCCTGACGAGCACCTCTGCTAGTCTAGTCTAAGGATAACCCCGACTCCCTCATTCTTGAGAGCCCTGAGTCTCAGCCACCATGCTCTTCTCCGGCAGTGACTGCTGTGCCTGACCATTTTTCATGTAAATTGGGTAAGGGATTACCAAGAGACTCCAGTGCATCACCTGGGCGCCAGGTGTGTCTTCTCAGCTCCCATTGCATGGGGGAGGAGCCCTGCCTCTCCTGATTTCCTTTCCACCAAGGAAAGAACATGATGGTGATTTCTTGCTCATTGACTTCTTAGCACAAAGGACCCAAAGTGACTGGGTGATAGCCACAGCTTAAAACTGCATGGGATTCTTGCTGAGTCCTCTGATGGGAGATTTCCACCTTCGGAAACCAGGTACTTTAGATCCACTGAGCCTAAAGTTGTGGGAGCAGGAAGCACAAATTCTCCAGGTGGGTCATCAGTAAAGATGGTTAGCAGGGCCATTCCCATTTCTATTTGTTGGTTCCAAGTCTGGTGTATTCCACCAACTGGGGTCACTAGAATGGTCATGAATTTAGGATATACCCTGCATCCTGAAGGGTGGTACTCCATCCTCACAGGACGTCATTTACAAGCTGGCACCTCAGCTGCACCATTAAGAGGTCACTCAGTTGTTCTATCAGACCAGCATCTTCTCCAGTAGATGACAGGGCCAGTGGACTCTGTGGCCATGTGCCCACTGTTTCACTCTCTTTGGCATAAAATCTCGTGGTCCTATTCAGTGCCATGTGAATCTGACACTCTGCAAACACTCATACAACCATCATGCTGATGCCCTGCAAGCGGGAGAGGCAAAATCAATGCCCATAACATGTCAGTGCTGGTCAAGGTAAATAGTAATAACTGCCCCATTTAGAGTAAAGGGGTCCAACGTAGACAACTTGCCATCAGGTGGATGCTGGTTCTCTGACGGGTGGGTATTGAGTCAATACACAATGTATAGCAATGGTCTCCATAGCACGCAGATTAAACATTTGGCAATGTCAGTAGCTAGATCATCCTTGGTGAGTAGAATCCCGTTGTGAAAAGACCCTGATGCTGGGAAAGATTGAGGGCAGGAAGAGAAGGGGACGACAGAGGATGAGACGGTTGGATGGCATCACCGACTCAATGGAAATGGGTTTGGGTGGACTCCAGGAGCTGGTGATGGACAGGGAGGCCTGGCATGCTGCGGTTCATGGGGTCGCAAAGAGTTGGACATGACTGAGTGACCGAACTGAACTGAGCTGCCATTGCTGCCACCATGGCTGCTCCTTGCATGCACACATTTTGCCAGCTCAGCTCAGTTCAGTGCCCTCCTGCTTGTCCCTAACCACTTTTATCTTCTAAATTTCTGACCAATCAGTCAAGCCGTTTGCTACTCCCATCAATTCATGATTTTTTTTTTTTTTTCTGGCTTTGGACTTATTCTATTTCCACACAAAGTAGAGGATTGGATAGCCTAATTTTTGCCTTGCAGTGATTTTTCTTCATCCCTGTTAAAGGGCCACCTGAATGGGGCTCTGTTGCAGCAACAGTCTGCTTTTGGCTTGCATCTGCCTACCAAATGGACTCATCCGGGAACCAAACTTGGCTGTTTTCCTTTTGTAAGTCTGTTAAAAGGGACACATTCCCACACCATCGGCCATAGGTCTGAAGTGAGGGAACGGCACTCATGCAGCAGTAGTGAACGACGTGGCAGGGAGTCTGGACCACCTGCTCATGGAGCCCACCCATGCCCTCTCTCCCTGCTCCGGTCCAAAACCCTGTGTACCACTTCCATCTTCAAATGGGTTGCTGCCGGACCTACTCAGACTTATGTCTGACAAGTCACATGGCCAAACAGTCTCTACCAAGGCCAGCAGCAAACCAGGAGCTGGCACAAATGCCGTGGCCTTACTCCAGAACCCTCTGTGTCTACATTGTGCCTCTCCAATCAGGCCTGCCATAAACCCTGTACAGCATCTTGTCCCATCACAGGTACCCTGAATATCATAAAATCCACCAAGTTGTGTGGACCAAGTGGCAAGACTGCTTACATCACATCCTGGCCTGGCTGTGGAGTCACTGTGCTTTGGGGCTACTCAGAGCTTTCCATGTGACTTGAAGCCAAGTTTGGTTCACAGAGCAGTATTCCCACAATTGGACTTTAGAATCCACATTGATCTATGGGCATTCTGAGTCTTGTTTAGTGATGGGAGAAATGAGTTCTTTGTGTCAAAGTGGGTGTTCCAGCAGGTTCCTGAATTTTTATAGGCTTTATTTCCTTTCATACTTGGTCCTTCTTGCTCATCCAGTCTGACTGACGTGTTGACATCGATGCGGACCAATGTGATTTTCTGCAGCATGTCTACACAGACAGCTTTCTTCAGACAATCTTTAAGATGGTGTACAGTGTTACCCACCTCCTGTGAATGCATTCTACCTCTGGCCTTCATTTGCAATAGCAATGGATAAGAATACACTTCCCAGAGTGACCATATTCCAGGTGTTTGCGTTTGTCTGTGTTTTGTGGGGACTTGACTAGTGACTCAGTTGGGAATGTGAGAGCCACTACCCTCTCTGTTATATCTCTTCTCACCCCCACAGGTCAGTTGTGTCTTGGGTGGAGGGATGGGTTGTGGGGAGTTTCGTGGGCTTATAGCTGGCCTCTCCCAGTGTGGGTGACTAGTTTGTTTCCCTGACTGCCAACTCTGTCCACTCTGATTGTACATTCAGGGACAAGGGGAAAGTGCTGGGCAGGTCTAAGAACCCACTGGGCCCACTGTAGGTCTAAAGGCCTAGACCTTCACTAGGACTTTATTTGTATTTTATTTATGTGGTCCCCATTTGTCTCCCTGACCTTCATTCTTTAATATTTTTTATTTTAAACTGGAGGATAATCGCTTTACAATGTTGTGCTGATTTCTGCCATACTATAACGTGAATCAGCTATAAGTATACACATACCCCCTTCCTTGAACCTCCCTCCACCTCCCTCCCCATCCCACCCCTCTAGGTCATCACAGAGCACCAGGCTGAGCCAGCTCTTTTGCCCGTGGTAATGTACATATGTGGTAACATGTACATATGTGGTAATGCGCATATGTTGGTGCTGCCCTCTCAGTTCGTCCCACCCTCTCCTCTCCCCCTGTGTCCACAAGTCCATTCTCTCTCTCTTTGTCTCTATTCCTGCCCTGAAGATGGTTCATCAGTACCATTTTTCTAGATTCCACTCCTGCTGCTGCTGCTGCTAAGTCGCATCAGTCGTGTCCGGCTCTGCGCAACGCTATGGACAGCAGCCCAGCAGGCTCCCTGTCCATGGGATTCTCTAGGCAAGAATACTGGAGTGGGTTGCCATTTCCTTCTCCCTAGATTCCACATATATGTGCTAATACATGACATTTGTTTTTCTCTTGCTGACTTACTTCACTCTGTATGACAGACTGTAGGCCTGACCTGCGTTCTGACAGGGACCACAAAGATGCTTTGGGTGCCCAATATCAGTGTCAACTCAGATTCTGATTCTGTGTCCAGCCGGTCCTTAGAATCTCTGGTTTTTCACCTTGGCCCTCGGGGAAGGACAGGGAATCATCCTGAATATGCTGTTGTGCTGTTGCAGGACGCTTCCTCCTGAGGGTCTGGCTTTTCCTGGTCTGAAAGCTGACCCAGGGCCAGAAACTGGACAACAGATTTTAAGTTCTTATTGAGGTACTTCCCTCAGCCCCCTTAAGTTCTTTTGATTGTATAGACTGAATGATAACCTTGTTGCCTGCCTGCCTAGACTCTTGCCCTTCTGAATGCCATGTTCTCCAGCCATTTCCATGTTCCCTCTGGGTCAGGCTCTGCAGCCTTATCACCACAGCCTTATCAGCCATGCTGGCTCTGCTCCTTATCACAATCATTGCAGCCACCTTGCTTCTGATGCCTGGTGCCCTCTGGCCTCTCTTAATCTGAGACGCTGTCATCCCACTGCTATCAAGGGATCTTGCTGTACAGCAGTGTCTCCTGGCCTCAGCCCTGGCCACAGAGAACCTCCCCCACTGAACTTTCTCAGTCATGCTGGTGCCTCTCTCACCAGCATGTCTTACTCTTTTGCTCAACAAAGTGTCCTCCCAGCCCTCCTTCCCATGGAACGTAGTTGGTGGGTTCTCTGACCCTTTGTAATAGACCCATTTTCTTGGATCCCTTGGGCCTTGGATCCCTTCTCTACCACTTGCCATGGCAATCCTGGCATTTCTCTTTCACTTAGTATGGATTATTGCTTTTTCCAGGCTTTGGGGAACCAACCTAGCAGCATATTTGAATGATCTTTCAGGGGCTTTGCCAGGGTATCAATCTTCTGTCAAGGAGCATGTTCTCATGTTGATAACGTCTCTCTCTGCCAACTTCATATTCTGTTTCTCTTGATTCAGCAGCCCCTAGACCCAGTCCCATCTATATTCTCCTAGCTTCTGTCAGTCCACACTGGCAGGGCTCACAGCTCCTTCATCCCATAGTCCTTTCTTCCCTTAGCAGCCTCAGCACATCCCTAGCCAGGTGATGTTGTGACCTGACCAGTTATTGACCAGGCAGGGGAGAGTTGTGACTTGACCACTTATGGGCCCAGGAGGGGAGGTGGGAACAGATTGTCTTCAAGCAGCAGAGACAGACTCACACCTGCAGGCCAGTATTTGGGGATCTGGCGGGGTTTCAAGGTTGTCAAGAATGTCAAGTTGAACTGCAGTGCAGGTACAACAGGGCCATCATCCGGCCCCATGGGAAGCTCCAGACACGTCACGATCCCTCTCTAAGTCTCGCCTGTTTCCCGGCCAGGCCCTTGTCCTTGGCTTGCACACCTGCCAAATCGAGAATTTGGTCTGCTCTGGAGCTCTTCCCTCCCACTGCTGCCCTGGGCCAAGCCTCAGCTGCTCTGCCCTCTGGCTGAAGGAGATGGAATCTACGTGCTACCAAGGATGCCCCTCTAATGTGTCTCTTTGCCTTAAATAGGCAAGTAATTGTCCTGGGCCTCTTGCCGTCTTCGGTTGTCGAGACTGCTCATCCTTGGAGGGGTGAAGGGTGCGTGCTGGGCAGAGGAAAGTGTGATGCGGTCCCAGCGAGGCCTCAGCCCATCCCACGGGAAGCTCTGGGGCTTCAATGGTCCTTCCAAATTAGTTCAAATTGTGGGACAGAGGCTGGAGCCTCTCCTGCCAGCACTGACTCGTTGTTACCTCCAGGAGCTGACTTAACCTTGGTTAGTTACTTCCTGTGGAAGAAGGGCAGTTCCTGGGGAGGGCTTTCAGTTTGAGCAATCAAGGGGTAAAAAGCACATGGCATCCACTGACCTTGAGTATAAAGAGGAGAGCTACAGACGAGAGAATGGCTCCTGGAAGATGAATTGACAGGATCTGCTGACCCGAGAGCATAGAGGGCTTTCATTGAAGAAACAATCAACATTGTCTCTGTGCTCAGCCCTGTGCTAGATACAGATTATGGACGTGAAAGGTCCTTGACCTTGAGATTGAGACAGACACCAGTGAAGGAGTCAGGATGTGCCAGGATTTCAGTCTGCAGCCTGAGCGGAGGAATGTGGCTAAGCAGTAAAGGAACCCTTTGGTGTAGTTGGAGCTTTCTCATTAGCTTCAGAGCTTGTATTTTTCCTCCCTCAAGAGATGCTCAGATCCCCGACAGAAACAGAGACAAATTTCCTGGAGCACTGGGAAGGACAGAGCTGCTCCGTTGGTACCCGACCCATCAATGGTCACACACACACACAGTCCCCACTCCCCTGCTGGTATGTCCTGTCTGCCTGAATTGCACTGCATGTGGGGGCCGGACACCTCAGTGGCGCACGGCAGGGACGGTACGTCCCGGCAGAGCTAAGGCCCTCCCAAGTGACAGCGATGGGCTGAGAGGCCTCGTCTTCTGTCCATGAAGGAAATGCCAAGGAAGCCCCGGTGTGTGCTAAGTCACTTCAGTCTTGTCTGACTCTCTGCGACCCCATGGACTGTAGCCCGCCAGGCTCCTCTGTCCATGGGATTCTCCAGGCAAGAATACTGGAGTGAGTTTCCATGCCCTCCTCCAGGTATCTCCCAGACCCAGGGATGGACCCAGGTCTCTAATGTCTCCTGCATTGGCAGGTGGGCTCTTTCCTACTAGCGTCACCTGGGAAGCCCAAGGAAGCCCCCAGTCTCTGCAAACAGAACGTAGGAAGTGTCCCCACGTAAGCTGCCACCAGATGGCAGCAGGCGCTCAGCACAGGCTGGGGAGAGGCTGAGTACCGGGGTGTGCTGGGGTCCCAGAGACACATGCCAGAAGAGGTGGGGGAGTCTGTTAAACCAGGGGGTCGATGTGTGGGTAGTTGCCCTGGCTACGTGCTCCTGGATTCACACATTTACTGCTTGACGTCTGTGCCTCTGCGTGTGGTCCCCTTGAGTCCCTGCCTGTGGCTCAGTGTGGACCCTGCAGTCACAATCCTTAATGTCAGGACCGCCCCTTAGAGCATCCCAGGTCTTGCTGAGTCTTGCTTTCTCTCTGTCCTTTTGCTGAGCCTCACAGGAGCTGTCCCTTCGGCTGTGAAGTTGGACCTTCTCCCAGGACCCACGGGGACATTCTGTCTCAGCCCCTCAGTCTCTCATCTCAGGAGAGAGCAGAGGGGGCCTCGCCCTGATTCCACCTTGACAGGCAGGAACGGGTGACTGTGATAAGTTCAGGTGGCTTCCTGCTGAGTGCTGTGTGCTTCCTACACCTCGAAGTCCTGGGCTGTTTCCTGGTGATGACACAGGAGCAGCCTCTAGGCCAGGGGAGGAGCCTTGGTGGTACACCCCCACCCCCCACCGCCATCTAGAAGCCCAGAGGGAAACCACGCTCAGTGACTGGATGGAGTATAATGTCAGGCACTGATGCAACAGTGAGGAGATCAGAGTGGACATGGCCCCGGGGCACAGGGGTCAGGGGAAGCCCCCACCCCTGGCAGGGAGCCAAGCAAGATGTGGGTGCTCAGACCTAGCGGCTGGAGCTCAGGCTGGCCTCCTGGAGCTTTTGTGGCCCTGCCAGGGCATGACCACACGTATGATGCCAAGAAACAGCTGGCGAAGGAATGGATTCGAAGTCAGGAACTGTCCTTCCCCCAACTCCTACCATCCTGTCTTCCCCTGGCCCTTCTTGTCAGAGCCTAGGACAGAGGAGAAAGGTCATGTATGGAGCGGGGAGCGGGGTTTGGAGCTCAGAGATGACCCACCAGCCACCGGCTCTGCCCCGCATTGCTCAAGGTAGGCCCGGGGTGCATTATGCCAGGAGAGAGGGGTGTCCCCCACAAGGAGAAGGGGGTGGAGGACTGCAGGCTCCTCACAGTAGTGAGCAGGGGTGTGCAGGAGAAGAGAGTGTCTTCATGGAGGTGTGGGGAGGCTGGAGCCCCAACCCTGCACTCCTGACCACAGCCAAGATCTGAGGGCTTCCCAGGGCTCACACAGGCTGGACGGGGGCCTCCCCCAGGGAAACCCTGACTGTTTGCAGCCAGAGGAGCCTGCTGGGACATCTGACCCCAAGTAAGACCCCAAATTCTCTTTTTATCTTTGGGGGATCAGGGTTTGTGGTCCAAATTCGTTTGGTTGAAGGAAAATAAAGTTATGAAATAAATATGAAATAGTTAACAAACCCAGGTTTGTGGAGAAAGATCTTCTAGCTCAACTGACAGCCGTCCACTGCCGTGTGCCCGCAACACGTGGACCTCACCCTCAAGCCCTTTGCTGCGTGAGTGGTCATCTGGGTGCTTCTGCGTCAGTAACTGGCTTCTTTGGCGAGGTGTCGGGAATTCAGGGCATGATAAATCTTCTCCATATAAACTACATAAAAACCACAGCTGCTATTTATCAAGAGCTGCTCTGTGCCAAGTGCTCACTCCCGGGCTCCTCGGCCTCAGCACTCTGACTTTCTGGGCCCAACATATTGTTGTGATGAAGGCTGAGAGCAGCCTGGTAGAGAACCATTGATTTATACTAACTCATTTCACCTTCACCACCCTGTACTGTTACCCCTCCTCATTAAAAAAAAAAAAAACTTAAAAAAAATTGTGGTGGCATACACATTACATAAACTTTATCATCTCAGCCATTTTTCAGTGCACGGTTCAGTGGCATTAAATACATTCACTCTGTGATGCAGCAGCTGCCACCATCCATCTCTAGACCTCCTCCATTGTGCAAAACTGAGATTTTACCCACTGAACACGGACTCCTCATCCTCTCCCTGCCAGCCCCTGGCCCCCACCCCCTGGGCTTTCTGTCTCTATGAATCTGACTGCTCTAGGTACCTCATGTAAGTGGAATCATACAGGATTCGTCCTTTCACTTAGGATGATGTCTTCAGGGTTCATCCGTGCTGTAGCACGTGTTACAGTTTCCTGTCTCTTTAAATCTGCATGATCTCTGTCGGATGGATCTGTCACGTTTTGTTTATCTGTGCATCTACCAGCAGACCCTTGGCTTGCTTCCACCTTTTGGCTGTGATGAGTAATGTTGCTGTTATTACCCCCTTTTGACAGAAGCAAAAATGGAGGCAGAAGGGGTGAAGAAAGTTGCCAGAAGTTCCACAGCTGGTAAGTAGCAAAGCTGGGACCACAGCCAGGCCGTCAGCTTCAGGGACGGTGCTGTTGACCACGATGAGCCCAGCTCGATGCATGCGGCCAGCCACCGGGAGACACACCTGCTTCCGTTGTCATCTGATCAGCTCAGACCCATCACTCTTTGCTGGGAACTGACTCAGACTGAAAATTTGGAGAGATGGAAGGGTGTTGGGAGTTGGAAAATGATTGTTTTTCTGGTTTCCGCATCAGACCTTGAGTCTTATTTTATCCCTGTAAAGCCTAGGTCAAATCAAGAGGGAGAGAGAATTCTTCAGTAATGACTCCTGTACAGGAAGTTCCCAACATCTCTGGGCTCCCACTGTCAGTAACCACACCATTCCCACTCAGTTGCCTGATAGGGGATGAGGACTGGGGCTCATATACTTCCAGGTACAAAGAGAACACCTACTCTGCATTCCTGTAAGGTCTTCCATTTGAAAAAATTCCCAAAACAGGCCCATTAATAAATTCTTCCTTGCAGGTTGATTCCATGGCATGAGCATATTATAAAAGATGCGTGTGTTCTCTGTAGGGAGGGGAAAGAAAGAAGTCATCCCATTGGTTCACCCTTTGCTTAACAAAAATGTCTAACAAAGTTTACAGAATTTAGAAGTGAAACATTTGTGGTTTGGGTCTTTACATAGAAGTCCACCACACTTCTGGATGAGCCAGCTCTTTGTCTGGATGGCCCCTGTGTATCAGAGCTTCGTAGGAAGCCCCTGACTTCTTCAGGTCTGCAGGTTTCCAGATACCCGGTTTCTAAAACAGAGAGCAGCCCATGGTTTTACCACTTCCCTCGGTGTCTGTACATTTTATTCTGAGTGAAGACAGGAAAAGGCCCCTGTGAAATCTCACCACCACCAAAAGCAGGAAACGTATGAGCCGAGTCCACAGTCCCTTCATCTTCGTGCCCACGGCTGAGAAGACTGGCCTGGTGGGCTGGCTTCCTGCCTTCTCTGCTGGATTCTGGAAGATGTAAATGACACGATGAGAGAAGACAGGCTCCTACCCTCCCTCCCTCCACTCAGTGTCCACATGGCAGTTTGCAGAGAGAAAGCAAACAGTTGTTCTTTCTGTCTGCAAATCGTCTGGTTGCAAGGCGAGAAAGTAAAAACTGCAGTTTGCTGTGTCATCTCTGCAACTCTTATAAAAAGCCCGGCATCTGGAAAATCTGGTAGCCTAGTTGCAGCATCATGAGTTAATGCAGGCCTCCATACCACCTACATCCTGTGAAATACGAGGCCCCCCTAACCACACAGGACACCTTGTGCGGCCGGGCTCTTGTCTCCTGACTCAAAAAATCTTCCCCTTCAGCCCAGGACATGTAGGGCTTGCAGTTAACTTGTTGTGGGAACAAACAGAATAAGTATGTGGTTTTCATCCCCAGTGCCTGACAGATCCTCAGAACTCTTGGAATTTGCTGTCTTATATGCTAATGAGATGATTCATGGTGGTGGGGTGGAGGGGGCACGGGGTGGGGCGTGGATGATGGTTTCGGAGTACGGTCTGGTCACCAGAAAAGTCAACCATGTGATTAGAGGGTTAGACATTTCAGCCCCACCCCTCACTCCCAATCCGAGGGAAAGGAAATGAGCTGGAGATTGTGTTCAATCACCAGTGGCCAATGAGTTCATCAATCATGCTTGTGTAACACCACCTTCATTAAAAACCCTAAATGATGGCGTTTGGAGAGATTCCGGGTTGGTGAGCACATCAATGGGCTGGGGAGGGGTTGGGGGGTGCCCAGGGCGGGCGTAGATGCTCTTCACAGCTCCCCATCTTGCCCTGTATGTCTCTTTCATTACATTTGGCGATTCCTGGGTTATATCCTTTTTAAGAAACTGGTAAACATATGTCAAGTGTTTTCCTGTGTTCTGTGAATTTTTCTTGTGGATTATCGAAGCTGAGGGGAGAGGTGTGAGACCCTCTGAACTTAGAGCTGGGGGATCGAAAGTACAGGTGGCCCCTGGGACATGTGATTGGCTTCTGATGTGGGAGCCGTCTTGTGGGCCTGAGCCCTTCCCTTGTGGGTTAACTCAGGGTAGTTACTGTCAGAATGAAACTGAGCTGTTGGACACCCAGTTGGTGCCGGAGGTTTGCTTGTTGGTGTGGAAAAAAACCCTCACTGTTTCCTATTAAACTGTAATCTGTTTCTACTACCTCCTGTTTCCCCTCTTGCAGTTGCATGTTTCCTGGAGGCCTGGGTGATCAGCCTAGACTATTACCTGCACCCACTGACAGCCAACCACACTGACACTTGAGGCGTGATGCCTCTTTGCCTGGTATTTAGCAAAGCATATTTAGCATAATCCCTGATCTCTACC
Organism: Bos indicus x Bos taurus; assembly: GCF_003369695.1. Lineage (NCBI taxonomy): Eukaryota > Metazoa > Chordata > Mammalia > Artiodactyla > Bovidae > Bos > Bos indicus x Bos taurus. Next base: position 76,538,237 of record NC_040085.1, read on the forward strand.
CACTGGGTGCTGGTAGCGCTAACCCACCCACAAGTCTCTGACTTTCCGAACAAATGTGATCTTTCCCTCCTGCTGAAGCTGGATCTTAAGAATGGGTCATCGAGTCACAAGGATAGACCTAGGGTCTGGTCCTGGCTCTGTTCCTAACTCCCTCTGTGACTTTGGGCCAGGCAACCTCGCCTCTGAGATGGCCTTAATTGTAAAGTGAGGGTCTGGCCAGATCAACCCAAGTTGTGTTCAGCAGTTAAAAATGTGACACTGCTGGGCATGTTTCCCTTGGAACATGGAAATTCAGCTCATTAAAGATAGTAAGTTAGGCTTTGCCCTGTTTCTTGTTCCATTAAGGCCTGAATTCCCATCTGTCTGAATGACTTGACCTCCGATGTTCCATTTCACATCCTGAGGTCTGCAGGGGCCTGACAGGGGGTCTGTGTTGGGGTCAGATGCCACTGACAGCCTGAGGAGAAGCCACCCTGTGACTTTGGAGTTAACTGCAGTAAAGAGTCTCGTGGGCTGAGTGAGGGCACTTTTCTCTGCCCAGAATGGTGCCTTTGCAGGATGTGCATGCACGTGTGTGTGTGTGTGTGTGCAGGGGGTGGTGGGTGGTGGTGGGGGATAATATGGGAGCCCAGAGGCACCACAAGTGAACACCCAGGCAGGGGTCTGAAGCCTGGCCTCACTGCCCGCTTGGTCCCTGTAGGGTCAGCAGCCTCACGGTCCAGCCTGCTCTGGGCTGACCACATTCTGGAGGCAGTGGTCACCAGCTGCTCACCTTTCTGGGGTTCTGTCCTTCAAAGAGAGGCTTCTATCCTTTTCAAAGATAGAAAACCTGAGCTCAGCAGGCAAGAATAACATCGCAAGGAAATTCCATTCTCTAAATCATATAGCACAACACAGAAAGTAGAAGGACTCAAAGTCAATTGTAACAGTGTTTTGTGCTACCTATAATGAGGGCAATGAGGATGGAAATACTTGTTAGGAACTTAGAAAAAAAAAGCTTGATGCTTAGAACTAGTCTCAGCCATTTGTATGAAGTATTTCATTTAATTCAGAAGGTGGTTATAATTTTTACTCCCATTTTACAGATTGGGAAACTGAGGTTTTAGACTTGGAACATCTTTCCCAAACATGCTTTCAGTCAGTTCAGTTCAGTCACTCAGTCGTGTCCAACTCTTTGCGACCCCATGGACTGCATGTAGCACTCCAGGCCTCCCTGTCCATCCCCAACTCCCGGAGCTTACTCAAACTCATGTCCATCAAGTCAGTGATGCCATCCAACCATCTCATCCTCTGTCGTCCCCTTCTCCTCCCACCTTCAATCTTTCCCAGCATCAGGGTCTTTTCAAATGAGTCAGTTCTTCACATCAGGTGGCCAAAGTATTGGAGTTTCAGCTTCAGCATCAGTCCTTCCAATGAAACATGCTTTAATGATGCTTTAATGATGAATAAGCTTTAATGATTTCATCTTCCCAGGCCTACAAACCCTCCCCCATAAACTCCCCCACCTTCCTTCGGCAGCGGGCTCACTGCGGGAGCATGAAGGTAGCCTTGTTCCCCTGCATTGGGCCCCTTCATCCCCATCCTTAGTTACTCTTTACCTAGAATCTAGGCTAGACCAGGCCCAGATGCACAGATGAATCAGACACATCCCAGCCCTCGAGGAACTCTCAAGGCTGGTGGAGGGCCTGTCTGGGTTTAGGAACACCTGCCATAGAGCTGAGAATTAAGAAGACCACAGGGACGGTGGCCAGGAGAAGGTGATGCTGGAGACCAATGGCAGGGAAGGGGACTGGAACATTCTCCGTGATGAGGAGCACCTGGGACAGCAGCTCAGGGTGGTGAGAAGCCCGCTGTCCTAGGGGAGGCATTCACCCAGCTGCCAGGGTTCAAGGTTCACCTCCGCCACTCACTGCCTTCAGGGTGGGGCTGCTTACTGGCTCCCTGAATTCAGATCCCCCCCTCACCAGTTGCACAGTGGGGAGTCTCTGGCTTAGGGCTGTGGTTGTGAGATGAAGTGAGAGGACAGAGCAGTGCCTGCCCAGAGTAAGCATTATGCACACATTCCTGGTGTTGTGACTCTTATTCCCTGGTGTGCCCAAAGAGGCCAACACTAGGCAGCAGATTTTCTGAATGAATGAGTCACTGAGGCTGGAAAACAGGATCAATATGCAGGTGTATATGTCACAGGCTTGTGAGCTGCAAGAGTGTGTGGGACGGAGCACAGCCCCAATAATAAAAATATAGGTATAATTTATGGAATTTCTCCTATAAGCCAAGGACTTTGCATTTATTATTTCTCCTCTCTCCCTCTCTCTCATACACATACTCCCCTCAAAGATTCTAAGCTGTAATTAGGGAAGGGGTGGCCCAGGGAAGTGGTTAAGAATTTGCCTGCCCGTGCAGGGGACACGGGTTCGATCCCTGGTCGGAGAACTAGGATCCTGCACACCTTGGAGCAACTAAGCCTGTACACCACAACTACTGAGCCTAGAGCCCTCGCGCCTGAACAAGGGAGTTCAGGGTTCTCTCCGCAACTAAAGAAAGCCCGTGTGCCACAATAAAGACTCAGAGCAGCCAAAGAAAAAGGAAGCATAATTATTCGCTACATAAAGATGAGGCAACTGAAGCCAAAAGATACCTCTTCTTTCCGTCAGGATGTTGTTCTCTTTGCCTAGAATGTTGGGTATTGATGGTGATGCTATAACTGTTATTTGGAAAGATAATGTTCTCTGCTGCTGCTGCTGCTATGCTGCTTCAGTCGTATCTGATTCTGTGCAACCCAATAGATGGCAGCCCACCAGGCTCCCCCGTCCCTGGGATTCTCCAGGCAAGAATACTGGAGTGGGTTGCCGTTTCCTTCTCCAATCATGTTGTCTATGGGGGTTTAATAAAATAAACCAAACCAAAGGGGAAGTAACTTTCTTTTGAAGATGCTCATGAGATGGTCAGGTGGGGGTGCTCCAGAGGGCCCAGGAAACTTGCCTGTGGAGGCTGATTTGGCTGCCTGGGCCCCCAAGTACTTGTTCAGGTGGTGAGGGGTGGGGAGGAAGAAGCCCTGTCAAGGGCTAAGGTGTGAGGCAGGAAAGAGAGTCCGGTTTTTTGTCTAGAGTGAGTCCAGCCTGAATTCAAGGCTGGCTCCATCACTTACCAACTGTGCCGTCCTGAACAAGTTACCTGACGTTTCAGAGGTAACCTAAATGGAGACAATGATACAAATCCCTAGAATTTTGATAAAGATTGAAGATAATGTATAAAAAGGCTAATCAACACAGGCAAAGGCTAACTTTCCATTATCATTAATGCAAAATTTTAAATTATGAAAATTTTAAATTCTTGGGCAAATATTTTAAGCTTAGTAATAGACAATATTGGCAAGGGTGTGATCAAGCAGGCACCTTCATGTAGTTTTGGTAGGAGTATAATTAGTACAAAAGCTGCAAAAGACAGCTAGGCATTAAAAAACAGTTTTTTAATGCATATACCTTTTGATATAGCAATTCCACTGCTCTGAATTAAGCTTATGAATATATCAATTTTAATTAGGATACTGGATTGATTGCTATAGTACCCAAAATAACAGTGGCTTAAATACAGTAGAGACATATTTCTTTCTGGAACATAACAGCTCAGCTTATCTAAGGCTGGGATGATGTGTGTAGGAGAACAGGAGGTTGTGATTCTGTGGTGTTGAGAGGTTTAGGTTCCATATTTTTTGCTCTACCATCTTAGAATGCTGCCCTCAACTGCATGGCAGAAGGCAGCGCCCCACTACGTGGGAAAGGAATGGGGGACATACCCCTTCTCTTTAAGCCACAACCCTAGAGTCCCATTCATCACTTCTGTTATATCCCACCAGCTAGAACTTAATCATATGTTCATAATTAAATGCAGGGGTGTTGGAAAATGTAGTCTTTATTCTGGCCAGCCATGTGCTACTAAAATCCAGGGGCTATATGACTAAAGAAAGCAGTGGAGTTTGGTTAACAGGGACCACCGAACAATCTCCGATACAACACTCATTTACATAGGCCTAGATGTAGGCATAAGAGTATTCATTGCAGCATTTTTACAATTGGAAAAACCCTAGAAACAATCCAAATGACATCTACAAGTCCAAGATTGATTAGAGAATGATACATTCATTCAGTGCAATCTTATACAGCTATTAAAAATGAAAGTGGCAGATATTTATCTACTAATGAGGAAAGATATCCAAGATATAGGAAGTGAAAAAAGGGAGTTGCAAAACTACTAAATAAAATGTGAAGATACATAAATGTGAATGAGGTGCTCACAATTAATGGAAGTATATATTTCAGAGCAAAATGAAAAGGGCAGTTGGGCAAATTTCATGTTCCATTTCTCATCCTTCTGACTAAAGTTCTTACCATGTGTATACAGAGTGGTTTACCAGTTGGGGTACAAATACTTAGATTTTTTTCATTTCCAGTATTTCATGCAGGTACCCACCTGCTGGAAGCCCAACACCTTCTTCTTCTTGAAGCCTCAAGTTGCCCTGTGGACTTAAGGGGATTCAGTCCAAAGGGCCAGCCTCCTTCCCAGTGTCAGGCAGAGACTGGGGTGTGGGTGCTGCTTCTGGGACTAACATGGCGTCATCGTGACACAAGCAGGTCCTGTGCTGCTCAGTGGGACCTGCCCCAGGCCCTGCTGGGGTGATATCCAGCCTGCCCAGGTCTGGACATGGGGATCCCCAAGGTCCCGGCCTTTGTACGTTACAGTTGTGTGCTTTGCTGTTGTTTCCTAAGCATGAGTGTTACACCAACTTTCACAAGTCTGTGGGATTTTCTAGCCCAAGACACACACGAGAGAAATGGTCTCCAGCCTCCCGTAGAAAGATACTGAATTAGTGTATATCAGCTCTTTTTTTCTGATGAACTTCTCCTTGGGTCTGTGACTCCTTTTGTCAACAGGAAACCTGGGTAATGACCACCCTAGTCCATTAGAAAGTTCTAATACTACAGTGAAGTGAAACGAAGTGAAAGTCGCTCAGTCATGTCCAACTCTTTGTGACCCCCATGGACTATACAGTCCATGGAATTCTCCAGGCCAGTTCTGGAGTGGATAGCCTTTCCCCTCTCCAGGGCATCTTCCCAACCCAGGGGTCGAACCCAGGTCTCCCGCATTGCAGACGGATTCTTAACCAGCTGAGCCACAAGGGAAGCTGATCCCTTCACCAGTGGATCTTCCCGACCCAGGAATCGAACCGGAATCTCCTGCATTGCAGGCAGATTCTTTATCAACTGAGCTATCAGGGAAGTCCAATACTATGAAGCATTATCAAGTCACATGTTTTTGTCTCTCATAATACTTAGAGCCCCAACTTTTCCCCTGCATGATAATGTTCAAAAATTAAAAGCATGACTTTCGTACAAATACAGGATAAACCCATGTCCACAACTTCATTCAATTCACTCACTAAGAAGGGAAACAGCAAAACTGTGAGGCTGGTTCTCAGAGCTCTGGAGTCATTGATGTTTACATAATTGTACTAAAGAAGGAATATTGGCCACATAGGTTGGATACAAATCTCATTAACATCCTCCAGGCAATTAGTCTTCACCTTTGAGGTTATCTTTTCTTCTAGACAGGAATCATTTGCTACACAACTCTACAAGACAACTTTTAGCTTCAGGTTCTGAATGCTTAATTAATAGGAAATAGAGTAGTCAATGGCACCCCACTCCAGTACTCTTGCCTGGAAAATCCCATGGACGGAGGAGCCTGGTAGGCTGCAGTCCATGAGGTCGCTAAGGGTCGGACACGACCGAGCAACTTCACTTTCACTTATCACTTTCCTGCATTGGAGAAGGAAATGGCAACCCACTCCAGTGTTCTTGCTTGGAGAATCCCAGGGACGGGGGAGCCTGGTGGGCTGCCGTCTATGGGGTCGCACAGAGTCTGAAGCGACTTAGCAGCAGCAGAGTAGTCAAACAAACAGGACATCCTCCTAGAATGTTAGATAATCCTTGGGTGAGCCGGTTAAACAGGATTTCAGGGTGACATTGAAAGGACACACAGATAACCCCTTAGCCTTGTTTTCAGGTTCTGGATGGTTTTCTTAATGCTTGTCAGATAACCCTTGCAGCCACAGTACCTGGTCACGGGCACAGCCTCGCTGCCCTGGGGCAATGACTAAACACACCCGCCATTGTCAGGCAAGCCCTGGAGAAGGCGCCAAAAGTGGAGGTGGGGTACCAGTGGAGAAGGGTCAGACTTTCCAGTTCTGTCCACAAGGTCCAGCGCTTTGACCACAAGGCCGTGTGTGCATGCTGAGTCACTTCTGCCATGTCCGACTCTTTGGGAACTTACAGACTGTAGCCTGCTAGGCTCCTCTGTCCATGGATTCTCCAGGCAAGAATACTGGGGTGGGTTGCCATTTCCTCCTCCAGGGGATCTTCCTGACCCAGGGATTGAACCCACTTCCCTTGCAGTTCCTGCATTGCAGGCAGTTTCTTCACCGCCAAGCCACCAGGGAAGCCCCGACCACAAGGCCCTTCCTGGTTAATCAGACAGTCCTCCTGCCGGTCTGCTCTCTAGGCTCCCCAAGTTCTCCCAGCTCAGGGCCCAGAAGAGCGGGTCCCTTCTCTGAACCCCTGCGTGGCTCTGGATGTTCCTCGTGGCCCTTTCTGCCAGTGACTTCTCTATAATTAGGATGCACAAATGTGCTGTCATTTAAGAGTATTGGCTTCTTTTGTTATTTCCTGCGGCCTCTATAGCATCCACAAAGTGCCCAGCATGTAGCAAATGATTAGCAGACGTGATTAATACACACCTCCGTGCATCATCAGAGGCCCCAGGTGCCTTCTGCAGACATGTTCTTCCCTCCCTCTCTGCCTTTCCTCCCCTCCTGACTGCTCTTCCTTGTCGCAGCTCTTCTCCACCCAGCCTTTGAGACTCCATCCTATGCTGCATCCTCCAGCGAAGTTTCTTCTCCATACTCACAAGGCATCTTCCTTTCCCCGATTTTTCTCTGTACCTGGGCCTCCCCGTCCCTCTGCACTGTCACAGGTCACTCACACTTCATGCTGCCAGCCCAAGGGTCCTGGGCTCCCAGAAACTCGGGCCAGGTCTTAATCCCCTCTGTGCTCATCGCCGTGCTTCGCACCTAGTGATGCTAAGCGAATGCTCCTGGGCTCAAAGAATAGTCGTGTGAGTTCAGCCGTGGCTGCTCCTGACTTTGGCAGCAAATTCTTCCTGGTTTATTGTTGGCAGTGCTCCAGGGTCCACCCATTACCTGCAGGAGTTGGGCCTCAGAGGGTTTGGGGGGCACCTGATGTCTGTCCTCTCTTGCACTCATGGGGGGCCTGTGGTCAATGGTCAACCTCAGCTGGAGCAGGTCCCTTCCTGCTCAGTCAGCAGCTTGTCTCTTTCTCAGTTGGGGGAGGGGATTGCGTAAGGCAGTTGCTGTGGGGCCAGCCTGCAGCCAGCACAGGACACGGAGCCTGGACCTGATGCAGAGGAAAGCGTCCCTCAGTGTACTTTTAGAAAGCACATTGACTCCCTTGAGCTGCTCAACAAAGGCCCGCCTCCCCTTCCCCTGCAGCTGGCTTCTCCAGGGGAAACAGCAGGGCTTTGCGGCAGAGGAGCCCTAGATACAAGTTACTCAGCATGTGGTCCATGGACCGGCAGCATCAGCATAGCCCAGAGCTGCTGAGAGATGCAGAATCTAGGGCAACACCAGACCTCCTGAATCAGAAGCTGCAGTGAGGGAGATCCCTGAGTCGTGCAAAGGCCAAGAAAGTGTGAAAAGCAGGCTCTAGCCAGTCCTCGGGCTCATCAGTAAGTGATGAGCCCCACTGGCCCAGGCCCAGGCGCTGAACTTGTAACACCTGCCATGGAAGGTCCTGACAATTCGATCGGGAGTGCTCTAAGGTTCTAACACTGGGGCTTGGACGGTATTTTGATTGCTTTATGGCAGGAGACTGGAAATGCTCAAATGCTGTTCTCTTCTTTATTCGCAGGGAAGAGGAATCAATACCCCACTTTATTAATAGTTGGGCTGTAACCCAGTATCCTCTTTGCAGAGCTGCAAAGGTTAGGAGCCTGCAGCCACCATCCCTTATTCCACTCCAGAGTCCCCATCTCAGGATACACAGGAAGACAAAGCTGAGGGCAGAGCTGAACGCCAAGGACTGTAATAAACATGAGGATCTGGATTCGGTGAGCCACAGCCCTCCCTTGGAGCATGGGTGGGGGTGGGGTGGGCGCGGCAGGAGCAACAGTGCACCCACACCTCCAAGCAGTCCCTTGGTGCCTGCTGGCAGAGCACTGAGTCCTCAGTGAATGTCTTGTCCTTGTCTGTTCAACTGTCCACAGAAACTTTCTTTTGAGATACTTTCATTTTCCTGAACTACTTTACTGAGGTGTAATTGACATACCATGAAATTCACCATTTTAACTGTACAATTCAGTGACTGTCAGTATCTTTACAGGCTTGTGCACCGTCCCACAATCTAATATCAGAACATCCCCATGACCCCAGAGAGGAATCTGATGCCCATTGCAGTCACTCCCCTTCCCCACCCCTGGCCCCTGGCACCACTAATCTCCTTTTTCTCTCCCCTTCCCTCTCATCTCCTTCCCTAAATGTCCACAACAGTCTGGGTTCTGTCACTTTTCTCCCCAGATTTCCCAATTTCCCCACAGGGCTCAGCACTGGACGCTTTCTCCTATCAGGGGAAGGAATGATTTAGAAATGCCTGGAATTTAGATTTCGAAGATAATTTAGAAGTTCTTGGCACGTAGTAGACGTGTCATACATATTTTAGAAGGAAAACAAAATATCTGCCTTTTAAGTGTTTTCTGTGCTTTTTGTGACCATTTTTGTGCATTAAATGTTTCAAGTGCGTTTTGTAAGAAGGGGGAGCAGTGAGCTCAAAGGAATGAGCCCTTGAGTGGGGATGTTTCAGACCCGGTGGCCTCCACTAACCACCATCAAGCATGGGAGAGCTGATGAGCTCGTTGCTCACCAGGACATGGATCCTCCTCAAACCCGTCAACAAGTCATCAGAGCTAGAAGCATGCCACCCAGTTTCCAAGCCCTGACTCTGGGCCAGGGGGTGGCCGTAGAAGGAGCCCCTGCCTTGCCTGGCCTCCTGCTGTCACCAGCCTCTCTCTGGTTCCACAGTTTCCCTGTTTCTGCAGCCTTCCGGGCCCTCTGCTGTGGACGTTTATCGCTCTGATTGTCAGGCATCTGCTTCAGCCCTTTATTCAGAAGTTAGACACCTCCTCCTCCCTTTGGGGAGCACTCACTTCCCTGTGACATGTATTAAGTGATTGCCTTTCTGCTTCAAACTTACCCTTTCCTATGATGCCTTGGGACTTCATACCTTCCCTGCTTCCCTATGCAGAGAGGAGGCATTAAAGGGAATCTAAGAAGGGTAAGAACCTGCCTAGGGCTTTCTGTCTCCTTGCCTCCCCTCCACCAGCTTTATTGAGATATAATTGATATTCAACATCGTGTAAGTTTAATGTGTATGACGTGTTGATTTAATACACTCATATCTTGCAAAAGAATTACTACCATAGTATTGGCAAGCACCAGTATCATCCTTATTATTTTTTAAAACTTTACAGAGGTATAATTTATGTGCCATAAAAGTCACATATGTAACGTGTACCTTTCAATAATTGCTAGTATTATTGACAATTGTGCAACCACGCCACAACCTTATCTTACCGCATTTCCATCTGCCCGTAAAGAAACCAGAGCCGGTGAGCAGTCGCTCCCCACCTGAGACAACCACCAGTCTCCTTTCTGTCTCTGGATTTATCTTTTCTGGACATTCATAAAAATAGAAGCACACAATCTGTGTCCTCGTGCATCTGGCTTCTTTCACTTACTGTAATATTTTTGACGTTGTTTCATGTATCAGCAGGCATCAGGACTTTTGTTCCTTTTTTACTGTTGAATAGTATGTACTCCAGGTGGAAATACCACGTTTGTTTATCTATCAGCAGCAACACAGTCCCTATGGCAGCAGCTGAATCCATTAGCAGTTTTTCCAACCCTAGTTGAACCAGTTGTATTGTATCCCCCTCAGCGATACCAGGGCTTCCCAGGTGGCTCAGTGGTAAAGAATTCGCCTGCAATGCAGGGGACATGAGTTTGATCCCTGGGTTGGGAAGATCCCCTGGAGAAGGAAATGGCAGCTTTTTTTTTTTTCCAGTATTCTTGCCTGGGAAATCCCATGGACAGAGGAGCCTGGCGTGCTGTAGTGCATGGGGTCACAAAGAGTAGTAGGGGTCACAAAGATACCAACGACCAAGTGACTCACCAACAACAGAGATACCAACCAGCTGGCGCCCCCTCCTCAGAAGTCTGCTTCCCAGAGCCCAGGATCCCTTCTTTCAATTTCTAAGCTTAAATAATTTCAATATCTTCCTTTTCTTCCCCAGTCCTAGAGTTAGTGGCTGTTTCAGGCAGTTGCTAACTTCGCAACCCATTAGAATTCTTTTTATCTTCTCAGGTCCTCAGTTAACAAATTTATAAGAGTTGGATTCTAAAGAAAACTGAGGGCCAAAGAATTGATGCTTTTGAACTATGGTGTTGGACAAGACTCTTGAGAGTCCCTTGAACAGCAAGGAGATCCAACCAGTCCATCCTAAAGGAAATCAACCCTGAATATTCATTGGAAGGACTGACGCTAAAGCTGAAGCTCCAATACTTTGGCCACCTGATGTAGACAGCCCATTCATTAGAAAAGACCCTGATGCTGGGAAAGATTGAAGGTGGGAGGAGAAGGGGACGACAGAGGATGAGATGGTTGGATGGCATCACCAATGCAATGGACATGAGTTTGAAGAAGCTCTGGGAGTTGGTGATGGACAGGGAGGCCTGGCATGCTGCAGTCCATGGGGTTGCAAAGAGTCGGACACGACTAAACAACTGAACTGACTGAAGCGTAGAAACTCTTTCTCGAAATTCCTCACCATTCATAGAACTGCAGCTGTTGTGATCTCAACTTGTGGTCCGAGTGGGAACAAACAGCTCTGCTGCCTCCTGCCTCCTCAGAGCCTGTCTGTCCAGAGGCGAGCGTGGCCGTCAGGTGGACGAGTCAGAGTCCTTCCCTGTGGTTTTTTTTAATTGAAGCTTCGCCAATGGAGTGAATGCTGTCTTCTCTATTGGTGATGTGGCTGATGGTCGGCCTGGGAGCTGTCTGAGCCTGGACAAAGCGGGCCTGAAAGGACCCAGCTGGCAACAGGGGCGGAGGGGTGCAGATCTGAGAACCTGCAGAAATGCCTCCTCTGAATCCTGGGACCCCAGTTCCAAAGGGTGATCCATGCAGCGGCCAAGCCTGACTGTGTGAGCCAGCCTCAGTGTCTTTCTACGGAACTCCACCCCATTCCCTCATGCCCCTAACCCAACCAAGCTGGAAGGAAGTTACCAGGCACAGTCTATGCCTCCTTGAAGGCAGAGCATTCCTATAAATTATTTTGAAATTCTTCTGCATGGAAGATTTGTCTCTCCTCACCCATTTATTTATGTTTCTAATCATTTCTTTTACTTTTTTTGGTGTTACTTTGCAGTCTGTTTTTTTGAATTTATTAAAATATAGTTGATTTATAATGTTGTGTTAGTTTCTGGTATATAGCAAAGTGATGCAGTTACACATATATATATATATATATTCCTTTTCTTATTCCTTTGCATTATGTTTTCTCACAGGATATTGAATATAGTTCCCTGTGCTATGCAATAGGCCCTTGTTGTTTATCCACCATTCTCTTTATAATAGCTTGCATCTGCTAATACTAAACTCCCAATTAATCCCTCCACTACCCCTTCCCCTGGCAACCACAAAGCTGTTCTCTAATCATTTCTTTATATCAATATGGACTCGTGGAAATTTATTTCATACCTTGGGTTATAATCTAGCCCTATATTTTTTGTTGTCAAGTTGTACCAACTTCGCTCATTGGGAGTTCTTTCACTTCTCCGCTCTGTCCCTTTTATAGAACCCCCCATCTCCACCCTACCCCCATTATTGTGAGTTGGGTAATTTTTGCTTTATTTTGCTTTTTCAGTACTTCCTTTCTTTCTGGCACTACGAGGCGCTTCAGGCTGATCTTGGAAATTTCCTGCTGCAGTCCTGGGATCTGCCCTTTTTCTCCTAGGGGCCCTTGTTCCTTTTATTAGAGACTAGTTCTAGCCACCAAGATCAAGGGGCCAAGTGTGCTCAGGTAGTTAGCATTTATCCCTACATTATAGAGAAAGAAACTGCAGCTGGGCGAGACAAAATAATTAGCTCAGAGTCACATGGCTACTTTACTCCAGCCTCTCACTGGAGAGCATCTGTCTGCCTCCCCTTCCTAATTATTAGTCTCAGACTAAGCACCGTGTGTCCAGGGGGATTGCAGGAGAAGAGAGGTTGTACCCATGCTGTCGCTGCTGCTTGTACACAGTAAAGCACTGTGCTCACACGAGTGTGGTTACTGTTATTACTGCCTCATATTGTTCTTACGAAAGAAAGTCTCTGTGTGTGTCTGCTCCGGAGCCCCAGGCACATGCCATGGGCTGTTAGGATTTTTTTCCAGCCTCCTCTGTGTTCATCCCCAGCTGGACCCAAGGTGCTCAGAGAGTCTCGGGCAGGCGCCAGCAGCCCTGGGGTCACAGTGGGTCAGCACCGCCACCTGCCATCTGGCCTTCCTCTTCCACCTGGGCCGCAACCCTCTGCCGGGGTGGGAGGGGGGGCTAATGCCTGGAAAGTGCTAGAAGGCTGTGCCCCATGATGAAGTGAAGGCAGGAGACTTGAGAAATGAGAAGCCAACCAGCCAGAGGAAGTGGGAGGGCTGCACGCCCACAGGCAGGGCTGGGGCCTCTGCTCCCTGCTCGCTGACACCTGCCCAGGGTGGGCTGCCTACTCAGGGCAGCCTGGACACCCCTAAGTACGGCCTCGCAGCCCCTGAGCACATCACTCCTCTGTGGGTCCCTTGGGGCTGGGCAGCCCCTCTCCCAGTAATTCATTCCCTTCCAGCCAGGGCTTTCCTTGGCTTCTCATGTTTTACACGAGCTGGAGGGGTCATCCACCCTGCCGGATGCTCTGAGCTTTGAAATCTTAGGAACCGGAGTCCATGGGACTGGGACCTGGCTTCCCAACTTGCCCTGCCAGCTCTCCTGTCACACTGCTAATTGTATGACGTGGCTTGAAAGAGAGTGGTGAGGATCTGAGTTGGCTGCTCCTCCCAGGGACCTTCAGACCCTGGGGGAACAGTAACTGGCAGGATCCTGGACCAGTCTCAGTTTTCCTCTCTCTCTGAAATGGGTCAAGAATCCTACTTTTTAATGGGGCTATTGTAAGGATCAGAGTCTCTCTTGAAATCCCACGTGGTTAATATGTAGCAAATGCCAAGCAACGTCCACTCCTCTCCCAATATTCCTTGGAACCTCTCAACTGCCACCTGATGGAGGCGAAGTTTGATCCCAGGGAACCAAAGAGTTGGCTCGGTGTGGGGTGGTTGCCCACCTGGCTCACCACTCAGAAAACTACCTTGCCTACAGATCGAAACTCGCTTGCCCACATGCCTGAGGTGGGTCAGTCCAGCTGCCCTTCCCTCTGTTCCTGCTAGAGTCTAAACGATGGAGAAGGAACTGTGTATCTCACCCAGATAACTTGTAATAATTAGAGAACACTGCAGAGTTGCAAAAGCCCCTGTTTCTCCAGGTGGAATGTTGCTCTGCAAGTTACAACACAGAGGAATTCTGCCGGCAGCGTTGACAGGAACTGGGCTTTTGTTTGAGGCTCGTGGTGCCACCTCTGCAGTGCCAAGAACTTGGCTAGCCAGGGTCCTGAAATGAGAGAAAAGAGAAGACTGCAGGTCCAAGAGTTTTCTGGGCAGCAGAAGGGAACAAATGTGTTTTATGGTACTTCATTGAATAAATGATGGATATTCACTCTTGCAAAAGCATTTTAACATAGCTGGCTATTGAGGCTATTTCCAAATTTTCTTTTTCGTAGATATTGCTGCCACCAATATTCTTATATATACATTTTGACTATCTCTGACTATCATTGGACTATATTTCTAGAAATGTCTTTCTGGTTCAAAAGATATGGACATTTTGCTAAGTATTGCTACTTCCACCTTTTGGAGCCCCATTATTAAGAGAATACCCACAACAAAATAGCAGGCTTGCCAACATGGTAAATCTTTGTTTTGTGATCACTGTCAGTCTTCTGGGTCCCAAATTCTTTTTTCCAAAACGTCATTTGGTGAAAGCTTTTAGAATCAGCTTATAGTTTCTGCTTTATTATTTCTAATGACATTTTCTCAGAAGCCTCACTCTTTTGATTTTCCTGACCCCTTACTCATTTGTCCTGGAAACATACCCCCATTTGAGCTGGAATCCTGTGCTCAAAGTTCACCCCAACATGTTCATCCAGAGCTAGTTTTTCTAAGGGCAGATTTCAGCCAGGCAACATTTACTAGGTGCCCTCAGCCTGAGCAAGACATCACTATCCAATGAGCTGGGCCATGTCCAGGGGAAGCTGGGCATCCTGAATCCCATGGGAGGCAGGTAGGTGCCCATGATGGGGGCTGGGCAGGCCAAGAGAAGCAGGGTCTGGGAGACGCTTGGTTGAATAGATGATGGCAGGAACTGGGAAACTGGATGTCAAAGGCAGGACTCCAGGCATAAACGAAGTCAGGAAGCTATTTCCCATAACAGCAGGCTGTTGCAGTGAGTGATAAATGCAATAGCTGTGATTTATTGTTTACTGTTTGCCAGACATTTTTATATGTATTTCAGGTATATTATTTTCCTCAATTCTTACAGCAACTGTAGGGGATGTATACTACAGATGGCCCTGACTTAAGATCGTTTGACTTAACAATGTTTCGACTTTACTGTGATGCAAAAGTGATACGCATTCAGTAGGAACCGTACTTTGAATTTTAAGTTTTGATCTTTTTCTGGGCTACTGACACGAGGTTCGATCCCCTCTCCTGATTCTGGGTGGTTGTGGCAAGCTGCGTCTCCCAGACAGCCATGTGGTCACGAGGGTAAACTACTCAAAACCTACCACCATTCTGGACCTAGATAACCATCCTGCTTTTCACTTTCAGTACGGTAGTCAGTAAATCACATGAGGTATTCAACACTTTACTGTCAAATAGGCTTTATGTTAGATGATTTTGCCCCAAATGTAGGGTAATGCGTTTGGAGTGTGCTTAAGGTGGGCTGAGCTAAGCGATGATGTTTAGTAGGTTAAGGGTATTAAATGCTATTTCAACTTGAGGATATTTTCAACTTACAGTGGGTTTACTGACCATAACCCTATTTCTAAGTATAGAAAGATCTGTATTTATATCCCCACTGTACAGAAAATGAGGCCAAGAGAGGGGAGATCACTTTCCTGATGTCACCCAGTGAGTAAGGGGCCCATGTGGGGTTTGAGCATGTAGAGACATTCCACCCCCTCTCTCCCGAGGCAGGAGCAATGGCTGAATGAAGCTGCAGTTAGTGACAACCACAGAGGCCACCGTCAAGTGTGTAGGGCAGAGTCATCCCCCAGAGCTCTTCAGGGTGGACTCTCCAGGGTTCATAAGAATTAGGTCCTGCAACTGTGCAAGCAAAGTTAATCCAAAATCCTCATGGTCTTTACTTACATTCTTCTAGCCCAATGACGAGGACTACAGGTCTCTCTTCAAAGCCCTTGGGAAAACTCCTACCTTCCTAGTTCTGTTCTCTTTCCCCTTCTATCAGACTTTTATGAGGTACATTGACACACCCTCTCAGTAAAGTCTTCCTTGCTTTTCCCATCTAATTTGCTCCCCTTTGCCCATTACAGAATGGGTTTCTTTGCCCAAGACAATAATCATTTTGTCTGGGCAGGTTCATTCTTTGGAGAGCTGGGGGCAGGAGCAGGGGAGGGAGTGAAAACTCACAGGTGGAACTCAGATCCACTGGAATGCTCAGGGGGTTGGGTACAGCCCAGGAGCATTCACATCCCATTGCATTACAAAACGGGGAAATGTGCCCAAAGTCAGTGGCTCCGTGCTGCGGCAGGCCATTAGCAGCCAAGCCAATATCTATTCCCTCACCTCTTTTCCTTGCAAATACAACCCTGATTTGATTTAACCAAGGGACCAGATTCAGATGGTGAAAACCAGATTCAGTGATTGTGCTGTGCTTAGTCACTCAGTCATGTCCGACCCTTTGTGAACCTAAGGACTGTAGCCCAGGTGCCTCTGTCCATGAGGATTCTCCAAGGAAGAATACTGGAATGGGTTGCCATGCCCTCCTCCAGGGGATCTTCCCAACCCAGGGATCGAACTCAGGTTTCCCCCACTGCACGCAGATTCTTTACCGTTTGAATCAAACGTGGTTAGTCTTAGCCAGTAACGATCTTCTAATTGATTTATCAGTCTCCTTTGGAACCGGTGGTAGCCCTGGGATCTGGTTTGGTCAAGGATGCTGTGGTAGGTAAAATAACAACCTCAGAAAGATGTCTGCATCCTAATCCTCAGAAATTGAGAATATGATACTTGATAAAGGGGACTTAAGGTTGTAGAGGGAGTTAAGATTGCTAATCAGCTGACCTTTACATCGGGAAAGTATCCTGGGTTATCCAAGTGGGCCCAGTGTAACCACAAGTGTCCTTTAACATGGAAGGAGGAAGCCAAAGAGTCAGCGTCAGTGTGACTCAGTGGGAGAATGGCTCAGCTAGGCATTGCTGAATTTGGAGATGGAAACAGGCCACAGTTGCCCCTAAAAGCCAGAAAAGGTAAGGAAATGGTTCCTGCCCTAGAGCCTGCTGATGGAATGCCGTTCTGCGGACACCTTGGTTTTAGCCCAGTGAAAGGCATTTCAGACTTCTAGTCTCTAGAAGTGGAAGGTAAATATGTTGTTTTAAGTCACTAAATTTGGGGTAATTTGTTACAGAAGTCTTATGAAACTACTACAGACACATAAGAGAAACTCTATTGAGGGGTTTCTGCAAAAACTTTTGCTTTTCTGATTAAAAAAAAAAAAGACTGGTTCCGTTCTGCTTGAAAATAGACACGATAGCAGGGGCTGTGGCAGCCTTCTTGTGATCCTTAGGTCACAGCATGAAGATGAAAAGACATGTTTAACTGAGAGTCAAAACAAACTAACAAACCTGGGACCTTGATTACATTGGTGAGTTACCAAAATAATCTGAGAACTGTGACCTTCCACACTCTTTGTTATGTGAGAATGATACTGTTTAAGCCCTGTCAGTTGGATCCTATTACTTACACAGTCCATCAAAATTTTCACTGTAGCAGAAAATGGGAATGAATCAAAAGAAAAAGGAAATACCATATTCTGAGCACTTACTGTTTGTTATGCATTATAGAAAGTACTTATCTGATCTCACTTATATGACCTAAGTGGGAGGGGAGACAAGGAGGTGGAGGATACAGAGCCCATTCCCAGCCCCAAGGCTTTAGGGAAAGCTAGGTAGGCCCCAGATCTCAGCCCTTCCTTGGAAAGCCTGATTCCTACCTCTGGAGTCTGGAGAGAAAGTGGGGACTTCTAGCAACCCTCACACCTGAGGAAACAGCAAGACTTTCCTGGGCAGGGGCTAAAATATGGACTCCTGCCACCTGACCTCAGCTTGAAGCCATAGACTGATTTCTGAAGGACTCCCTGAAGCCACTGAAAATTTAGAGAAGCAGAACTAGCGTCTCTGTGACCTTCTCCAGAGACTGGGGAGAGGGAGGGAGGGTGGGTCTTGTTCTCTCCAGGCTGAGCAGAAGGCTGCAGTTCAGGGCAGGGTTATAGTGATGGAGACACAGGGCTCAGCTCCCAAGACTGCTTCCGCAGAGGCTAAGGGAGCCTTTTCACACTGTGTACCCGCCAGAGGGGCGTGCAGTACTGAGACTGCCCCTGCCTTAATGCTGGCCAGCAGTGCAGTTGGTAATAACAAAGCAGTCACTCTCCCTTGAGCGCCTGGCAGCTGTGGGTCATAGCTAAGTGCAAAGTAATTAAATAGGAGCCCCAGCACCCCTTCCTGCCGGGCAGGATGGGAGCAGGACAGAGATCAGAGAACAAACCTAACACCCGTTTAACACTGTGATACATGATTTATAAGAAAGGTACATATTGTTTGCTGTTCATCCCCGCTTCTGGCCCAAAGCTCCTAAAACCCTTGAAATTTTCTGTGAAGAGAGACGTAAAGGTGTCTCTTGTCATGTTAGTGAGGTGACGTTTGGACCTGCGCCTGAGGATGGTGCTGCTGGTTGCTGGAAGAACCGATCACTTTCAGCCCCATCCCCCTGACCATGGGGGAAGGGAGAGCGGCTGGAGGCTGAATCAGTCGGTCTTGGCAAATGATTTCATCCAGCGTGCCTATGTAATGAAGCCTCCAAAGAACCCTGAAAGGATGAGGTTCGGGGAGCTTCCTGGGTTAGTGAACACGTGGAGATACAGGGAGACTGTCTAGCTTTGAAGACATGGAAGTCCTTCTCCCATCCCCTCCCCCACTCGCCGCTTCCATCTGACTGCTGCTGAGTTGTATCCCTTTACAACAAATAGGTGAAATGGTGAGTAAAATATTCTCTGAGTTCTGTGAACTGCTGTAGCAAATTATTTGAACCCAAAGAGAGGGTCATTGGAACCTCCAATCTATAACTGGTCAGTCAGGAACATAGGTGGCAACCTGGAATTGTGATTGGCATCTGAAGTGTGTGTGTGTGTGTGTGTGTGTGAGATGGGGAGGGCAATCTTGTAGGACTGAGACCTTAGCCTATGGAATCTGATGTCACCGGTGGGTTGAATGTCAGAATTGAATTCAACTGTAGGACACCCAGCTGGTGGGGGCACTTGCTAGGATGTGTGGGACTCCGCCCCACTCCCCCAACAACACACGTGTTGAAAATTGGTGGCTAGAATCTTTAGTCGGTGATCAGAAGTGGGATCACAGTCAGAACACTTTGAATACTCTTGTTAAGGGTCTGCTGTGTGCCAAGTATTTGAAATTACAAAGAAGAATGAGAAAAGTCCTGGCCTTCAGGACCAACAGTTTCTACTAGTGAACAGTAGTGCTGTTTCTACTGTGGAGAAACAGTAGATAAGAATGACTCCAGCCAGGCAGAAGGTGCACAGCACCACGAGGAAGACAAAATAGATTCCCGAGGGGCAGAAAGGATTATAAGCTCACTCAACCGGGAGGCCCTGGAGAGCTTCCTGGAGGAGGTGCTATGAGGAGGAGGCCACAAGGAAGCCACTCTAAGTGGAAAGGATTGGCATGAGAAGAGGAAACGTGGGAACCCAAGTGCAGCCTGACTGCAGTGCAAGGCCCAGGTAGGGTGGCAGCTGATTGTTGGGCTGAAGAGACAGCATAGAGCCGGATGCGAGTCTGGAACACTGTGCGACAAGCCATGGAGGGCCATTAATAGGGAAATAACCTGAATAGAACTATGTTTGGGGGATTTAACCTGGCTGGAGAAGATGAAGAGGGAGATCTGAGAGCCTTCCCGAAGGACAGGAATGCCTTGCGATCTTCCAGCCAGAAACGGAGAAGGCAAACAACGGTAGGGGCAAGGGGCAGAGGGGGCGATGAGGGCTGATGCTAGCCCTAAGGCGCCCGCCCTGCCCGCCAGACCCTCTGGTCCCAACAAGTACGACCAAAAGAGCTTATGTTGCTGCACAGAAAGCCATACCTTCGTTCATCACCAAGCAGCGCTTTCTTTGACAAGACGAACCAAAGTTTAAAGTTCTGGAAAGTTAAAGCAACATAAAATATAAAGAAGAATTCCGTCATTAAAAAAGATGTTTCTGCTTTAGACAGACCCAGAGTGATCTGTACTAGGACTGAGCGTTGAATGCAGGGGGTGGACATACAGTCATGTCCCCCAACCCCTCTCTGCTTCAAGTCTCAGAATGCCCGAGTGCTCTCTCTTCAGGCGTGCACACCCAGCTGGGAGGTGCCCTTGACTCTGTTCACACGTGTGTGGACTCAGCTCTGACACAGCTCTGAGTGTGACACAGCTCTCACACGCAGCTCTGAGAACCCCCTCAGGGGGCCATTGGTGGAAACACATGCTCTGATGAAGGGGCGGTGATAGGGGCCAGCACCGTCGCCTCTGAGACTAGTATCCAGGATGCCACGGTGTGTGAAGCTGACCTTTGGCAGGCATTTCCCCCTCTTTTGGCTGTGCCAGGTCTTCGTTGTGGCACGTGGAATCTTGTTGCCTTAGGCAAGGTCTTTTCATTTGCAGCACACAGAATTGTGGCGTCTGGGCTTTGTCGCTCTGCAGCATGTGGGTACTTGGTTCTCAGACCAGGGGTCAAAACTGCATCGCCTGCATTGCAAGATGGATTCTTACCACCAGACCACCACAGAAGTCCCCTGCAGGCATCTTTTGTTGAGCTAAATGACCCAGGGTTACCAGAGTCCGAGCTCATACCACTAGTCATGACAAGCCAATAAACCCAGAGATGGGTTAGTGGGGCAAGGAAGAGCAACTTATTTGCAGATCCAGACAACTGAGGGGTGCTGGACTAGCATCCCAAGGAACCATCTTCCCTAAGTTAGAACTCAGGCTTCTGATATACAGAAAAGGGGTGGGATAAGGTCCTGGCCAGACTCAGAGGAGATGTTTTTCGTACAACCATTCATAGGTGGGCTTGGTCAGGATGTTTCCTGTGAGCTAAACAAAAGTATTTTAGCTTAACGCTCATTACCTGGGAGGCAGAGTTTCTAGAGAAGGGCCGTTATGTATACTTTACGCTTGTACACAATATCCCTTTGGTGATTAGCCTGTAATAGGGGTCAAAAGTTCTTCCCTGTTACACTCCCACTTAAAATGGACAACTAAATGGTTTTTAGTGTATTCATAATTTGCACAACCACGTCCTCAATCAACTTTAGAACCTTTTATCACCCAAACTGAAACTTTGTACCCACTCAGTTCAGTCACTCAGTGGTGTCTGATTCTTTGCCACCCCATGGACTGCATGTAGCATGCCAGGCCTCCCTGTCCATCACCAACTCCCGGAGCTTACTCAAACTCATGTCCACTGAGTCAGTGATGCCATCCAACCATCTCATCCTCTGTCGTCCCCTTCTCCTCCTGCCTTCAAGCTTTCCCAGCATCAGGGTCACTTCAAATGAGTCAGTTCTTTGCATCAGGTGGCCAAAGTACTGGACTTTCAGCTTTAGCATCAGTCCTTCCAATGAATATTCAGGACTATTCTCCTTTAGGATGGACTGGTTGGATCTCCTTGTAGTCCAAGGGACTCTCAAGAGTCTTCTCCAACACCACAGTTCAAAAGCATCAATTCTTCAGCGCTCAGCTTTGTTTAGGGTCCAAGTCACATATCTATACATGACTACTGGAAAAATCATACCCTTGACTAGACAGACCTTTGTTGGCAAAGTAATGTCTCTGCTTTTTAATATGCTGTCCAGGTTGGTCATAGCTTTTCTTCCAAGGAGCAAGCATCTTTTAATTTCATGGCTGCAGTCATCATCTGCAATGATTTTGGAGCCCCAAAATAAAGTCTGTCACTGTTTCCATTGTTTCCCCATCTATTTGCCATGAAGTGATGGCAAATCACTTCATGTACCCACTAGCTGGTCCCCATTTCTCCTTCCCTCCAGCCCTAGGCAGCCAGTCTACTTTCTGTCTGCAGATCTGTTGATTCTTAGCACTTCGTATAAATGAAACAGTGCAATCTGCGGCCTTTAGTGACTGGCTTCTTTCGGGCAACCGTGCTCTCCAGATGCATCCACATGTCGCATGAGTTGGTAGCCTCTGTAGCCTAATGCTCTGCTGGGCGAAACCAGCACATTTTTATCCACTCACCTGGTGATGAACATGGGTTGCTTCCATTTTTCAGCAGTTGTGGACAGTGCTGCTGTGAACATTTGTGAACATGCTTTTTAAGCAAAGATGTGAAGGGGATGAAGGCATTAATCACACACAGCTGTGTAAAGGCCCTAAGTCCGGAGCCTGCTCAGTGTGTTTGAGGAAAAGCGAGGAGGCAGAGATGGAGGGAGAAGAGGCTAAGAGAAACAGGTGGTGAGTCAAGGGAGGTTCTGGCAGCCGCTGTAAGGATGCGAGTAACGTGAGGATCTCTGGGTGGCCTTGAGCAGGGAGACACATGACCTGACATCTGTCTAGTCCTCCGTGTTGTATCAGCGTGTTTTCTGAGTTCAGGGAAGGATGAGGCTGGAAGAAAGAGAGGAAGAAAGTGAGGAGAGCCCTGAACATGCCAGGAAGGCCCAGGGGGCAGAGGGGAGAGGCCACAATCCCCGACACCCAGGAGGTGAAGCCTGGTCGATGCTGGGATGAGCCCGAGGCAAGACTGGGCACCTCTGAGTTGGACAGGCTTCCGCATTCCCATCCTCCTTGGATGAACACTGATGTTTCTTTATCCAGAGCGTGCCTCTGAGAAGCGCATCCTGTCATCCTGAGGTGGGCAGGTGACGGGAGGTGGGCTGCTCCTGTCACTCGCTCAGGAGGCCCACACCTTCTGACATCTGCTCGCCCTCCCTCTGACAACGGCCACCCCCTCCCTCACTCACAGTGACTTGGCTTTCACCTCAGGAACTCTTCGAAACAGTTGTTTTGAAGGCAATCTGCTAAGATGGTTTGTGAAGCGCCGTTTTCTCTGCCCATCTTGAGGGGGGACGGCTCCTTCCGCCACTTGGTCAAATTACGGAGTGGGGCTGCTGTCCTTTGACATGACTCTGTCCCCCCGGCCTCAGTGACTGTTGAGCAATGCGTACAATTAAAGTCAAAACCCTGGATTTTCCCTCTCCAGCATCCACAGGCTGCAGAGAGTGGAGCCTGGGTCTCTCTGTGCCTAAATGATTCGGTGGAGTGAGTGTCACTGTCCAAGGGAGAGAAAGTGAAGCCTGGAGTACCAAGCATCTGTGCTGCTGGCTGGATACTCAACCAAACACTGAATCAGGGCACTGGGCCTTTAAGACAGAAGAAAACACATTCTGGCGGGGTGGAGCCTGGCCCAATTATCCAGGTGCCGGGATGTTGCTGGGGCCTGCCTTTGTTAGGATCAGGTCTTGGTGGTTCTGGTTTGCAGTTCTGGCAGCACCAGCCCCGCTTCCCTACTTCCCGCCACACAAGGAAGGTTTGGCAGCGGTGAGCACCCCTCCCACCCACACACCCACAGGCTCTCTGTCTTTCCAAGCCCAGTGTTGACAGCTATCATTTTCAAACTCCTCTTCAGGCCTTTTTTCTTCTTCCTTTCAAGTTCAGGCTCTTCTGTGGTTAAAATTATCTCTTCTACATTCTCCCTTTCCTACCTGTCAGCCTGTGCTGGGGGAGCAGCCGAAAGTAAGGAAGAAGGCTGACCTTTGGGGGTGAAGGTGAGGTCACCCAGTCTGTTGACTGAGCAAGTGTTTCGAATCCTGTGTATGTGTGTGTGTGTGTGTGTGTCTGTCCTGAGCTAGAATTGGTGGCTCTGAAAAGAGGGTCCAGGCTTCCCATGCCTCCAACCCCCACCTGGTATTCCAGCTGCACACAGTAAGTCCTTGATAATAACGGGCAAAGATTAAGAAAGGGAGTGTATTAGCAGGAGAACTGGCCAGAGACTTGGGTTCTAGCTCCGACTTCACCTGAAGCTTTTTCAAAGCTCCTTAACTTCCCCAGCTTATCCACTTTCTATAAAAGAAGTCAATAATTCCACCCTCACCTCCTCTGGCTACTGTGAAACCGATGAGATAATTGAGCAGACATTTTCTTCCAAGGACCAAAGAATAGAACCAGCTGGGCAGAAGTCATAAGGGGGCAGATTTTAGGTCAAAATCAGGAAGAAATTTCTATTAACCAAAGTGCCCTCTAGAGGTCCCCTAATTGAACAAAGAAACTTCTGTTCTGGGAACTGCTCAAGCCAGACAGATGGATCCGCTGACGGATGTCCTGCAAGAGGGGGGCTGACCCCTGGGCTGTAAGGTCCCTTTGAAATGTGAGTGGCTCCATTTTGGTGGATGTAGAAGGGCTTCAGAAAGAATCTGCATGAAGCTGGAAGTCTGTTGGCTTTTCTGCACATTTCCCAGGAGCCTGGCCAAGTTCAAGTACGGAGGGTGGGCACCAAAAGCCAAGGGAGAAGAAACTGCCAGCCTGGGCTCTGGTGTCACAGAACGACCTTGCCATTCCAGCAGGCACCCGGAATCCAGAGCTTCTGCGTCTGCCGAGTGCCCTGAGCAAAGATGCAGGCCCTTTCTGCTGGGGTCCCCGCTGCGGGCCGACTCCGGTGGGAACCACCTCTCTGAACCTGCAGAGCCTAGGCTCCTCCAGCTGGGCCACATGTTCCCAAGGGAGGCGGCCGATGGTAGGACTGGCCCGTCAAGGAGATGCCAGTGTCCAGAGAGGGAGGCCTGATACCCTCCACTGTGAAATCAGACCCTGTAAAGCTGGTACAGGAGGGGCCTCCCCAGGAGACAAACCCGCCCTTCCTTCCTGGTGGTTCTTGGCTATAAACTTTGATCAAAGAAAACACTATCTTTCACATCTTTCCAAGCCTACCCTTCAGCTCCAAGACTAAGAATTAGACCCTCTCCTTTTACCTCCTAAGGGTCCTTCGGGGAGGATCCTCTTCCATTCCACAAGAATTGACTCAGTGTGACTGGGTAGACAGCTCCTGCCATTGGTGCCCCTGAAGGAGCCTGGTCGTCTTTTCCCTACCATACACACCCTCTGGTCTCTGCTCGCCCACCCGCCATGCAACAGAAATTTTCTTCTGTAACTTGGGGAGGATAAAATATTTTTGGTAGCGAAGGGTTCAGAGAAGATAAAGGGGTGTCCGACATCCTTTCTCTTGATTGGTCCTGTGGACTGGCATACAGCCCAATTTGGGAGTTGAGGGTGGGTAGGGATGTCACGAACCAGGGCTCTTGGCCTTTCCCAGGCCATAGAAATTGACGAGAGGCCAGACCAGAAATTCAAGCAAGGCTCTATTGGGGCCCCTGCTGCAGCAGGAGGGAGAGAGAACAAACAACCGATTCCCTTGCTTGCTCACTCCAAGAGGGGCAGGCGAACTTGTTCCTTATATGGGGTGAGGGTAGGGATGTGTCCAGGGGTCGGGCAGAGGCTTTTTGTCCACCCTTTAGGTGTTGGTGTGTGCAAGGGGTATGCTTAGTACCCTGTTTTTGCTCCAGACTCCTCAAAAGTAACAGTTGAGTGTTGGGATCTTTCTCTATCTTTGGGGGCCAGAATTTGCCCTGACTGTGCGCACACACATTTTTAGTCCCATACAGTTTCTTTGTATTTTGTTGCTCGAGGATGGAGTTTCAGGTGCAAGTGCTGCAGCAAAGGGTCCTGGGACTCGGCTTGTCTTGCGGAGGGCAAAGGTTGAAGTTGAGGAAAGCTCGAACACAAGTACAAGCTCCGGGGCTCAAGAGGTGTGCAGCTGGGACTCCCCTACTTGAAGCCCAGCTCCCTCGGTGCCCCGAGGACTAGACGTGTTAGAACATCTGAGATAGTCACCGGAGTTCATGTGCCCACGGTGGATACCCGCAAGAGGGAACTGAGTGGAGAGTAGAGATGGAAGAGTGGAGTAGAGATGCTGGGCAGCATGGGGACGGATCTGGACCCCTTGGGAAGTAAGAAAGGAGAGAGAGTGCAAGCTGCTCTGAGAAGAAGCTTTGCATGAGGGAAGGAGAGTAATCAGAGTGGAACACGTGTTTGGTTTAGTTGGGGTTTTTTTTTGTTTTTTTTTTTTAATATGGGAGAGACAGAAACATGGTTATAGTCTGAGGAGGAGAAGCTCACAGAAAAGCAGAAGATGAACCATTAGGAGAATGGAGATAATTAGTGGATCAAAGACAGGCGAGGGGAGGGAAGGGATCTTGAACGCAGAAGGGATTTTCCTGAAACAGGACAAGGGAGGAGGAAGGCAGGAAGGAGGTAGAGATCCACCCAGGAGCCTTCATCTCACGCATGAAATGGGAAAGCCCCTCGCTGTTCCCTCTGTAGGCAAGGGGTGCGAGGAAGTGCCAGGTCCAAAGTGGCCGCAGTGGGGCTTGAGGGGGGTTGCTGCACGGGATGCAGGGACCTTGGGGCTTGAGGATGTGCCAAAGCCACCACAGCCAGGTGTGAGCCTCAGCTGGGACTCCATAGACGGGACAATGGGAAATGGCCTGAGAATCACCAGTGGCACCAGTGAGTGCAGACATCTACCATCCTAGGGAGGGCTGGCCCAAAGACTCCGGAGCCCCACTTCTACCTCTGTTCCCAGGACACCATAATGGATGGATGTTGGGGAAACTGGAAACTCTTGGGGTTTCCACTGTCTGATTGGTGGATCACCTGGCTTAGGAGTTGATGAAGGTGGGGAAAGCAGGCTAAAGACTCACTGAGGCTCTTGGGAAGAGCAGAGTATGTTTTTATTGTTTTATTTATTTTTGGCTGCCCTGGGTCTTCATTGCTGTGTGCAGGCTTTCCTGAGTTGTGGTGAGCAAGGGCTGTACTCTAGTTGAGGTGCCCAGGCTTCTCACTGTGGTGGCTTCTCTCGTTGCAGAGCATCAGTTCTAGGGTGCCGGCTTCAGCAGTTGTGGCCCACAGGCTTAATTGCCCTGTGGCATGTGGGATTTTCCCAGACCAGGGATCAAACCCATGCCCCCTGCATTGGCAAGTGGATTCTTAACCACTGGACCACCAGGGAAGCCCCAGAGTATGTTATTAATTGCACCACCCACTGCTCCAGAGAGCAGATATTGAAGGCAAAGCCAATTGCTCAAGACTCATTGTTTCCTTGAGACGCAGCTGCTGCTAAGTCGCAGAGTCTAGTAGAAAAATGATGAGGGATTAGTGCTCAGGATATTAGGAGGCCAGCCTGACTCTTGGCCTCTGAAAGCTGTGGGACTTCGCTTAGGTCATTGGCCTCAGTTTCCTCTTCTTCTTGGTGTGTATTTGTGGTCATGTCGTGTGGTGAGGGAGCAGCTTCATAGAATTAGAGCGAGAAGAGTGAAGAGTCAGGTTCTTGTCTCTTCTCCCCACCCCACCAGTAAGCACAGATTTCCTACAGATTGTAGGAGGAGGACCTGCATGGACTGGTCTGCCTAGTGCCCAAGGGCCCTGTGTGCCCCCCGACAACCCCCCACCCCTGCTGCTACCATCAGACACAGGCAGCAGGGGTGGGGAGCCTGTCACCCCTTGTCGCCTGCTCAGGTGGCTGCACCCGCTTCTTTGCTGCTGGTCTCCAGCCAGCTCCGTGACCAGCACAGCTCAGGCTGTGCTCACCGACCGGGTGTCTGAACCCAGAAGCATTCCCAGCTCCCTGGTGGCGGGCGGCTTGTTCTCTGCCCCTCCAGGGATCTGGGATCGATTTAGCCTGTTTCCGTGGCAGCGCGGGTTGCAGCGGCAGCCTCTGCCTCCCCGCGAGGCTGGTTGAGTCACGGCTGCCCACGCTCACCCTCCACAAGCCTGCCGGGAGCCTGGAGAAATTGGCAGGGGGTTGTCAGAGCGCCCTGCAGGGCTGGTGGCTTCCTGCCCTGGGTCTCAGGCCCAGTACAAATAGAGTGCTGGGCACAGGGCCCTGGACCAGGCTCACCCACCCAGAAACTTGGCGGGCTCTGCCCACGAGAGCTGTTAGATGTGCTCTGACTGACTTCAGAGTGGATACTTTCTTGGCTGCTGCCAGCAGCTGCAAGGCCTCGTGGGAGAGACCTGCAGGTGTTCGCACTCCAAGTCCAGTGCTCCTTTCATTGCCCAACGGTCGGCTCTCAAACTTGTCTTCCTCTGCCCACCTCAGCACCCAGGTTCCTTCTGGCTCTCCTCCCACGACCTCCCTTTGTGACACACATCAGCCTTCTCTGAATAACAGGCCTCATATTGCATTCTTTCCCAGGTCTTCTCCTCCCTGAAACTTACCTTTTCTTCCTCCTTTCGCATGTTCTGATCTGGTAAGCTGAAAAAAACAAAACACAAACGAAAAACAAACCCGAGATCATTTTGTATCATTAAGGCTAATAGCAGTTACAGGGCTCATCTCAAAGGTATTGCTTTTTATCCTTGGCTTTGAGAAGCAGAACATCTGTCTAAGGCAATAGTTTCTTAGAATATAATCCTTAGACCGGCAGCATCACTGAGGAGCTTGTTAGAAAGGCAGAGGCCCCACCCCAGAGCCCTGTGTCACAAACTCTGGGAATGAGGGCTGACAGTCTGTGTTTGACAAGCCCTCTAGCTGACTCAGATATCTGCTGGAATTTGAAAACCCTGGTGTAAGGAAGTGGATCTATAGCAATGGGGTTGGAGTGTTTTGGTCCCCACGTCTGTCTATGGTCACAGCAGAGCTGCCAGTGTCTCTGTTTTGTTTTAAATTTATTATAACTTTCTGGCTGCATTCTGGGTCTTCATTGCTGCACACTGGGTTTTCTCTAGTTTCGACAAGTTGGGGCTACTCCCTAATTGTGGGGTGCAGGCTTCTCATTGTGGCGGCTTCTCTGGTTGTGGAGCACAGGCTCAATAGCTGTGGCACGTGGGTTTAGTTGCTCTGCAGCAGTGGGATCTTCCTGGACCAGGGATTGAACCTGTGTCCCCTGCATTGGCGGGCGGATTCTTAACCTCCAGACCACCAGGGAAGTCCAAGTGTCTCTGTTTCGTGTGAGCCATACTGACTTGGGTTAGACAAAGACCCCAGCTGCCCCAACTCTGGGGACCCAGAGTTTTCCTTAATGACGCCCTTCCTCCAGATTGTTTGCATCAATGGAGAGAGGCTGGCATGTCTTTTCCTATGTGGAAAGGGCACCATTACCCTATCTACCACAGAGTGGGCGTTGAGGGGGTGAAAGGAAACCCACTCATTGGAAATGAACAATCCAGCCATTGTGGCCAGGGACGAGAGGCCCCTAAGCACATTTCTTAAGACCTAAAGAATTCCAGCAGAGGAAATAGGCACTGGTGATACTTGTTAATCAGTGCACATTCCTCTTTCGTCTCTCAGTTCTTGGCTACATCGGCTCTAAGCTGCATTATGTGGAATCTTTCGATGTGGCACGTGGACCCTCCACCTTTGGTGCAGGGGCTCTGGAGTGTCAGGCTCAGTAGTTGTGGCACTTGGGCTTAGCTGTTCCACAGCATGTGGGATCCTAGTTCCCCGACCAGGGATCAGACCCAAGTCCTCTGCATTACAAGGCAGATTCTTAAGCATTGGACCACCAGGGAAGTCCCAAGCACGATGTCACTTTGACCCAAGTTGGGTCAGGGAAGCTATCCTGGTTATGCCTGGGGAAACACTCAGATCCAAAGTTGATGGACCTCTCTGAAACACAGGGTAATCTGCAAAACAGCTGAAGGACCTTGTTAGTGTGTTTTTCTTCTCCCCACACTGCTGCTGCTGCTGCTAAGTTGCTTCATTCATGTCCGACTCTGTGCGACCCCATATTTGGCAGCCCACCAGACTCTGCCATCCCTGGGATTCTCCAGGCAAGAACACTGGAGTGGATTGCCATTTCCTTCTCCAGTGCATGCATACATGCTAAGTCGCTTCAGTTGTGTCCGATTCTGTGTGACCCCATGGACAGCAGCCCACCAGGCTCCTCTGTCCACAGGATTCTCCAGGCAAGAATACTGGAGTGGGTTGCCATTTCCTTCTCTGCTCCCCACGCTATTAACTAACAAATCTTTGTATTTGTGCAACAGTGCAGTTTTCCAGCAGCTTTCCTGTGTGGCTAAGACCTAAAAGCCCCCCAGGCACCCAGCCTGAGGACTTGGTTAGCTTCTGGTGCTGCGTTCACTTCCGGTAGGGGATGTGGGATGAAATCTTTTGTTATAAGGGTGGAACGTCTAGTTCTCCATGCCTGCTCTACCTCGCAGCACATTCCCCCACCCAGCTGGCCCAGGACTGCCTTGCAGGGCAGGTAGCGCTTCCAAAAGGCATCTGCAGAGAGGATGGGAAGGCTCCAATACAGCAGTGATGGACACAGAGCAGTGGAGGATGCCTACCTTCCCCCGCAGGCAAGAACGGGACCCATTATTTTGAGCTTGCAAAGGAACACAATGACATAAGCTTCCCATCTGGCTCCCCAAACACTTTGGAAACAATTCCATCACAAGTCCGTTAGTTTTATGGGGACTCTAGAGACAGGCCAAAGTCACCGTTTGTCCCCTGGAATCTCCATCACTCTCAGGCTTTGTCACTCTGTGTGCCCTTCATCCCTGCCAGCTGCCTCACGCCTGCCTCTCTGTCCTTTTCTCTCTCATCTGCCTCCCTTCCCCTTTTGCAAACCTGTCCCTAACATGGGTCCAGCTAGGGCTCCATTCAGTCTAACCAACATTTTCAGAGCATCCACTCTGTGCAAGATCCACACTGGGGGTTGGAGATTCAGGGACGAGCAGGACAAAGCCAGGACTTAAGGAGCTTGCTCTCAGTGGTTTTAGTCCAGTTGTGACACCTTCCTCAGATGCCTGCTTGCATCCTGTTCCACCTTGCACCCTCTTCCTTTCACAGAACATTTGTCCTCAGATTCTCCTGTGTGCCAAGAATGCAAGCATTTCCATGCATTCTCTCACTTACACTTTCACATCAGGCAGATTCTATTATGTCTATTTTCCGGATAAGGACATGAAAGCTTAAGAGGTTATACGAATTGTCCAAGCTCACACAAGAAAGGGCCAGCTGGGATCCCTCCTAGATGGACTGCCTTCAAGACCCAGCTTCGTCCTACGCTGCCGTGTTGTAGCCACCAAAACTCACGCAGCTGGTTATCCACAATCAAAACAAAAAGAACAAAGAAATGTCCAGGGCTGTAGCTCTCTCTCTGCCTCTCTTTCTTTTGACAGTCGCGGGGGAGGGTTTGTTGTTTTAAGTCTAGGGATTTGGAGGTCATTGTCTCATATTCTTAGAGTTTTAGAAACTGGATGTTTTGATCATTTCTTCACTCTCTAGAGGGCTTCCCTGATAGCTCAGTTGGTAAAGAATCCACCTGCAATGCAGGAGACCCTGGTTCAATTCCTGGGTGGGGAAGATCCGCTGGAGAAGGGATAGGCTACCCATTTCAGTATTCTTGGGCTTCCCTTGTGGCTCAGCTGGTAAAGAATCCACCTGCGGAGACCTGGGTTTGATCCCTGAGATTGGAAGATTTCCCCGGAGAAGGGAAAGGCTACCCACTCCAGTATTCTGGCCTGGAGAATTCCGTGGACTATGTAGTCCATGGGGTTTCAAAGAGTAGGACACAACTGAGCAACTTTGACTTTCACTCTCCAGAGCGTAGTAGAAACCTCTTCTGACACACCGCTTGAGCACCGCGGTCTGGCCTCTGTCTCCGAAGTCATCTCTAGGAGTCCTGGAAACAGCATGGATGCTGAGCTGTCTTTTCACATTGAAGAGGGGGGTTCAGTGGCCGAAGAAACGGTTCACGCTGCCAGTCTACTTTCAGTCTTCACTCACGGCCCTCTCACACTGACCCCCTTGGAAGGGCAGGAGACATCTCAGACCCCATGGAGATTTCCGAAAGGTTCCCAGCCAGGAAGATGGACAGCCCTAGAGGGCTGTCTGTTGGGTGTCGTGTGATTTGCATGTTGTGTGTGGTTTTCAAGCATTCTCATAAACTGGCCAAATATCCAGGGCAGGATCCACAGTAAGATCTCCTTATCCTGGTGTTTGAAGCTGTCAAGTCTTAATTCTTTTTGCACCTTCATGCTGTGTTAGTCACTCAGTCGTGTCTACTCTGTGCGACCCCGTGGACTGTAGCCCGCCAGGCTCCTCTGCCCATGGGATTCTCCAGGCAAGAATACTAGGGTGGGTTGCCATTCCCTTCTCCAGAGGATCTTCCCGACCCAGGGATCAAACCCAGGTTTCCTGCATTGCAGGCAGATTCTTCACTGTCTGAGCCACCAGGGAAGTGAAGGCCAGGGAAGGCCATGGGAGCCACTCACCTCCCCACTCAAACCCCCTGTGCCTCTGTCTGGGCAGACAAGCAAGTCAGGAAAAATGTAAGCACTCCCTAAATAATCATTTGGGGTCACTCTGCTTTCCCAGGCAATTTTGGTGCCAACTGTCTCCAGGAACAGTGACTCCATCTCTCATCACATCACTCCCCACCAAGGCTCTGCAAAGCCCTCACACTGAACTTGGTTTCAAAGGCAGCCTTGGTGAGGTAGTGATCGTGACTCCGTTAACCGCAGCAGGAAGAGGGCAGATGTGGAGTTTAAGGCGTGGCAGCTGGGGATCCAGGAAAAGGCTGGAAGTCACGTGTTGGGACAGTTCTGGGACTGTCTGGGAAAGTCTCCCAGAAGATAGTGAAGCTTAGGACGTAAGTCCAGGTTCAGAATAAGGACCTCTGCCCAAGAAGTCCAGTTCTAGAAAGGCTGAGCTACCGGGGAGGTTACAAGAGTGGGAACTCATAAAGTGCAGGGTGAAGAACCATACTCAGTATCAACAATCCAGGTGGAGATTTGTTTTCTCATCCACAGCTTACTTTTTAGAACTGGGGCTTAATACCCAAGTCATAGGAACTGCAAGAGTAACTCAATGCTGAGTGTCAGGACCTGAAGTTGTGCTACTGAAATCTCTCCAGCTAAAGGCAGAAATACTGAACACATGTTTTTGTCTGTCCTGTTCTTCCCCAACCCCACCCACCCGCTGAGAGTACATAATCCACACGATTACCTTCCCCACACAGCTACTACAAAATCATCAGCTATTCTGTGTGACTTAACTTGCCCCTCTTGGCCCTGATTGGCCCAAGGGTGACCTCTGACCAAGGCCCTTTCCAGGGATGTTTAAACTTGGGACCCAGCACCTTGAGACACCTTCTCGGTGGTGACTCTAGCAGACCCTGTCAGTACCCAGCACGTGCCCCTCACCCTTCTGTCTGTTCAGACTTCATATGACTCATCTCCTATAATGGATTCTCTACTGAAGGCACGTTCTCCAAATGGCTAATGTCCCTTTGAAAATCTGACGTTCCTGCTTCTTTTCCACATATGCCTTGCTCTAAAGCCAAAAGATCGAGAATTGACTTAGTAATTTTCTTCACTGTGTTTCACACAGGTTCTTTCAGAGCAGTCAAAGATTCTGATTTCATTCTGAAGCTAAAGGATTCCTTTCAACACCACGGCTCTCTTGCCAACCTCTGGAATCTTTCCTGGTACTCAGAGATTCTGAGTGGCCCTTTTTATACCAGATACCTGAGCCAAACCTTAGCTAATTTAAGTTAAACTCTTCAAGTTGGGAGCTAAGTGAACTTAAACTGTCTTTTTGAAGAAACAGACTGATTCTGTAATAGAATCATATTTATTTTTGTGCTATGCACTTATTTCATCTAGTAGATTATAAACATTTGGAGGAGAATTAAGTGTTAAACATCTTTGCATCCCTTGGCTCGTAACCAAGCACCTATTATATATTCAGTAAATACAAGTTTAATACATAAGTGAATCATTCAATTTTATTTCTTATGTTAAATATAAAATTGATGATTTGAATATCATTAATCACATAGATAATCCCACTAGGACACATTTTAAGATATACTGTTATATATTAGAATGGCTTTATTTATTTTTATTTTTTATTGAAGAATAGCTGATTTGTAATGTTATTAGTTTCTGGTGTACAGCAAAGCCATTCAGTTATATACACAAATATACATATTATGTTTCATATTCTTTTCCATTATGGTTTATTACAGGATATTGAATACAGCTCCCTGTGCTGTATAACAGCGCCTTGTGGACTGTAGCCTGCCATGCATCTCTTATGTCTCCCGCGTTGGCAGGAAGGTTCTTTACCATGAGCACCACCTGGGAAGCCCCTTTTGTGTCATATTTTAGAGTCAACATGTAAGATGGCGTGTGGAATTCGTCTTTTTCTTTCTGACTTACTTCACTTAGTATGATAATCTCTAGGTCTGTCCATGTTGCTGAAAATGGCATTATTTCATTCTTTTTTATGACTAAGTAATACTCCTTTGTATATATTTACCACATTTTTTAATCCATTTATCGGCAGATGGACATTTAGGTTTTTTTCCCATGTCTTGGCTATTGTAAACAGTGCTGCTATGAACATTGGGCTGCGTATATCTTTTTGAATTATAGTTTTGGCTGGATATATGCCCAGGAGTGGGATTGCTGGATCATATGGTGACTCTATTTTTAGTTTTTTGAGGAAACTCCTTACTGTTTTCCATAGTAGCTGTACCAATTTACATTCCCACCGATGGTATAAGAGTGTTCCCTTTTCTCCACACCCTCTCCAGCACTTGTTATTTGTAAACTTTTCAGTGATGGGTGTTCTGACTGGTGTGAGATAGTACCTCATTATAATATTAATGTGCATTTTAGAGTGATTTTATAATAGGCCCAATATTAATAAAATTGGGTAAAACTAATTGGCACTTTCCTTTTACATATAACATACTCCTCTGCTAAGAGACCAGTTTCCAACATGTGTTCTATATCAGGAAGATCTCCTGTCTTCCCAGTCAAAAGTTGTTTAACCCTTTGATGGAACAGGGAAATCTCATTGGCAAAGCAGAAATGGAAGTTGTTGAAGGGAGTGGGGTTGAAGTGGGGGGCATACCTTGAACTGTCATTGAGTATTTTCTCTGTCTGCCGTGGGCTAGGGCTCACTTAGAAGCAACTTATGAGTGCTGGCCCCCTGCCCCAGTCCAGAAAGCAGGAGTCATGGCACCCCTGACAGATGCCCATTGGAAGTGGGCACAGAAAGGTCCTATGGAAAGGTGGTGGGTCAGGTAGGTCACGAGTGGGGACAGAGCAACCCCGTGGAGAGAAGTCATAGCCCCAGGGTCAGTGTGAGCCCCAAAGCCTGGGACACAGGGTTCCCCCAGCCTCCGCTTTGCTGCACCCAGATTCCTGCATGTGGCAGGACGGCTCTCCAGTGTGAAGTCTTTGTGCCGTCCCCAGATCTGTGTATCAGGAAGGGAAGGCAGTCTACTCTCAGAGGAACAGAGGTATAAGGGCATAGAAATGTCTACTGCCGTATAGCCAAGAGAGGAAATTAGAAGGCCCAGGGTGGAGCGGAATGTGTTATAAATTTATGCCTTGACTGCTGCTTGCTGGTGACCTGGGTGAAAGGCACGCATACACACAGATGATCCTATAGGGTTGCAGGTGGCTCAGGGGAAGCATGGAGATGCAGAGAGACACCACGCTCCCGACGGCCTCTCCAGGTCCCAAATACCCCGCATTAGAGTAAGTCAGATGGCAAGGTGACAAGGACCTTGGTGATCCTAGCCTGCCCACTGTCCATTCCACCCTCTTCTGGTGACACTTGGTTTTTCTCTGGGAGCCCATTCTTCGCCCCCACCCCCTCAAGTCCTTGTGGCCTCATACTCCTGTTCTGAAGTCGATACCTGCCCTTCCTAGCCAAACAATGGGTTTTGTCTCCTGGCCATGGTAATGATTTAGGAGAGTGGTGTGTGACCCAGCCCCAACCAGTCAGCCCAGGGTAGATGGCTGAAGTTGGAGAAAGAGACACCCTTTTCCCATGAGGGCAAGCCCAGAGATTTGAGGGTGAGTGGAGAAGAGACAGGTGCTGTGTGGGGAGCTGGTGCCTGAGAATAGAACCAACATGGCGGGGATGGGGGTCAAATGAGCAGCCCAACCCTTATTCAACAGATTTCCAAGCCAAGAAATTCCCTATTCTTAAACCCCTGGAGAAGATAATGGCTACCCACTCCAGTATTCTGGCCTGGAGAATTCCACGGACTGTATAGTCCATGGGGTTGCAAAGAGTCGGACATGACTGAGCGACTTTCAGTTTTCAAGCCAGATAGAGTCAGCTCTTGATGCAGTCACGAATCCCCTTGGTGACTACAACAGCCAGTGGTCCCATCAATCAGAAAAGGAAACAAAAGGAGGGACCATTACTGAGGCGCCAGCCTGGAAGGGCTTCACTTTCAGGCCTTTTCCATTTTCTCCCCTGAGATCGGTTCACACAAGGCGATTCTCCTTAAGAGGCTGCCTGCAAATCCCCAAAACGCGGGGGCCCTCGGTTCCTTCCCTACCTCCCACCCCCTGCCTCCTTGTTGAGGGAAGCCCACCCCTCCCTCCACGACGTCACAGGGGGTGGGTGGGTTTCCATGTGTGCCCTTCACCTGCACAACCATTTTTAGACCTTGT
This sequence comes from Bos indicus x Bos taurus, assembly GCF_003369695.1. NCBI lineage: Eukaryota > Metazoa > Chordata > Mammalia > Artiodactyla > Bovidae > Bos > Bos indicus x Bos taurus. The sequence goes on from NC_040085.1 coordinate 76,574,282, forward strand.
TTTCTATCGACCAGAAAACTGCTGAAATTAGAAGACATTTGAAGTGGCTCTTCATCAAGCCCGAGGAGATTTCTGCGGTTGCTATATTTGAAAGCCCGGCAGCAGGTTGTTTGGGCTTACGTCCTGCTGTTATGTAATAAACATAATGTTAAGCTTTGGAAGCCTGGAACACGGGTTGGGAGGGAGGAGACCAGTAGCCTCACAATGCTGTGTGCCCTGCAGATGCTTTGTAGAGGTTGAGGAGAAGATAATACAGTTTCTGCGTTAAATGGTGTTAAAATAACAATGTGTGCACAGCAGACTTGAATTACTATGTAAATTCCCAGAGGAAACAGTAGGGGGGGAAAGACAGAAGCAAGAAAAGAGGTTGTGTATTAATATATGGGAAAATGTAATCAACAGCCAAATAGAAGCTGTTTTTAGTAAGATAAAGAGACTCAGAGATGTGGGCTGATCCGCAGAGAGGAGATTGTATTGGTTTTCCAGGACTTGTCACTGATTACCATATATGTAGTGGCTGAAAACACTATGAATTTATAATCACAGCATTCTAAATCAGAAATCTGATCATGGTATGGCTGGGTTCTCTGATTAGGACCTCATGAGGTGAAATCAAAGTGTCCTCCAGGCTGGGACCTCACTTGAAGTGTGAGGTCCTCTTCCAAGCTCACATAGCTTTAGGCAGAACTTAGTTACTTTTCGGTGTAGGGTTAAGGGTCCCCTTTTCTTTTCAGCTGTTGCTGGGAGCTGTTCTTAGCTCTTAGAAGCCTCCTACATTTCCTCACCATGTGATCCCTTCCATGAAAGTTGCTCAGTCATGTCTGACTCTTTGCGACCCCATGGACTGTACAGTCCATGGAATTCTCTAGGCCAGAATACTGGAGGGAAAGGGTAGCCTTTCCCTTCTCCAGGGGATCTTCCCAACCTAGGGATCGAACCTAGGTCTCCTGCATTGCAGGTGGATTCTTTACCAGCTGAACCACAAGGGAAGCCCCTCCACAGGCTCTCTTGAAACATAGCTGTTAGCTCCTGCAAGGCCCCAGAAAAATCTCTCTCACATTTCCAATCTCTCTGACTTCTTCCATCTGTGGCTGCTAGACCCTCTTTAAAGGCTCACCTGATTAGGTCAGGACCACGCACCTCAAGGAAGGGGTTTACACAGAGTATGCACACTAGGGGGTGGGAATCTTGGGAACCATCTGAGAATTCTACCTTAGTGATCAAATTTCCGTACAAAAGCAGAGACCCCCAAACATGTAATCTCTTCTTTTTTATATTTATAATTTATTTGGCTGGGTTGGGTCTTAGTTGTGGCAAGCATGATCTTCATTGCGCCATGAGGGGTCTTTCCTGGCATGCAGGGATTCTAGGCACTCAGGCTCAGTAGTTATGGCACAGTCCAAGAAGGCGGGCTTGGTGATCGTGGCACACTCTGAGAGTGTGGGCTTGGTTGTTGCAGCACATGGCCTCAGTTGCTCTGCAGCATGTGGGATCTTAGTTCCCCAAACAGGAATTGAACCCACGTTCCCTGGATTGCAAGGTGGATTCTTAACCACTGGACCACCAGGCAAGTCCCCGAAACATGTAATCTTAATACACTACTGACATGGACTAAATGTTTACATCTCACCAGAATTCATATGTTGAAGGCTTAACTCCCCAGCATGATGATGTTCAGAGGGGAAGGAAGCCTTTGGGAGGCGATTAGGATTATTCGAGGTCACAAAGTTAGAGCCCTCCATAATGGGATTGGTGTCCTTTAAGAAGAGGAGGATAGACCAGAGCTCGCTCTCTCTGCCATGTGAGGATATAGTAAGAAGGCAGACATCTACAGGCCAGGGAGAGGCCGTCTCCAGCACCTGAACTTGCTGGCACCTCAATCTTGAATGTCCAGCCTCCAGGACTGTGCGAAATAGATGTCCGTCTGTAGTATTTTGTTATAGCAGTCTGAGCTGACTAGGATGACCACAACACTGAAGGTTGCACTCATTTACCTCCACATGAGTCTTCTGGAAAACAAATTATTCACGGGCTGTGAAAGCATTCAGGATCTAGAGCTTTCCCAGGACGTTCCTTCTTCCACACCTCATTTGTTTGTGCCTTTATTCGTCCAGTGACTGAGGGCCTCCTCTCCCCCTTGGCACTGCCTCCTCTCCCCTTGGCACTGTGCTTGATCCCAGGGCCGTGTCTAGGGTGAGACCAGCGAGGCACCTGAGGACAAGATGCAAGGGGTGCCCGTTGGCACAACCCTGAGGGTAACTGCCCCCTGAGATTCTGCAGACTAGCTTCACAAGGGCACAAAATTTCCCCTAAAGAACACAGTTGAGTACAACTGGAAAATTGACCCCTTCTGCCCTTTAATGAGTCCATAAAGGTGCGGAGTCATTTCTAACACTATCAAGATAAAATCTGACACTAGGGTAAATTCCGTGCTCCATTTCATTGAATCATAACTCTGATGAAAAACCACCACCGCCTGATGCTCCATCAAAATGTTTGTGCAGTTTTCTCACATCCTGGGGAGAAGCCATGGGTCCTGGGAGCATCCTTGTATCTTTTTCACCTCTTGTTCAAGTTTTCTTTCCCTTATTTGCTGTTTCAGCACCAGCTGGAGCGCCTGTTGGAAGACTTGCATGAACCTCTATTTTTCCCCTTACTTCCATCCACAATGGCTCATCTGCTGAGCCAGTCATCAGAATCTGACTTGCCGTCCTGTAGGCTGTCCAGAATTTCATCTGACTGAGAAGCCCCTGGCTCTGTTCTGAGTGCCCTGGGGGCCTGGCCAGTCTATGGTACAAAGGCCAGCTGAACCCCATGACCTCAGCCCTGAAGCAGAGCACAGGAAAGGAGAACACCCCCAAAGCATCTTGCTTAGGACCGTTCAGACTCTTTGGTGAACCATCCTCTAATCACTATTCTCTGCTCCCCAGCTGGGTGGGAAAACAAGCCACCTGATTACAATCTTGGGGCTGGCAGTCCTGCATGTCCTTGTTTAGATAAACTTCCTTAAAGAGCCAAGAACAGCCCTGAGTTTAATTTCCTAGGGTGTTTCTCTGTGCTGAGTGCTTAACTAGAGAGAAGGTTAAACAGAGTACTGAGCTGATGGCAAATACGCATGACTGATTCCCCAACCTCAGCCGTGGAAGGGGTTTGAGGGGCTGGATCTTGGGGCCCCGTGTGCTGCCACAACCCAGATTTGCATCTTCTAGAATTCCTTGCACAACAGCAGACCTATTGTGAGGACTTTCTTTCCTCCTACCCTCATGCCCCAAGCAAGGCAGATGTTTACTTCCAGCACTAAAAGAAGGAGGGCGTGTGGGCAGAGATGGGAGGAATGTTAACCAGAGCTAACCTAAGTCAGATCAGCAGACTGGCCACTAGCCAGCCTCTGCCTTGCCCTCTGGGGACAAGCTGGTTCTCTGTGCCCTGGTCTGTAGGTTAAGGTTCTAATTCAAGGCTCAGTCACTTCCCCTCTGATGCTTTTAATATTATTAATCATCCCTTTGCCAAGAAGGTAACTCATAACAAAAGAAACTTGAGACTGACCCTTACCTGCTGCTGCTGCTAAGTCGCTTCAGTCGTGTCCGACTCTGTGCAATCCCATAGACGGCAGCCCATTAGGCTCCTCTGTCCCTGGGATTCTCCAAGCAAGAATACTGGACTGGGTTGCAATTTCATTCTCCAGTGCATGAAAGTGAAAAGTGAAAGTGAAGTAGCTCAGTCGTGCCCAACTCCTAGCGACCCCATGGACTGCAGCCTACCAGGCTCCTCTGTCCATGGGATTTTCCAGGCAAGAATACTGGAGTGGGGTGCCATTGCCTTCTCCGACCCTTACCTAGAGGCTGCCAGAACCAAAGGAGTTTCATGCATTTCTCTTCACCTCAGTTTCTTTATTCAAAAAAGGAGGGGTAATTGTATTTGGTTTGCAGAATTTTGTTTTTAATTAAAAGTAATGTATACCAGGCACAGTGCTTGGAAACTATTACCCACTTAAGAAAGGGTTGCTGCTGCTATTACTGTTATCCCCACCTCAGAGTATGTGTTGTTGATCTGGGCTGTGAGTTTGTGAACTAAGATTGTGTGTAGGGCTGATACCAGTGATGGTGCCTGGCACAGCAGAGGTGTGCAATCAATGAATAAGTCTGGAATTTGAGCAAGGGTCAGTAGCCACCAGGAAGTACAGAGCAATTTTCTGCTCTATCTCCTGGGTCAATGGTTCTTCAATTATTTGTGTTCCAGACACATCCGATGGGACTGACATATTCAGACAACTATGAGTCAGCGATAATTGCTACTCAATCCCTGTTATGAAAGAACCATGTCTCCCAGTATCTGTAAAAGTAACCACTGTGGTCCCACCATTTATTTGGATACCCTTTGGCACTGTGGTTGGGGGTAGAATGCTTACTGCCCTGACCTCCCTGACTAACATACACAAGAATTCTCACATGTTCATTTAACCACCATATTTCTTGGCGACTAGTCTGATAACATACTTTGTACCTTTTCCCAGCACTACAGGCTATTGCCAGGGCTTCCCCAGTGGCTCAGCGGTAAAGAATCCACCCGCAATGCAGGGGATGCCAGTTTGATCCCTGGATTGGGAAGATCCCCTGGAGTAGGAAATGGCAACCCACCTTCAGTAAGGACACAGGAGCCTGGCGGGCTATAGTCCATGGGGTCACGAAGAGTCGGACACGATTGGGTGACTGAGTGTGCTTACACAGGCTGTAGCCGTGGTGTGTTGGTCTGCAGATCTCAGGCAAGCATGGAACATTGCCCTTGGAATTCCAAGATTTAGCTTTGCAGTCTCTATTCATCAATAATCAACAATCCTGAAGGTCCTTGACATGTAGTCATTTGTAATTTTACTAAGAAGTCAGCTTTCAAAAATTAGCTATTACACAAGTAATATATGAGTATATATATTGCAAACTGCTTATACAGTAGAGAAATACACAGTGGAAACCTGTAGAGGTAGTCTTTACTTGTATCAGTCAAAGTAGGACACGTTACACTGCAGTAACACACACACACACACACACCGCCACCCATACTCTCAGTGGCTTATTGCAACAAATGTTTATTTCTTATTCACAGCACATGTTTTTGACAAGTTGGCTACAAGCTCTGCTTCTTGCTTTTTTCACTCCAGAACCAAAGCTGATGGGAAAGCCTAGCCTCTATCTGGAACACTGTCAATCTGGTGGCAGAAGATGACAAGACAAATGAGGCCCTGACTTCTAAAACTTTGCACAAAAGTGACCAACATCACTTCTTTGGCCAAAGCAAGTCACATGGCATTCCTGAGGTCGACAGTGTGGGAATATATCCTCCTGCAGAGAGGAGCACAGTTGGGAAAGAAAGTGGAAAGTCTGGTAAATGAGATGACATCTCCTACCTCCTCCTAGGATGACTTCCCGCCCAGAGGTAACTGCTCTCAACACTTCAGTTCCCTTTCTTATATATTTGCCTGCGTGTGTGTGTGTATGAAAATATATTTGCACATAAGTGTAGAATGTTCACATGTTGTTCTGCAACTTGCTCTGCTCTCTTAATCTGCCTCAGAAACCTTCACATGCAGTATATATAAGCCTATCCCACTCCTTCTAACAACTATATGGCATTTCATGCCATAATTAAATTCTTGGTGTATTTTTGAATGTCTTCAACATGTTTTTCTATTACAGTTAATGTTGTAATATTTATCCTTATGCACATGTCTTTGCGCACATGTATATTTCTGAATAATAGGTTTCTAGAAATTAACTGTTAAAGCGGAGCACGTGTACTTTACAATTTCTGAAAGATACTGCCAATTTACCTTGAAAAATGCCTTCATCAGGGCACACAGATGTCAGCAATATGCCTGATTTTCCAAATCCTCAACAACTCTTAATATTATTATTAAGCTTTTTTTTCTTTGTTGATCTGGTGAATTTTTAAAATGTAGTTCATAATTTTAACGCATTTCCTTGTTTATTGGTGAGGTCAAGTGTTTGTACTTATTGGCTAATTTCACAATATTTTCCTTTGTGAGTTGTCCATTTTCCCTCTTTGCCCGTTTTCTAGTGGTTGTTTTTTCTTTCACATTTGAATATGTTGAATTCTACTTTTACTCGATATTAATCCGTTCATCTTGCAGCTGGAATGTGTGTCCTCATTTCCCCCTTGTTTGCCCCCGGCAGTCACCGTTCCACTCTCTGCTTCTCTGAGTTTGGCTTTTGAAGATCCTACATGTAAGTGAGATCATATAGTATTTGTCTTTCTCTGTCTGACTTATTTCACTTAGCATAATGCCCTCAGGGTCCACCCATGTTTTTGCAAATGGCAGGGTTTCCTTCTTTTTTGTGCCCAAAGAATATATATACCATATTTCATTTGTCTATCCATCCCTCAAAGACGCTTAGGTTATTTCCATACCTTGGCTATTGTGAATAATGCTGCAGTAACTGGGAGTGCAGACATCTCCTGGAGATGATAATTTCGTTTCACTTAAATATATACTCAGAGATTGAATTGCTGGATTATAGGAAGTTCTATTTTTAATTTGCAGGGGGGAAACTCTACCCTGTTTTCCACATTGGCTGTGCCATTGTTTTTAATTTTGTTCATGGCATCTTTTTGTTGCCAAGTTTGCCATTTTCACGTAATCGAATCTCTGCTTATTTAAAGTTTCCAGGTTTGAGGTCTTGCTAAGACTTTTCTTAACTCAGAAATTCTCCTCTATATACAGATATTTTAAAGTTGATGGTTTTGTTTTATGTTTAGCTCTTTACTCATAAGGAATTTATTATTGGATAAAGTGTGAGGTGGGGTAGTAGAGGCTAAATTTTCTCTGCCTTAAAGCAGGTAGCTTATCACCCCAATACCATTCACTGGATATTTCCCCCTTTCTCCAACTGGTTTGAAATGTACCATGGATTAAATTCTTAGCATTTAAAAAATGTATTCCGTATCTTAAGGCATCAGATTTTACGGTGGAGCTGGCGTACAGGTGTGCACACCTCAGGGAGTGTGAGGTTAATTATAGCACCCATGGATTGACACAAGCATTTCCTGCTCATTGTAATTATGCTCACAAACATAAAGACTTCCTTATGTGTAATGAACGATTCTGATAGCCTGACAACTGCTGATGATGCTTGACAAGGTACTACCGACCTGGGTCCCTGGACTGTTTAATCAATAGAAATTGATAAGAGGTCAGACTAGGAATTCAAGCAAGACTTTATTAGAAGTGAAAACAAAGACCAGCTTCCCTTGCTCACTCTCTGTGGAGGGCAGGCTGGTTCTTTAAGGGGATGAGGGTAGGGGTGGATCTGTGGGTGAGCCCAGGGAAGTTTAGGTGGTCTGCCCACTGGCTTGGTGGTGCCATGTGCAGGGACCATGTGCAGTGCCCTGCTTTTGCTCTCTGCACCTCAGAAATGGCGGTTGGTTTGGAGGGAGGGGGTTGTACCTTATGGTTCATAATTTGTCCCAACTGCGCATGTGTGCAGTTATTTTTAGTCCTTTGTAGTTTCTTTGTGTTCTGTTGTTGGAGGAGATGTTACCCAGGGGCAAGCACTCCAGTAAAGGGCCTCAGGTGCCAGGTCCCAGGCTATCTCAAAGGGATCTAAAGAACTGAGCGATCATGAGTTAACTGGAGTGTTATAGTAATAGATGGGCTTCCCAGATGGCGCTAGTGGTAAAGAAACTGCCTGCCAATGCAAGATACGCAGGAGACACAGGTTCAGTCCCTGGGGTGGGAAGATCCCCTGGAGGAGGCCATCGCAACCTACTCCAGTATTCTTGCCTGGAGAAACCCATGGACAGAGGAGCCTGGTGGGCTACAGTCCATGGGATTGCAAAGAGTCAGACACGACTGAAGAAACTTAGCACGCATGCCAAGTAATAGAATTATTAAAGTTTTTAAGGGGTCATTTTCATTTTTCAGTTATTCTTTAATACATTTTACTTAGGGTCTGTTTGGGTTTGGTGGTCCTCAGGAATTCAGGGATTCAGTAGTTCTGGGGTGAGTCCCTAGAAGCATTTGGGTTCTACTGTGCCGGCAGCTTTCCTGGTGCCCAAGATTCTCCTGCAACTGATTCTACTTGAGGGCATGAGCGGGCAAGATTTTTCCAAGTGTTTCCATTCCACACATTTTGTGAAAGAAAAAGCTGCCCTCTGTGCATCCGTCTTTCTCACCGTCAGTAGCTCTTCATCCAACGGCAACCTGAGTGGCCCTTCTCCACATTTCAGAAATGCCTCACACCGGTCTGGTCAGAGGCATCTGAAGATGCCAGGGTCGGGGCAGAGGAGTGTGAGCGGCGTTCAGAGAATGGCTGACCTCAGAAGGCAGATGCTTTGAGCCTCCTGTGCCCCCGGGGGTGGACTTAGAACAGATAAGGAGCTGATGAGTTGACAATTGCCAGTAGGAAAGGGGAGGGGTCAGAGGTCTGCCCGGTCCCACATGCCTCTCTCCTCCCACTACACCCGCGCTGGCTCCTTGGTGTCCCAAGATGAGCCACTTCATCTACACCCTGAAGGAAGATTAGATGATAACTTAAAACAAGGTGAGCTGCCTGGGCTGAGGAGACAGAACTGAAAGCTGCGTGGAGAATGTGGAGAATGCCACAACAGGTAAAGGAATTGCTGGCTGCCAATCTGGGCCAGGGATCTCCTGGCCCTGGGCTGCCTTCCAGCCAGCCAGTAGGTGTCTTCTCCTTTCTCTAGAGAGCTTTCACCTCTGGAGGGCTTCACCCCCGGAGCCCAGGCCTGCTGTCCCCCAGCCAGGGTTTCTCAAACTCTTCCTACTAAACCAGCCCTAGATGAGGCATAGCCAGCCCCACCCCAGGACAATGTGATTTCTCTGGCGTCTCCACCTTGATCTTTAACACTGAAGCAAGTGTGTCTTCTACATCATGTGTCTATGCTTGTTTTGATATCAAAATTGCATTTTCAATTTCATGCCTGACCTCCCTTCCCCCTTCCCATCAGGTCCCAGTATAAAACTCAGTGCTGCTCTGTACTTCACAGGGCTCATCATGGTTGTAATTAGTTTATAATGTGTGTCCAATCATGTATTTGCTGTCTTTCACCCTAGAGTGTAAGCTCCAGGAGGGTAGTGGCTGTGTCTGTCTTGGTGGGAGCATTCTCAGGGGCTGGCCAGTGCCTGTTTGTGGCTCTTAGCCTTGGTGGTTAGAGCCTTCTTACAATTAAGCTTCTGCTTCCTTTCACCAGAAGAAAAGCCTGATACCTCACAAAGGGGTTATTGTTCTTGAAGGGTCCAGGTGAGAGAAGCCATCCATCATTGCTGGGGCCCAGCCCGTTCACAATTCCTGGCCCCCTCCCAATGAGACAATGACATCATCTCAGAAAATATACAAAGGACAGCCTATTCCATCAGACTCTCTGTGGAGAATTACTTTAAGCTCATTCCTGCTGTATTAGGTACATAATATCATAACTCAGAGTTTCCCAGATTTAGTTCAAGGGCATAGATGATTTGGTTAGGCATTTGATTTTTAGAAATGACATTTCCAAGAAGAATTTGAAATGTGTCTTCCTGAGGGTACAAAATTACCTCGTTTTGGGAGAGGAGCTGATTTCTCAAATAAGTAATTGTAAATTGTCAACCTCCCTCACCTATGAGTCTAGTTCTCCCATCTCTTACACAGGGATTTTCTGCGACAACTCTTATCTTTATTGCTCTTGTTAACCACAGAGCACTGTTAAAAAGATTTATTGGTTAAGAAATGCAAATTCCTTAAAACAGCAAAGTGCTCTCTCTAAGTTTCATGTGAAGGTGTGGTTAAACAAATGAGTCAGCATTTGAAGACAGTGCTAACAAAAAGTAGTCCAAAATCTGAATTGTGGGGTAGTTATTTTTATCATAATTGCTTACATTTATTTGCACATATATTATGTCACTAAACTGAGTTCTTTGTGTGAATCAACTCATTTAATTCTCACAGAAACCATCTGATAGAGGGAGAATTTGATTCCCATTTCATAGATGAGTAAACTGATATTAGTAATTGGCAGTGAATACGTAACTCTCCCAGGATCATGCTTAGTGGGGAACTAGGCCAGAGCTCTGGTTCTGATTTATACTGTTCTGTGGTCCAGACTGTTACCACTGGACAGGAATAAGTGTTACCCAGTCATGTCTGGCTGCTCACAGCTTGAAAATCAACATGCAAGAGAGAGATTTTGGTAGAAAGGAAAGTTGCTTTTAATCAGAATGCCAGCAACCTGGAGAGATAGTGGATTCATGGCTCCCAAAACCCAACTCTGAAGATTCTGCTTGGCTATGAAAGTTTTTAAAGGGAAAAGGGAAAGCAATCTCAGTTAATCATTGAGATGGGAGGTCATAGTTGTTGCCATCCCCCACTGTGTGCAGGCTTCTGTGTAGGTCTGTCGACTTCTTGCAATTTTCTTTATATGCTATTGTGTTCACACAGTTTGTTTGTGGGATTACTGAAGGGAAAGCTAGGGAGGAGATCTGGTCACCAACTCCCCAGGTCAGTAGGTGCCCAATATGCTACTGGAGATCGGTGGAGAAATAAATCCAGAAAGAATGAAGGGATGGAGCCAAAGCAAAAACAATACCCAGCTGTGGATGTGAATGGTGATAGAAGCAAGGTCTGATGCTGTAAAGAGCAATATTGCATAGGAACCTGGAATGTCAGGTCCATGAATCAAGGCCAACTGGAAGTGGTCAAACAAGAGATGGCAAGAGTGAATGTCAACATTCTAGGAATCAGTGAACTCAAATGGACAGAATGAGTGAATTTAACTCAGATGACCATTATATCTACTACTGCGGGCAGGAATCCCTCAGAAGAAATGGAGTAGCCATCATGGTCAACAAAAGAGTCCAAAATGCAGTACTTGGATGCAATCTCAAAAATGACAGAATGATCTCTGTTCATTTCCAAGGCAAACCATTCAATATCACAGTAATCCAAGTCTATGCCCCAACCAGTAACGCTGAAGAAGCTGAAGTTGAATGGTTCTATGAAGACGTACAAGACCTTTTAGAACTAACACCCAAAAAAGATGTCCTTTTCATTATAGGGGACTGGAATGCAAAAGTAGGAAGTCAAGAAACACCTGGAGTAACAGGCAAATTTGGCCTTGGAATATGGAATGAAGCAGGGCAAAGACTAACAGAGTTTTGCCAAGAAAATGCACTGGTCATAGCAAACACCCTCTTCCAACAACACAAGAGAAGACTCTACACATGGACATTACCAGATGGTCAACACTGAAATCAGATTGATTATATTCTTTGCAGCCAAAGATGGAGAAGTTCTATACAGTCAACAAAAAGAAGACCAGGAGCTGACTGTGGCTCAGATCATGAACTCCTTATTGCCAAATTCAGACTGAAATTGAAGAAAGTAGGGAAAACCACTAGACCATTCAGGTATGACCTAAATCAAATCCCTTATGATTATACAGTGGAAGTGAGAACTAGATTTAAGGGCCTAGATCTGATAGATAGAGTGCCTGATGAACTATGGAATGAGGTTCGTGACACTGTACAGGAGACAGGGATCAAGACCATCCCCATGGAAAAGAAATGCAAAAAAGCAAAATGGCTGTCTGGGGAGACCTTACAAATAGCTGTGAAAAGAAGAGAAGTGAAAAGCAAAGGAGAAAAGGAAAGATATAAGCATCTGAATGCAGAGTTCCAAAGAATAGCAAGAAGAGATAAGAAAGCATTCCTCAGCCATCAATGCAAAGAAATAGAGGAAAACAACAAAATGGGAAAGACTAGAGATCTCTTCAAGAAAATTAGAGATACCAAGGGAACATTTCATGCAAAGATGGGCTTGATAAAGGACAGAAATGGTATGGACCTAACAGAAGCAGAAGATATTAAGAAGAGGTGGCAAGAATACACAGAAGAACTGTACAAAAAAGATCTTCATGTCCCAGATAATCACAATGGTGTGATCACTGACCTAGAGCCAGACATCCTGGAATGTGAAGTCAAGTGGGCCTTAGAAAGCATCACTACGAACAAAGCTAGTGGAAGTGATGGAATTCCAGTTGAGCTATTTCAAATCCTGAAAGATGATGCTGTGAAAGTGCTGCACTCAATATGCCAGCTAATTTGGAAAACTCAGCAGTGGCCACAGGACTGGAAAAGGTCAGTTTTCATTCCAATCCCAAAGAAAGGCAATGCCAAAGAATGCTCAAACTACCGCATAATTGCACTCATCTCACATGCTAGTAAAGTAATGCTCAAAATTCTCCAAGCCAGGCTTCAGCAATATGTGAACCGTGAACTTCCTGATGTTCAAGCTGGTTTTAGAAAAGGCAGAGGAACCAGAGATCAAATTGCCAACATCCGCTGGATCATGGAAAAAGCAAGAGAGTTCCAGAAAAACATCTATTTCTGCTTTATTGACTATGCCAAAGCCTTTGACTGTGTGGATCACAATAAACTGTGGGAAATTCTGAAAGAGATGGGAATACCAGACCACCTGATCTGTCTCTTGAGAAATTTGTACACAGGTCAGGAAGCAACAGTTAGAACTGGACATGGAAAAACAGACTGGTTCCAAATAGGAAAAGGAGTGTGTCAAGGCTGTATATTGTCACCCTGCTTATTTAACTTCTATGCAGAGTACATCATGAGAAATGCTGGACTGGAAGAAACACAAGTTGGAATCAAGATTGCCGGGAGAAATATCAATAACCTCAGAAGAGGAACTAAAAAGCCTGTTGATGAAAGTGAAAGAGGAGAGTGAAAAAGTTGGCTTAAAGCTCAACATTCAGAAAACGAAGATCATGGCATCTGGTCCCATCACTTCATGGGAAATAGATGGGGAAACAGTGGAAAGAGTGTCAGACTTTCTTTTTTTGGGCTCCAAAATCACTGCAGATGGTGATTGCAGCCATGAAATTAAAAGACGCTTACTCCTTGGAAGGAAAGTTATGACCAACCTAGATAGCATATTGAAAAGCAGAGACATTACTTTGCCAACAAAGGTCCATCTAGTCAAGGCTATGGTTTTTCCTGTGGTCATGTATGGATGTGAGAGTTGGACTGTGAAGAAGGCTAAACGCCGAAGAATTGATGCTTTTGAACTGTGGTGTTGGAGAAGACTCTTGAGAGTCCCTTGGACTGCAAGGAGATCCAACCAGTCCATTCTGAAGGAGATCAGCCCTGGGATTTCTTTGGAAGGAATGATGCTAAAGCTGAAACTCCAGTACTTTGGCCACCTCATGTGAAGAGCTGACTCATTGGAAAAGATTCTGATTCTGGGAGGGATTGGGGGCAGGAGGAGAAGGGGACAACAGAGGATGAGATGGCTGGTTGGCATCACTGACTTGATGGACTCCGAGAGTTGGTGATGGACAGGGAGGCCTGGCGTGCTGTGATTCATGGGGTCCCAAAGAGTCGGACACGACTGAGCGACTGAACTGAACTGACTGAATTTCTATTTCTTTGATCTATGGAAAGAACCAACAAATTAGGTGAGGTGCTTCCCTGGTGGCTCAGACAGGAGCCACCTGGGGTTTGATCCCTGGGTTGGAAAGATCCCCTGGAGAAGAGAATGGCAACCCACTCCCGTGTTTCTGCCTGGAGAATCCCTATGGACAGATGAGCCTGGTCGGCTACAGTCCATGGTGTCAACGGAGCGACTCACACTGATTGTGTGATCCAAAGATTTGAAAGGTGTGTGAGGGCCAGAGATGAGGAGAGCATGGGGTGCCTGGTTTAAGGTTGGTGTCAAGACAGAAGAGTGCCTCCTGTAAGGCGTTCTTCTGGGGCAAACCTGCTGACAGAAGCAGTGGGCATTTGTGTTTAAGAAAGGAAAAATTTTCACCACTCCAAGTACAGGTGCTGGCTAAGCCTGTGTTGCTCAGTCCAGGGCCTTACAGGTTTGTTTCAATTAACCAGTTCATAATGATCCTTTCTAAGTGGCTCATTGGTTCATTCACTGTTTTTAGGTGATGGAAAACCTGTTTTTCCTCTTTAAAATCTTAAGTTTATTACCACTTAACAACCTCCAACTCTATTACAATCTCACAAATACAATTTTCAGAAGTGAGTTTGGCCCATTTTTTAAATGCTTCAAGATCCAAATTTCCATTTGACCAGTCATCAAACAGCAAGTTCTGACTAGTGGTACTCTCTTTTTTAAAAAAAACAATTGATTGGAGGATGATTGCTTTATAGTGTTGTGTTGGTTTCTGTACAACAGACGTGAATCAGCTGTAAGTATACACATGTCCCCTCCCTCCTGAGCCTCCCTCCCACCCCCTCTGCCCTCCCTAGGTCGTCATGGAGCAGCAGGCTGAGCTCCCTGCGTTCCACAGCAGCCCCCACTGGCTGGCTATTTTACACATGGTGGTGTGCATATATCAGCGCTACTCTCTCAATTTATCCACTCTCTCCTTCTCCCGCTGTGTCCACAAGTGCATTCTCTTCATCTGCATCTCTGTTCCTGCCTTGCAAATAGGTCCATAGGTACCATTTTCCATGCGTTGATGTTCAAATGCCTGGTCCAATAGTTATCTTGCTGCAAACATTTATCTCATTTTATTCTTCCAGTCACCCTCTTGGTCCCATTTTTTTCAGAGAAGGAAACTGAGGCTCAGACTGGATAAGCCCGAGGTCACACAGCTAGTGGACTAAGGATAAGGGTTGACTGCAGGTCTGACATCACAGCCTGAGCTTTTAATCCCCATTCTTTAGTATCTTTCCAGTGAGGGCCAAGGAGTCTGGAGATAGGGGCTGTAGTAATTCAGGAAGATTCCATGGAGGAAGTGGAGGATGAGTTGGATTTTGAAGACTGCATCAGAAAATGAGAATTACACTGGGGAGGGAGTAAGGCAGAAAAGCAAACAGAGCGGGCTCCCTTGCTTTTGCAGAGGAGGTGAATTAGACCATTTTGCAGTTGACATTGCCAATTAATTTTCAATTCAACACCTGCCTTGCCATTAGAGCTTAATCTTATTATAGCAGATCTCTTTGCATTCCTTTTGTTTGTGCAGATTTTACATGCAGGGGTTTTAAGTCAATCAATGAGCATCTGTGCTGAAAGGAATTATATTGTGTGCATAAAAATAATTGGCCCAATTCCTCTCTGAACCAAGAAAAACCTATCTAATTCCTGTCTTAGAGGCAGAGCGATGCGATAGAGGAATAAAAGCAATTACCTAACTACCTCTCCTCTATTTTCTAGTCCATTCCATGATGTCCAGGAAAATGAATTTATACTGTTTGGAGGAAAAGCTGAGATCAGCATAACTGGTCTGAATTCAGCGTAGAGACAGTGTCCTTGACAGTCATGCTCAATGTGTATAACTGTGTGAGATGTTACAATAGCAGAGAGGAACCAGCTGAGAAACAGGTTTGATCTTTAATTTTCCACATGTGACATCAAGATATACTACTGTCCTTTTTTTTTTTTCTTCTGCTTTTTATCATCCCACCATGGAAATGCCTCATACAAAATATTCTTTCTGAAATATCTGGACATTTTCCCCAAGTCACTTAATTTCCCCCAGGTTGTTGACTCTGTGTTCTTGTCTTTAAATCATCTACTTCATTTACCATTTCCATCTTTCTTGTCATTTTTGCAGAAAGTAATTTTTTCAAAGACATTTCAATGCACAGTAGGGGGAAATTACTTCATTTTTATTTAGCGTCTCCAAAAACTTTCCCTGTTTCAGAGAAAGCTGGAGTCAAGTGATTTTCTCCTCTGTATATCTGGGCAACTCAGTTTCTCTATTTCTGTACAAAGATAAACTTCACTGGTAGCAGCCACCTAGCCATCGTTGGGTGGGGCAGAACCTACTCTCAGCTCCAACAGATGGCCCTGCCTGGTCTAGGCTCCTGGAAGTCCAATTGTCATGGTCACAAGATTTGGCTTAGAGATGAGCCAGTCAGTGCAAAGCTTTGAGCTGCTCTTGGTTGGTTGTGAGAGACAAGCTTTCCTGTTACATGAGAATAAGCGTGAATTCCTCCTACAATCATTAGGAAGTTAGTCCTAAGAGGCAACAAACATTGAGTATAAAAAAGAGAGGTAGAAAGAACTTGAGTCCTCACATCATCGTAGTCATCAAAATAGTCCCTTTACCTCTGGGCTCTCACTTAGCCATTAAATCTCTTCTTGTTTGTGAGTTCCAGTTAGGTTTTGTTACTTACAAGCAAAACCTTTTATCTAATATACCTGACTATTGGATTGAACAGAAACATTGTATTACACCTCAAAATGCTGGACTTCTGTGCTTCCACTGCAGGAAGTACATGTGTGATCCCTGAGCAGGGAAATTCAACACGCCACGTGATACAGCAAAAATAAAGCAGTTTATCCACTCTACCCATCTAACAATACAATATTGGGTAATTAAATTGCATCTGATGATACTGTATTAGCTAGGACAGATGAGGCTGTTGTAACAATGACATAACAATTGGAAACAATTGTGTGCCTGGTCAGCAGCTGGCTTTGTTCTGCGTGGCTTCATTGGCTTTTCAGGAACCTAGATTCCTTCCATCTTTTGGGTCCCCCATCCTTTAGGACCTCTCATCACCCTCATGGATCTGGCAGAAGGAAAAGAAAGATAAAAAGGACAACCCTGCTTCTTTAAAGCCTTGGCCCAGAAATGGGACAAACTCTTTCCACTATCCCTTGATGAACACTGGTCACACAGGCACATCTAACTGCAAAGAAACCCAGGAAGAGGAAGTGGATTTTTGGTAACTAGTTCCTAGTCTTGGCCCAGATAGGATATTTTAGGGGATTTCCCTGGTGGCTCAGTGATAAAGAATCTGCCTACCAATGCAGGAGACATAGGAGATGCTGGTTTGATCCCTGGGTCGGGAAGATCCCTTGCAGAAGGGAATGGCAACCCACTCCAGTATTTTTGCCTTGGAAATCCTATGGACAGAGGAGCCTGGCAGGTTACAGTCCATGGGGTCGCAAAAGAGTCAGACAGGACGGAGCGACTAAACAACAAGGAGATTAATAAATATGTAGGAAAACGCCGACAGAGCATTGGGCATAGCCAGCCCACGTTTTCCAAGGTTCCACGTCTCTAAATGCTTAAGCCCTGTCTCTTTCTGTTCCAGCCCTGTGGCAAGACTCTGTTCTTGCTCTTTTCCAGGCACGTCGGTTCATTCATGATGTTCTCAAATGCAAATACACCCCACCATCCCCTGACGAGTGAGGTGGATGTCATCTGAAGTTCTTGGAGGGAGACAGAAATGTAATCAAATTCCTTCCATGGACATCAGTTCTCTCCTCCAAAATTGTCTTCCCTGGTAGTAGGCTCGCCTTACTCCCTACTCTTCTCTGTTACAGGCTTCTTTTTTACCATCTCCAGTCCCTGAAAGTGTCTTCATTGCCTGAGCAATTCTACTCTTGCCCTTTGTTATATGTTACATGTTTGTTATATGTTGACTCAGCAAAACACAAACCTGATATTAACCCTAAAGCCAAACAATATATTTCTTCTTTCAGGATACCCCTCAGGGAAGTTGGCAAATCATTCACTGAACAAAAAAGATCTCTTCTTGGGTCAGGGCTGGGTGGAGAGTTGCCAAATTAGAAAATGAATTCTATGTGAAAATTGATTTTCATAGAAAGACTAGAAGGATATTTCCTGAATGTTGACAGTGTTTATCTCTAGGTAACTGGATTGCTACTGGTCTTTTCCCTCTTGTGTGTTCTTATACTTTAATTTTTGTTTCCCTGTCTTTCACATTTTCTATTGTACGTGATGTATTTCTTTAAGCTAAAAAAAATAATAAAAAAATTTTTCTTTTGTTCAGTTTTGTTTACCAGGAGGGAAATGCAAATTAAAAGCACAATGAAATACCTCTTCACCCCAATTAGGATGGGAATCATGGGAAAAAAATAGAATAGAAAATAACAAGTGTTGGCAAGAATACAGTGAAATTAGAACCCTTGTGCATGTTGATAGGAATGTAAAATGGTGCAGCCACTTAGAAAACAGTATGATGGTTTCTCAAAAAATAAATTAAATATAGTATTACCATATGATCCAGCAGCCCTCCTTCTCCCCACACAAAAGAATTGAAAGCAAGGTCTTGAAGAGACAGTTGTGCGCCCATGTTCATAGCAGCACTGTTCACAATAGCCAAGAGATGAAAGCAACCTACGTGTCCATAAACAAGTGAATAAATAAAATGAGGCATATATGTATGATAAAACATAATTTAGCTTTAAAAGGAAGGAATTCTGACATATGCACACAGATGATCCTTGAGGATATTATGCCAAGTGAAATAAGAAGTCACAAAAAGACATTGTAAAATTCCACTTATATGAGATAACCGTGTGTCGGTGCTAAGTCACTTCCGTCGTGTCTGACTCTTTGTGACCCTGTGGACTGTAGCCCGCCAGGCTCCTCTGTCCATGGGATTCTCCAGGCAAGAATACTAGAATGGGTTGCCCTGCCTGCCTCCAGGGGATTTTCCTGACCCAGGGATTGAACGCACATCTCTTGCATCTCCTGCATCGGCAGGTGGGTTCTTTACCACTAGCACCACCTGGGAAACCCATATGAGGTACCTGCTGCTGCTGCGGCTAAGTCGCTTCAGTCGTGTCTGACTCTGTGCGACCCCATAGACGGCAGCCCACCAGCCTCCCCTGTCCCTGGGATTCTCCAGGCAAGAACACTGGAGTGGGTTGCCATTTCTTTCTCCAGCGCATGAAAGTGAAAAGTGAAAGTGAAGTCGCTCAGTCGTGTCTGACTCTAAGTGACCCCATGCACTGCAGCCTACCAGGCTCCTCCGTCCATGGGATTTGCCAGGCAAGAGTACTGGAGTGGGGTGCCATTGCCTTCTCCATATGAGGTGCCCAGGGTGGTCAAATTCACAGAAACAGAAAGTAATATGGTTGTTACCAGGCACTGAGGGAATCAGGGATGGGTTGTTAGTGTTTAATGGGTATCGAGTTTTAGACGGGAAAGGTGAAAATGTTCCGGAGACGGATGGTGGGGATGGTTGCACAACAGCGTGAATGTACTTAATGCCACTGAACTGTATGCTTAAAAATGATTAACATGGCAAATTTTATGTTACATATATTTTTTCACAATTTTTTAAAAAATGAATTTATGTTTCCATAGGCAATTCTATAAGAATTCTTGACTTGGATGGCTTGTGATCTCTCTTGAAAACCAGATAGTTCCCTTGTTTGGGTTTTCCGCCTACACAGTATGCCTTTTTAAATGCATTTTAAAAGAAGAGGAAATACTTATTATACCCATATTACATAAGGCTCATGGATTAATAGGATATGACTTCTCCAAAGTTTTGCTATCTAATAAGTGGGCAAGACTGGTGAGCAACTAACTACAATCCACAGGGAAATGCAATAGTGGCCAAGTGTAGAGAGGTGCTGTGCTAAGTCGCTTCAGTCGTGTCCAACTCTCTGTGACCCTATGGACTGAAGCCCACCAGGCGCCTCTGTCCATGGGCTTCTTCAGGCAAGAATACTAGAGTGGGTTGCCATGCCCTCCTCCAGGGCACCTTTCTGACCCAGGGATCGAACCTGTGGCTCTTGCATTGCAGGTGGATTCTTTACCACTGAGCCGTCAGGGAAGCCCAAGTATAGAGATACAGGCAGTGAATTCTGCCTGGGTAGTTAAAGAGGCTTCTCAGAGAAAGATGTGTTTAAACTGGACCTTGAAGAACTCCTAGGAATTTACTAATGGAGAAGAAGGGATGGACATAGGAGGCACTTTGAAAAGTGACCTAGAGGTGGGAGATAGCATGGGACAGAAGGGAATCAATCACCCCAGGCTTAGGGCATCAGGGGACCCTGAACATGCCTGGCTGAACACTCTCAGTGGGGTAAGCTCAGGCCTGGACATGGCAGTGTTGTCTTTCTTGGAGAGATGACCCCGGATGTGGATTGAACTCAGAAAGCAAAGTCCAAGCCAGCCATGTGTCAGGGCTGGAGCTGAGACTCTGGCTGTGTGGCATGATTGTAGAGGGACATGGAGCATGCCACGGCTTCCAGAGCAGAGAAATGGCTCCCCAGGTGTTGGTGCCTGATTGCATGCCCCTGTTGGTTTTGCAGTCTGACAAGGAAAGGAGTAGAAGTGCTTTTCATTAAATGTAAAAGCTTATGTAATGTTTCCTGTTGGCATCTTGAACTGGGCCAGTCTACAGCATGTCGCCCCCCAGTACCCATGTGTGTGGACGATGCAGGGCGATGGTGTGCAAATGACGCACAGCAAGCCCAGGCAGGGGGAGAACAGAGCGTGTTTGTGAACTGGAAATCTGTGGGTGCCATGTCAGTCACTCTGAGTTGGGGGATGTGGCTGGGTTTGGGGGAGATCGGCTTGTGAAAGGGAGACAGAGGGCTTGTAGAATTATGCCTTGGACCTGAAAGATGATCAAGGTCCATTCATTCACTCGTTCATTGTCAGCCGACGTGCGTCGTTCTTGTCACTGCAGCTGCGTCTGCTCTTTGAAGCCTCTGCCGTATGTCGGTCCTTCCTTCTGCTGGATACTTCTATTTCAGGCAACCATAATGATGGTTGTCACATCTCTTCTCCTTTCCTCAGGCTCCCCTAAGAGGAATTTTAACCCTCCTCAAGGCCACAAGAGTGTCCAGGATCCATGAACATTCACAGCCAACTCTCTGGCCATGGCGGGGGCACAACATGTAGGGGACAGGTCATGTGGAGAATCCTACAGATGTACCCGATCTCATTTTTCAAGTTCCCAGAATCCTATCACTTCCCTGGGGTCAGACCTTGACTCTCTTACCCAAGTAGCACATAAACTTCCACCCCTTTCCCTTCTTGGAAGCCTCCTTAATTCCCCAGGTGGGCCTGACTCACAAACAGTTGGAAATTCCCTGCCTGGGGGTCAGGACACCCAGGTCTGGGAACACAAAGCCCTGGCTGCCTTTCCTGGAAGGGAAAGGGAGAAGTTATCTTTCCATTGTTTTTGCTGATATAGGTCAGAGTAGCATAAAAGATAAGTTATAACTAATTTCTCAATATCTCACTTTGTTCACATGGATGGTCTCACTTGCCTGAACACCTGGAGACAGGTGAGCTGTGTTGCTCAGTCAGGTGGAGCCATGGCCCTACCACTTGTTAGTCTGTTCATAAGTCTTTGCTGACTCCCCAGTATGTAACTTGTGGATACTTTTTGGTGGGCCAATTGATGGCTACTTCATTTCCCCTTATTTACATTCACTGCTGCTCCTGTATAGCACCTCCCATCTCATCCCAGCTCTCTCTCTGTCTTGTCCACTCCTAGTCATTCTCCTGCATCCTCAGGCACAGAGCCCCAGGGTGTCTGATCTGATTTTAGGGCATAGTCCCACTGATGGAGCAGGACCTAACACTAGCAAAGCAATGACTGAGGGTTGGGAATCTAAAGTATGCACCTCCTTTTGTTGTTGTTTAGTTGTTCAGTCATGTCCAACTCTTTGCGACCCCATGGACTGTAGCCCACCAGGCTCCTCTGTCCATGGGATTTCCCAGGCAAGAATACTGGAGTGGGTTGCCATTTCCTTCTCCAGGGGATCTTCCTGACCCAGGGATCAAACCTGCGTCTCCTGCATTGGCAGGCAGATTCTTTAATGCTGAGCTGCCAGGGAACCTTCTTACACTCAAACAATTCTAAAACTAGTTTTGAACTAGGAATCCTGGCACACCTGACCCAGAGGAGTACTGTCATTTGTGACAAGCCAGCTGTCCCCAAGCCCTGGTCAAGAACCCCTGGGATCACATGGCCTGAACTCTGCTAAAGGGACAAGGTCCTTCTTTTCTGGGCTCTGAAATGATTAAGCGGCTC